>NC_089851.1:47369144-47687311 GCF_036373705.1 Amia ocellicauda | reverse complement strand
TCAGATTTCCTCACCCAGACAGATAGCCAGAGCCAGACATGATAAGAAGCCAGGATATCGATAGGTTGCAAATGCAACCATGGTTATCTGAGAAAGGAAGCACTGCCCAACAGGAAGGGGTTTCAGCACACATCCACTGGAACGTATCAGAGACGTTTGTCAATCAAAGCTGCCATTGGCCCCTGTGCCAGTCACTCAACAGGACTCCACTTCCTGTTAGTATAAAAGGTGACGTCTGCACAAGCACTTCCACCTTCCAACCCTTGGGCAGTGCTTCCTTTCTCAGATAACCATGTTTCTATTCGCAACCTATCATTATCTTTTGAGTTGGGAGCACTGCCCAATGGGGAGGAGCACCATATCAGCACCAGGGTACATTCTTGTACCCTGTGCTCAACATACACAGCAGACTAACCAGTCTGGGTTGCCACTGCTGGACAACAATATATATAGAATGAAACTATATACATAGCAGGGCACATATGTATCTTCCACTAACAACAGGAGCAGATTTTACTGTATACAAACTATTTACACAGCAGGGCAACAAGAGCCAGCTCGGCTAAATTTGAAGGGCTCCGCCACCAACAGAGCGCCTTCCAGCATGCCTGAGTGACCATCACTAGATGTGCTCGGTCGCAGCGAGGATGCATCCCATGGGAACCGAAAAACCACTGCAGGAGGCCAACACGGCTACCCATCCTGGGTTCCTGGGATTTGGCCTAGCTTTATGGCGGTGGGCCTGGGTGAGGCACTAGTGGAGGTCAGCAGGGGGTGAGGCTGCTGCCTGTGGACAGGTCCAGTGGCGCCGCTGAGAGGGGGGGCAAGGAAACTAATGCTGAGATGGTGGAATGTACCTGCAGGAAATCCACCAATCCTGCCTCTCTCGCACCCTGGGTCCTGTGAGATCTATCTCACCTGCCTGTGCCTGGGTGGGGGGAGCGTTGCCAGGTGATCCCAGGCGGAGTGCAGCTTGGCAAGGAGGTCAGGCAGTAGCACGAGGGCCCGGGTGGGCCGCTGCAACTGCTCATCCTCTCTCAAACCTGAAGGGTGGCGGGGTGGGTTCCACTGGCCAGGGGATCAGGAGGGACTACTCCACAGCTTGCTGGATGACTGAACAGAACCCAAGCTGCTGTTCTGTCAAAGCAGGAGGGAAGCGGCTTCCCCCCCAGATGAGTTCTGCCTCCAAATCTGAGCCCCCATGTGGGCTAAGACATATATGATCCTCCTCCCAGGTCGCCTGCTGACTGTCCTTCTCTGCAGAGTGGATAGAGAGGCTCCCCTGCAATTCCATTGGCGTGGTGAGCACAGATAAGAGTCACAGCTGGAGGGGGAGGGGGAAAAGGTGGGGCTCCGCTCTTTTGCAAGTGGTTTATGAGAGATGCCCTGAGATTCTAGAATCACTTCTTGAACGGAGTGAGAAAGTGAAGGTGTCATATTATTACAATTAATTAAAAATAATGTATTATGTACTAATAGCTGGAATTAGAACTGATCTTATTTTATAATCCCCAACACACAACAAATACCTATGAAGTTATATATTTTGTTAATTTAAGAAAACTGGACTTAATATCTGGGTGAGTTTAATGGAGGGGGGAATGAGTGGAGCAGCTCCATGACCTCAGCTCCGGCTCCAGGCTCTGGAGCGCTCCGATGAGCTCCTCTCCGGCTCCAGCACTTACAGCTCCAGCTCCGCTTTGGCTCCGGAGTACAACTAACAAAAACTGTCCAGCTCCACTCCAGCTCCGGGTCCTGGAGCTGGCTCCGGGCTCCTTAGTGCCAATATTCTTATTTCTAATGGTGACTCTAAAGCTAACTGCCCTAACCCAGTGGTTCCCAAACTTTTTGCGTGGCGCCCCCCCAAAAACATTATGGTCACAGCTCGCTCCCCCCCCTCCCTGGCTCACACATTCATATTTATATTACCATTTATTGTTTTGAATGCTTAACAAGGAGGAATACACTTTAATACTTGTTTGCATTTCACTTTTCACAATTGTATTTGGCCATTTCCATTGGAATCTCTCTATCACCTATTCTTACTCCATCTAGTACCACTCATTTGAATTAATATTCATAGATACAAAAGATACAGTAACACCCCCTATCCATTTCATTCGATTTTACCAGTTTATATATATATTCGATAAAGATGGCCACTATCACAAGTGAATCTAACATATAAATATATATATATATATATATATATATATATATACACTCACCTAAAGGATTATTAGGAACACCTGTTAAATTTCTCATTAATGCAATTATCTAATCAACCAATCACATGGCAGTTGCTTCAATGCATTTAGGGGTGTGGTCCTGGTCAAGACAATCTCCTGAACTCCAAACTGAATGTCTGAATGGGAAAGAAAGGTGATTTAAGCAATTTTGAGCGTGGCATGGTTGTTGGTGCCAGACTGAGTATTTCACAATCTGCTCAGTTACTGGGATTTTCACGCACAACCATTTCTAGGGTTTACAAAGAATGGTGTGAAAAGGGAAAAACATCCAGTATGCGGCAGTCCTGTGGGCGAAAATGCCTTGTTGATGCTAGAGGTCAGAGGAGAATGGGCCGACTGATTCAAGCTGATAGAAGAGCAACTTTGACTGAAATAACCACTCGTTACAACCGAGGTATGCAGCAAAGCATTTGTGAAGCCACAACACGTACAACCTTGAGGCGGATGGGCTACAACAGCAGAAGACCCCACCGGGTACCACTCATCTCCACTACAAATAGGAAAAAGAGGTTTCTGACCATGTCCATCCCTTTATGACCACCATGTACCCATCCTCTGATGGCTACTTCCAGCAGGATAATGCACCATGTCACAAAGGTCGAATAATTTCAAATTGGTTTCTTGAACATGACAATGAGTTCACTGTACTAAACTGGCCCCCACAGTCACCAGATCTCAACCCAATAGAGCATCTTTGGGATGTGGTGGAACGGGAGCTTCGTGCCCTGGATGTGCATCCCACAAATCTCCATCAACTGCAAGATGCTATCCTATCAATAAGGGCCAACATTTCTAAAGAATGCTTTCAGCACCTTGTTGAATCAATGCCACGTAGAATTAAGGCAGTTCTGAAGGCGAAAGGGGGTCAAACACAGTATTAGTATGGTGTTCCTAATAATCCTTTAGGTGAGTGTATATTATCCTGCTGGAAGTAGCCATCAGAGGATGGGTACATGGTGGTCATAAAGGGATGGACATGGTCAGAAACAATGCTCAGGTAGGCCGTGGCATTTAAACGATGCCCAATTGGCACTAAGGGGCCTAAAGTGTGCCAAGAAAACATCCCCCACACCATTACACCACCACCACCAGCCTGCACAGTGGTAACAAGGCATGATGGATCCATGTTCTCATTCTGTTTACGCCAAATTCTGACTCTACCATCTGAATGTCTCAACAGAAATCGAGACTCATCAGACCAGGCAACATTTTTCCAGTCTTCAACTGTCCAATTTTGGTGAGCTTGTGCAAATTGTAGCCTCTTTTTCCTATTTGTAGTGGAGATGAGTGGTACCCGGTGGGGTCTTCTGCTGTTGTAGCCCATCCGCCTGAAGGTTGTACGTGTTGTGGCTTCACAAATGCTTTGCTGCATACCTCGGTTGTAACGAGTGGTTATTTCAGTCAAAGTTGCTCTTCTATCAGCTTGAATCAGTCGGCCCATTCTCCTCTGACCTCTAGCATCAACAAGGCATTTTCGCCCACAGGACTGCCGCATACTGGAAGTTTTTCCCTTTTCACACCATTCTTTGTAAACCCTAGAAATGGTTGTGCGTGAAAATCCCAGTAACTGAGCAGATTGTGAAATACTCAGACCGGCCCGTCTGGCACCAACAACCATGCCACGCTCAAAATTGCTTAAATCACCTTTCTTTCCCATTCAGACATTCAGTTTGGAGTTCAAGAGATTGTCTTGACCAGGACCACACCCCTAAATGCATTGAAGCAACTGCCATGTGATTGGTTGATTAGATAATTGCATTAATGAGAAATTGAACAGGTGTTCCTAATAATCTTTTAGTTGAGTGTATAAGCCTGTACTGTTGATTTGCTCTCTATGTAGCTGTAATGAAGATTGGCGGGAGGGTGGGATTTGTTATTTCTTGTCTGTGATTGACTGACTGACAGTGGTCACGTTTGTGTAGCACAGATTCATGCAGTTCTGCACAGATCCAATGGGATCAGTGGAATTCTGAACATCTGCACATATTTGCAGAAATCTGTGCTAAAAGGACACAAACAATGGCGTCTTCACAGAGAAATTCTGCATGGAAAGACAAAGTGCATGAAAACACTTAAGAGTATAATATGTGCAGTGCAATTAAAAATGACAGAAAAGGAAAAAGGACCACAACAAATACATTCATTTTATTAAGCTACCAGCCAGATATTGAAATGTATTTTGTATCCACTGGAACTCTTTGTAATTAAAATTATTTAGTTGCCCACTTTTTAAAACTGACGGTACAAACACCTCTACACACATGACACCCCAGATTAGCTGCACAATCAAGGGACATGTAAAGTTGTTTTTTTTCTTCCCATACCTCTGAACTCCAAATGTTTGCCCAGGGACTTCACGGACGTCTTTTCACTGTCTGCCTCAGTTGCAACTGCGCAAACTCAATTATTTTATTTTTTTGTTACTGCCCTTGTATTTGTTGTTAATGCGTTTCCAAAATATTGTAGCAGAGAATCCTGGTGAGCTCGTTGACATTTTGGAGCTGCAAGTTATTTTTATGTATTTATTTTACCGTAATTATCACCTCACATAATCTGCTGTGTATTTTGGTCTGAAACTACCAATTAGCAGCTTTGACAGATGCTGCTACCTGACAGTCCTCTTTTCTGATTGGCCATGATTGGATATGGAACAATCCAATAACCGAGAACCAATTTACACTCTTGTGACGCAATAGTACAGTTTGTTTTTAATGTATGTAAGTGTAGAAAAAGTCATTTCACAGAGATAGGTTGTTGCAAAATAAATCAGTTTATTCAATATAAATGTAAAGAGTGGTTTCAGCTCTTTACCCACGCCCTCCCACAGTTTGGGAACCACTGCCCTAACCTGACTTGCAAAGAGATGTATGCTATACTGACCAATAGGAAAATGGTTATTAAAATGTCTGGACATTATTACAAATTGGGAATAGACCTGCTTGAATAACTTAATCCATTATTCCTTCTATAAAACTATAATGGGTGAGTGGGGAGTAGAATGACAGCTGCATTTTGACTAATCTTCACTGAGTTCAGTACAAATCAGTGAAGGCACAAATTTACTAATGCAATGCTAATATCCTTATTAAAATAAAATCTTAACCTTCTTGGAATTGAATTATTATTTATTTGAAGAGGGAAATGTACTAAACCTAAGTTGAATAATTGCATTGATTAAAGATGGCCCCCCATAAAATTGGGTATATGCCCCCCCTTCAAAAATTTCTGGACACACCACTGTGCACAGTGACTTATATGTTACATGGAAATGTGTAGAGATAAAATAAGACTGATTAATACATGTTTTTATCATGATACTAAAAAGTAGGGGTTGCTGATCAAATTAGCCGACTTGTTCATATGAAATTTGCTGCACATACAATGGAATCCTGAGGAACATGGCCTCCAAGAGCATCTTTATACCATGACTTGCAAAATATGCAATTCAACTTGGACACAAATGGTGGTCACTTTAAGGTTGCTTCTCTATAGTCCCAAGTTTCATTGCCTAAGAGTCTTCACAATAAATTTGTCTAAATGGACCAAACAATTTATAAGCATCCAGTAGATCCTGTGCCTTTCATATTTGTGCAACAACAAATCAGTATTCTTTTAATTGATGCATTCCTAGTTGTTTAACACATTGTGATCATTTAAAAAATTGTAAAAACTGAACAGTGCACCCAACCAACTAGCTGCTTGTGATAGTGGATTACAATGTAGAGATTAATTAAATGTATTATTGTTGGCATTTCACTATCCACCCAATTGTGCAAAAAGCTAATCATTCTTGTTTTTTTATGCCTAATAGTGTGTATTTGTCAAAGCTTTTACAGTTGAAATTGTCTAATTTCTATGGCATCCTTTTATTATGGTATATTTGTCATATCCTGTCAAGCAGTAGCATTTCTATCACTGAGGTCTCAGAATCTGATCATGTAATTTAGTACTGATACATAAATAATACTATTGCAATGCACTAAAAAAGTGAATATGATATCTGTTAGAACTTAAATTGCAACTTAATTATTTACATTACAATTCATTAGTTATCCTGCATGTATGTTATATTATGTCATTGACTGCAAAGGATTTGCAACCAAGTATTGAAACTCGCAATTTAATTAATGATTATGTTGGTTTGTCCAATTACTTTTGAGCCCCTAAAATTGGGGGGACCACATATATAAATGGGTGTAATTCCTACGCCGTTCACCCAATTTGGATGTAAATACCCTCAAATTAAAGATGAAAGTCTACACTTAAAGTACATCTTAATTATGTCCTTTCAAATTCATTGTGGTGTCGTACAGAGCCAAAATGATAACAATTCTGTCACTTTCCAAATATTTATGGACCTAACTGTATCTAGGGATGTGGTTGTGCAATGATCCAAGAGATGCAGATGTAGAGCCTACATGTTGTTTATCAGACAGATATGCTTGTGTAACAGGGAAAGTGATGGTGCTTTCAAATGATACCAAGACTGTTAAGATCAGATGTTGCTGTGTGGAGATACTGACTTGCAAAGTAGGGGAAACATTTACTCAGGTTATAGAATTGCTATTAATACATACAAAATAAATCATCATAACTCCTTCTGTTTCTATCAAATGTTTACCCAGTTTGTTTTAAAAGTTGTATTTTGACTAGTACTTTAAGGGAAATTTGAAAGATTTTTTTTTTCATAAAATCCTAATATAATTCATAATTATGCTATTATTTATCTTAGAAAAAAGGTGGTAGTGTTGCAATATAGTGTGTCTAATCATGATCATCAATGCAGAAGCTAATTCTGTAGTTTGTATGCTTTCATTTGAGTGGCCCCACGTATTTCTGGCCCTAATAATGCAGATTGTAATTATTTTAATACTTTAATGGAGGAAAAGGGTCAAAAGGGTCAAAATGTCAAAAAACGCATTTTGTTTTTGTAAAAAAACTTGGTAGTACTGTAATATAGTTGGTCTAAGGATGATCTATGGATAGTATTATAGTACAGGTTGTCTAGTTTCATTTGACAGATGTCACATACCTGTACTCCTTATAATGTCCATATTAAACACTTGCTCATTTAAGAAGTCCAACCAAGTGAAAATGGGGGTGAGTGTAAAGGGACCAAAGTAATTAAACCAAAGAAACACTCTTAAGTGGCTTGTGCCAGATGGAGCCAGGTGGAGCCAGCTAGGTGTGAATTTGTGGCAGCTAGACAAAATGTACTTAAAGCTGCGCTGTTGCTCGGTAACAAAAAGTTAAGAAGTTGACTAGGGGACAGAAACCAAGAGACCAAAAACTTTGCAAGTGATGGTGTGCACACCAAAACCTAGGAAGGTTGAGCCCTTTGAGCAGTAAAACAGCTGGGTTACAGTAGGTCATAACTGCAGAAAAGGGAGTGCACACACCTTAAAAGAGACAACCCAAGAGCTAGAAATGCCCAACAGGTTCCAACCTAGTTGAACTGACAGCTCAGAGGGTAATGTGAGGGTAATACCAGAGTGCCATGGTGCCCACTCCCTAAACTGGTAGATAGGTTACTGGCCAAAGCTGGGGGGAATCCACTGGTCATGGTCCACATTGGAACCAATGATATAGGAAAAGGTAGTGCATAGGTTCAGCAAGACAAATTTAAGGAGTTAAGAAAGAAACTAAAGAGCAGAACCTCCACAAAATACTTCCGGTACCACGTGCCAGGCCAGGGAGACAGGCAGAGATTAGAAAGTTCGACCCGTTGGTGGGGATATGTGGAGGTGCATTCATACAGTAGTTGTTATATTACCCCCTCTCCACAATCGGACGCAGCCAAACCCGACACAGCAAGGGCGGCCACGGGGCCGAGGAGCAGGAGCAGCAGGATTCTGAGATGAGGGAAGGGCCGAGCACATCAGCAGCGGGAACCCAGGAGCACTCCTCTGGACCGTAGCCCTCCCAGTCCACCAGGTATTTTAGTCGCCCCCCGGAGGCAACAGCAGCGGAGCAGGGAGCACACCGTATAAGCAGGACCATCCTCCAGATCCAGAGGGAGAGGAGGAGGAGGAGGAGCAGCCAGATACGAGACAGGCTGAGAAGGAGAAGGCAAGGGATCCGACACCACAGGCTTAAACAGGGAGACATGGAAAGTGGGTGTGATCTGGTAGTGAGGGGGCAACTGCAGTAGGCGACTGTATGTATCATGGGCTGAGTTTTTTAGGGGGCAGTTTCATTTTGATGTCCCCGGTGGATAGCCAAACCTCCTGTCCCGGCAGATATTGTGGCGCTGGACAGCAGTGACGGTCTGCTTTGCTCTTCTGACGGCGGATCACGCAGCCAGGTGTGAGCCAGTTGCCAGATCGCAGCACTACGGTGAAACCAGTCATCCAGTGCCGGGATATCTGTGGATTCCTCATCCCAGGGGAACAGAGAAGGCTGGTAGCCAAGTGTATACTGGAATGGGGTAAGAGCAGAGGAAGAGCTGGTGATGGAGTTCTGCATGTATTCTGTCCATGGTAAGAAGCAACTACACTCAGTCTGGGACATACTGCAGTAGAAGCACAGAAACGTATCGATTTCCTGGTTCAGGCGATCGCTTTGTCCATTTGACTGGGGGTGATAGCCGGACGTGAGGCTGACATTTACATTGAGTGCCTTGAAAAAGGCAGACCAGACTCAGGAGGTGAATTGGGGACCTCTGTCAGATACAATGTCCTCTGGCAGCCTGTGGATGCAGAAAACCTGGTTGAAAAGCATCTCTGCCATCTCAAGAGCAGTGGGGAGTCCCTTCAGTGGAATGAGCCGGCAGCCCTTTGAAAACCGAATGATGGCTACCAGGATGGTAGTGTAGCCTTGATTTGGGGAGATCGGTGAGAAATCCATGGCAATGTGGGACCACGGACAGTGAGGGACAGGAAGCGGCTCAAGCAAACCTGCGGGGAGGTGTCTGGAGGCTTTTGACTGCACACAGGTGGAGCAGGCAATAATGAACCTGGTGATGTCATGCTAAAAACCAGGCCCTCAGAAGGGCACCAAAAACGTGTTTTTGTGTTTAATATGAAGTGTACTCTTCACCATTGTATTGTTTGCCGAGTGACTGGTATCCCGTGAAAGCTGAGACTCTCAGCTCTCTAATGCTGTCAATCATTCTCTGATACTAAAAAAATTGCTCCCCCCCCATTTTCATACCCTCCCACCCCTCCTCCGCATTCTGAAGGCGGGGGTTATTTGGTCAGAATAAAAAAATCTCAGAAAATACCGACAATTTACACACAGTCTGGAAGCAGAGAGTCTGCTGAAGTAAGAGCTAAGAAGTAAACACTCTCTGTACAGTGTACTGACACAGAACTATTTTATAAAATCGGATATGAAATTTCTTGTATTTGATAGAACATCAAATATTATACATAATATATGCTGGATTAATCGTTAGGTTGAACAAAACAAGCCTATTTGCAAATAAATCCGATTGAATTTGAGGAATCTGTGAGCGTCTGAGTGGGTCCCTCCCCCCATATCATTGTGAGATTGACACACACGTGAAGCCAATAAACTCAGCTTTCAAGTGATATGCAGCTTTGGAAGATATTCAGTAGCATCTCTGCACATGAGCAATGCGTAACAATACTGTACAGCATCACTGCAAGCAGGTTCAAGAGGCCAGCTCACCTTCTCCAGGTCCATGTGCAAGCTGCTGGCATCGATGATGTAACCCAAGAAACTTACTTCCAGGGTGGTAAAAGACTTCCTCGAAGCTGGTTCATATGCAAGTATTCCTCCCAATATGTATTAATGGAATATTAGATCATGTAAACAGCTTCCTTCACACTTACTGCAGAAAGTCTGCACGAGTTAATGCGCCCTGTGTAAACAAGCCGACTGAGTGATGCATTAATCAATAAAAGGGAGAAATTAAAGTGTTGAAAAACATTAGAACTAAGGGGTGGGTGAAATTAAATTGTTGAAAAACAGACTACAACTGCTATCACTGTATGATCTGACAAAAGTCTGTTTTGGAATCATAGGTCATTAATGAATATTCAATCTAAATCAAAATAGACTGTGTGTGTGTAGAGTGCGTGTGTTTAATTTGTAAGTGAATGTACAAAGTGCACAGGGAGACTGTTCAGCGTTGTACACAGAACTGACAAAACTTCGCTATGAGTAAGAGACAGTGAGGGGTTTATATGTTGAGCAGAGGGAAGCAGAGAACCAAGTTGGGAGGTGCAGGGTGAATGGGAGCAGAGGGTGATTGAGCAAGTGCACAAGGTGTTCAGGAATGTTGATTGAATGACTTAAGCTGGGAGAGGTGACTGGTATGGAGAGGGTGATGGTGACCTCTGGTGGGGATATGTGGAGGTGCCTTTGTGGTTGTTACAAAAGCAAAAAGGGAAATAGAAATAAACATAAGAAAATAAGCTTTATTCAATACTATAACAGCAAGAGGTCAAACAAGGAGGAATGGAGATGGCTAAAAGGTAAAAATGGAAGTATCTTAGAAAATAAACTAGATGTAGCAAATGTTCTAAATTAGTATTTTACAGAGGTTCTTACATAAGAAAAAACAGATAACATGCAACAGGTTAACAATCAGTCCAGTCAAACCCTAAGAGAATCAGGATAAATGAGGAGGAGGTACTAAAGGGACAAGCAGAAATAAAAACAAACAAATCACCCTGGCCAGATGGTACATTTCCAACAGTATTTAAATAAATTAGGGAAATTATTTATAGACCACTAACTCAAATATTCCAAATGACACTTAGAACAGGGGATGTGCCAACTGACTGGAAGACAGCAAATGTCATACCAATCCACAAGAAAGGGGACAAAACTGAGCCAGGAAATTACATTACCTGAAATAAAATAAAATAAAATAGAGGAGCAGCTCAATGAAAACCATATTCTTGGTGATAGTCAACATGGGTTTAGACAAGGCAGTCTTACTCATGTCTTACTAATTTATTAGAGTTTTTTTTAGCATGCAACTGCAGCTGTAGATCACGTTAAAGCATGTGATATGATATAATTAGATTTTCTGAAAGCTTCTCACAAGGGAATTCAGGAAAATATAATTAGATGGATTATGAAGTGGTTGATATATAGGAAACAGAGGGTGTCAATAAGAGGAGTTACTTCTAACTGGAGTGAGGTTGTTAGTGGAGTTCCACAGGGATCAGTACTAAGGCTTGTGCTTTTTCTAATCTATATTAATGATCTGGACTCTGGGATAGTTAGCAAACTTGTCAAATTTGCAGATGATACTAAAATAGGTGGCTCAGCAGATACAGTCTCGGCAGCACAGCTTATTCAAAGGGACTTAGATAATATTCTGTTGTGGGTCGACACCTGGCAGATGAAATTCAATGTGATCAAGTGCAAGGTATTACATGTAGGTAATAAAAATGTCCACTATAATTACACTATGGGAGGAATAGAACTACAAGAAGTAACGCATGAGAAAGACCTAGGAGTCTTTCCCCATCCAAACAATGTGGGGAAGCAATAAAAATGCCAAACCAAATTCTAGGGTATATTAAAACAAGGGAAGTAATGTTAAGACTGTACAATGCACTAGTTAGACCTCATCTGGAATACTGTGTACAGTTCTTGGCACCACACTTCAAGAAAGATATCGCTGCTGTAGGGGCAGTTCAGAGGCGAGCAACCAGACTTATGGTTAAGGGAATGTCATACTGGGAGAGGTTGACCGAACTGAACCTTTTCACCCTGGAACAGAGAAGACTATGTGGGGACTTGATTCAAGTCTTCAAAAGGCATTGACCACATCAAACCAGAGGAGCTTTTCCAGATCAGCAGGGACACATGGACAAGGGGACACAAATGTAAATTGGGCTTCAAGGCATTTGAGAACATTCAAAAATAGACTGGATATGATCCTTGGATCACTTAGTTATTAAATGGACACCAAACAAGCACGATGGGTCAAATGGCCTCCTCTCATTTGTAAACTTTCTTATGTTCTTATTAGAGGATAAAATTAACTATTTTGGCCACTAGCCACTGTGTCTGGTAGAAGGAAAAAACTTAGTAGACACTTGGTATTTGTCACGGTCTCCCCTGTTTCCACCTTAGTTCACCACCAGAGGTCTCCCTCTCCCGAATACTAGTCTAGTGCTTCTCCTTTTCTTTGTCCAGTCAAACCAGTCTTTCCCCATCTTTCCTTCCAGGTGCAACTGTTCTGTTCTCCTCTCCTATCATTGGCTAATCATTCATTCACCTAGTTCTGCTACACAGTATTTAAACCCCTGTTTCCTAGCTTTATTGTGAAGTCTTGCATTCTCTCCTGGATCAATTCTGAGCCTTGTTTCTTGATTGCCTTACCGTGTATTTTGACCTCTTGCTGCCCTCTCTCGTTTACCCCTTTTGGATCTCCCCACTAGCCTGTTCGCTTGATCGATTGACCTTGGACTGTCCCTGTTTACTCTCTCTCGTTTGCCCTTATCGGATTATCTGCTTCAACTCTAAGCCTGCACTTGGATCCTTTCCTTTGGTCCTTGAGGACGTCACAGAAGACTTCGCCTTTAACATGGATCCAGTGGTTTTACCTGACGTTGCTGCAGCTTTGACGACTCAGGGGGTATTCTTGGGGAGAACATTGCCTTATTAATTGTCTTTCTTCACCTTGCAGAGCCACCCACATCGAGAGTCCGTTTCTATAAACCCCGCCCGAGTTTCCACCTGAATACAAAGATTTGGCTGCCGTGTTTAGCAAATCCCGAAGCCTCCTCTCTGCCCTCACATTGTCCTTGGGATTGCGCTATTGATCTTCTCCCTGGTTCTACTCCACCTCTGGGCAGAATCTTTCCTCTCTCTCTTCCAGAGTTGCAGGCCATGGAGGAGTACATCAAGGAGGCATTAGCACAAGGCATAATCCGGCCATCCACTTCACCTGCTGCGGCAAGCTCCTTCTTAGTGGCAAAGAAGACGGAGGTTTAAGACCTTGTATCGATTATAGGGGACTTAATGCACTTACGGTCAAGTATAGATATCCTTTACCTTTAGTTCCTGCCGCCTTGGAACAGGTAAGAGGAGCTCGATACTTTACAAAACTAGATCTATGTAGTGCTTATAACCTAATCCAGATATGAAAAGGAGACGAGTGGAAGATGGCATTTATTACTAACTCTGGCCACTATGAATATTTAGTCATGCCCTTTGGTCTGGTCAACGCACCTTCACTCTTTCAAGCTTTCGTGAATGAGGTGTTACGTCCTTATCTTCATCACTTTGTGATAGACGACATTCTGGTTTATTCCTCTACTCTCTCTGAACACATCTCCCAGGTTCAACAGGTGCTGCAATGTCTGCTACAAAATGGACTCTATGTCAAGGCTGAGAAATGTGAATTTCATCGACAGCGTGTGGCGTTTCTGGGATACATCATCGATGCCAGTGGAGTGCACATGGATCCTGAGAAGGTCAGAGCAGTAACTGAGTGGCCTCGGCCTCAAACAATTAAGGAGTTGCAACGTTTCTTGGGTTTTGCTAACTTTTATCGTCGCTTCATCCGTAACTTCAGTTCAGTCGCATCTCCTTTAACCTCTTTATTAAAAGGCTCTGCTCGTCGTTTATTATGGACGGATTCTGCTGATTTCGCCTTCGAGAAACTTAAGTCCCTGTTCACCACTGCTCCAGTCCTCAAGCACCCAGACCCTAATCTTTCGTTGTGGAAGTAGATGCTTCTGAAAACGGCGTCGGGGCAGTGCTTTCTCAACGACACGGTCAACCATCTAAGCTCCATCCCTGTGCATTCTTCTGTAGGAAATTATCACCTGCGGAGAGGAATTATGACATCGGTAACAGGGAACTCTTGGCAGTGAAGTTGGCCTTTGAGGAGTTGAGGCATTGGCTGGAAGGATCAAAATACCCATTTCTGGTACTCACAGATCACCGAAATCTGGAATACATTCGAGCAGCAAAACGTCTCAACCCGTCAAGCACGCTGGGCATTATTTTTCACCCGTTTCCAATTCACTATGACTTATCGCCCAGGATCCAAAAACATCAAAGCAGACGCTCTCTCTCGTCAGTTTGACTCAGTTCATGAACCCCTATCTGATGATCCAATTCCACCCTCTACCTGTATTGTCGCTCCAATCAAATGTAATTTCTTGGATCAACTTCAAAGGGAACTTTCCTCCAATCCTGCCCCTTCCACATGTCCTTCCAATAAGATCTATGTACCTACATCCAAACGTCCTACACTTCTTCAATGGATTCATTCTAATCCCGCTTCTGGACATCCAGGAATCCATCGCACCATTACCTTGATCAAACAGAAATTCTGGTGGCCCACTCTAGCACAAGATACTACCCAGTTTGTTAATGCCTGTTCCATCTGTGCCCAGTCTAAATCTTCACGACATCCCCTCTCTGGTCTCCTGGAACCTCTTCCAATTCCACGCTGTCCCTGGTCTCATATTTCTATTGATTTTGTTATTGATCTTCCCAGCTATCAGGGTTATATCACCATTCTAGTAGCAATAGATCGTTTTTCTAAATCATGTCGGCTTATACCCTTACAGAAGCTTCCCTCCGCTCTTGAAACTGCAAAAGTTCTGTTCCATCACGTGTTCTGCAGTTATGGGATTCCTGAAGACATTGTTTCCGACTGAGGCCCTCAATTCACCTCCCGCGTCTGGTCTGCTTTCTTCAAGGCTCTGAATATTAAGGTCACTCTCACCTCCGGTTACCATCCACAATCTAATGGTCAAACAGAACGTCTTAATCAAGAGGTCATACGCTTTCTTCGTTCATATTGTAGTACCTCCCAAGATGATTGGAGTCATTTTTTGCCATGGGCTGAGTACGCCCAGAATTCCCTGACCAGTTCTTCCACAGGCCTCACCCCCTTTCAGTGTGTCTTAGGATACCAACCGCCTCTGTTTCCTTGGAATGAGGAGTCTACCGACATCCCAGCAGTCGATGATTGGTTCCGTCGCAGTGCAGATGTCTGGAATGCTACACACGTCCGTCTCCAAAGAGCTATCCGCCGTCAAAAGACCTTGGCAGACTGACATCGACAACCCGCTCCACAATACCACCCAGGACAGTTGGTTTGGCTATCTACTAAAGATATTAAACTTAAACTCCCATCCAAGAAATTGAGCCCTCGCTTTATCGGTCCCTTTCCTGTTCTCCGCCAAATCAATCCTGTTACCTATCGTCTCCAGTTACCTCCTCACTACAAGATAGCTCCATCATTTCATGTTTCTTTGTTAAAACCTGTAGGCCCCGATCCCTTCTCTCCTTCTGATTCTCCGCCTCCTCCTCCCTTGGATCTAGACGACGGTCCGGCATATGCAGTCAATACCCTGTTACGGTCTCGTCGCCACAGAGGACGCCTGCAGTACTTGGTCGACTGGGAGGGGTATGGTCCAGAGGAACGTTCTTGAGTTCTAGCCTCGGATATCCTGGATCCGTCTCTCATTGCGGACTTTCACAGAGCTCATCCCACTGCTCCTGCTCCTTGGCCTTGTGGCCGTCCTCGCCGCCGTCCTCACTGCTCCGGTCCGGCAGAGGCCGATTCTGGGGAGGGGGCTACTGTCACAGTCTCCCCTGTTTCCACCTTAGTTCACCACCAGAGGTCTCCCTCTCCCGAATACTAGTCTAGTGCTTCTCCTTTTCTTTGTTCAGTCAAACCAGTCTTTCCACATTCTTTCCTTCCAGGTGCACCTGTTCTGTCCTCCTCTCCTATCATTGGCTAATCATTCATTCACCTAGTTCAAACCCTCTCTGCTACACAGTATTTAAACCCCTCTGTTTCCTAGCTTTATAGCGAAGTCTTGCATTCTCTCCTGGATCAATTCTGAGCCTTGTTTCTTGATTGCCTTACCGTGTATTTTGACCTCTTGCTTCCCTCTCTCGTTTACTCCTTTTGGATCTCCCCACTAGCCTGTTCGCTTGATCGATTGACCTTGTACTCTCCCGGTTTACTCTCTCTCGTTTGCCCTTATCGGATTATCTGCTTCAACTCTAAGCCTGCACTTGGATCCTTTCCTTTGGTCCTTGAGGACGTCACAGTATTTTTACCAGCCAAAGGCAAACATCACCAGAAATACATGAGGGTGTATAAATGTGTAGTGAACACGTTAAAACATGACACTTATTCGGGTAATTAATCAATCACAATAACAAAAGCTAATCCCACACCTGTATAGACTTTTAGACATATATGCACATGAGGGAAAAGGATCTGGATAGAAAAAACATGCATCCACACACTGTTTCTACTTGCAAGTGTTATAAGGTCTTTGACCAAAACATTGCATTCTTATTGAATTATAACACTTGATAGTGGAGATGGAAGCATCATTTTCAAATTAATCAATCACATATGAAATAACATGGCAGATAATGGTGATCTGTATAAACACACTAAACTAACACATGAGAAGGGGTGTTATATGGTGACACATTATTGCTCTTCATACTCCTCTTCCTCTTCACTGCTACTCCCTTCTCTGGGTCTCTTGCATGTCATTAAAAGTCATTACATTTCAAAGTATTTTCTTAAGGCCCTTAAAAGTAATTAAAATTAATGTTTTCATTAAAAGTCATTGTTTATAAACTACAATGTAAAAGTCTGTTTCTCTCTCTCATCTGCTCTCGCGGCAGCGCATAACCTGATACCTGCTTTATCAGTATAGAGTGCCAGGGCTGAGTCAGGTCCTTTGGATTGGGTACAAAATATAATCTATAGGGATGATAACAGACAGTAACGTCCTTTCCATTGGTCAATACCATCCACGCCAGCAAAGACGCAATGTAAACAAACCGCACGTTTCTCTTTAGCACAATCTCTGCTAAGCAGCAAAAAATGCATGTCTCTATCATTTCCTCATAAATTAATTATTATTATTTTATTTTTATTTCTTGGCAGATGCCCTTAGCCAGGGTGACTTACAACATAAGTGCAAAACAAAGTGCAAACATACAGTTAATTCCAAGCATCACAAATTCAATTCACATTAAACATAGCAATTCAAAATGTAAAATGGATTATAATTAATACATCATAAATTATTAATACTTATCTAACAACAACTTTGTTAAATAAATATCTATGTAAAAATGCATTATTAGAAGATGTATGGAAATGGCATTATAACAGCAGACCTGTCAACTCTCGTATTATTATTGTTGTCGACATAAACTTTTTATTGTGACAATTTCAAATTAAATATAGAGGTAGTGACTATTTGTTTATAAAGGAATATTTTACCATTACATCTGTAACTGACCGACCAATATGTTTTTCTTTTTCAATTTTTATACATTTTCATTCAATTGCCAGTTTAGCAATGTGAGCTGCAACGAAAATGTCTTAACTTTAGCGTCCTTGTGACAATGTTTTCCGGTCACAACAGCGAAATACAAAATGTTTAAGACCTATCTAGCTAGCTAATTTATACAATCTGCTTGACTAAACGATTGACTTTCCCTGTCCAAACCACACTCAGACTGCCAGTCTACGTTAGGAAACACACCTGTGCGTTCGAGTTACAGCGAATACAAAATAAATAGCAATAGCTTGCTGTGTATGTAATATGAATGTGTTTGTTGCTCCTCTTTCCTTTTCTGTCATTGCTAGTTTCACAGAAGGGTGTTTGGCTTTTAGGTTTGTTAACATATCAGCTGTAGATTCCTGGTAGTTTAATTGCACTGCACATTATTATACATTAATGCAGAATTCCACCAATTGTGCGTGTATGAACTTTGTCAATGCAACTATTATAATTCGAAAACACGTTGATCCAGGTCATTAAAAAGTCAGTAATTATGACTATGAAAAGTAATTAAAAGTCATTATCTTTCCACATCCTTAACCTGCAGGAACCTTTCTTCTGCTTCATTGCTCTCCATGAAATATGTCCTCCTGGACAGAAGGCTGTCCAACTGCCATATATTTTCAAAAAATAAGATATTGCGGTTGACCAAATCAACTAAGATACCAACACTACAAAGTCAACTAATGAATTTGTATTTTGAAACATATTGACCAATACGCTAGGAGAAATGAAAACAAGATGAGTTCCTGTACACTTGTTGGCTACCTGCCAAAGTAGCTGGTAAAATTGACAGATTTACCCACCACTGGCTAAATCTACCCACATCTGGCGGGTGGTGGGTGTTAATTTTATTCCCTGGTTCTTATGTTCTAAGACTCTTTCATCCAAGCAAGTTCTAGATCACATAAAACAGCATGCTGTAGATATTAATGGAAAACTACAAAACTAGAGCTCATCCACATAGCATGAAATGACATTCACAATGATACACAAGTGGGTGGTTAAACACCCACCTGTCCCTTTAACTAGAGACAGTAACCTGGCCAGGTAAAAACTTCACTTTCCACAGTCCTCTGGTTTTATCTCTCCCCCCATTGACTAATCCAAATCCTCCATTGTCCAATCACAGACTAGACAGCACCTGTTAGTATATACAGGGCAGTCACAGGTGGGGTGACTCCATTGTTTTGGTAATCCTTTCTCGATCCTCAACTCCAGGGGTGGGCAATTAATTTTGCCTAGGGGCCACATGAGAAACTGGGACTGTTGTGGAGGGCCAAACCAATAGGATGAACTTAATTCTGCTCAATATTAATTTTATTGCTTTATAAAAAGCAGTAAATTATATGGTTTTGATTAGCTGCTATTGGTAGGAATTCATATTACGATAAGGCTATGAAAATGGGGAGTAGGTCAAATATAGCATTAAAAATTAGTAAAAATACCAATTATTATATCACTATTTAATTATATTTTTAACATAACATACTGTAACGATACGGGGTTTTTGTTTGCCATATCGCTGTTGGAGTTCACCACCAACGGCAGGAATGATGGAGAGGACACAGGGTTAACCACAACAGGAACTTTTATTCAGAACACAGTGATCTTCAGGCTGGAGCGACCATCTGTCTCACTAAACTCTCATGAAACTACTGAACTACTCCTCCTGAACTGAACTACTCCCTGACTCCTCCGTGTGGGAACCGGGCACCTCTATTTAAGTCACGGTGCCTCCTGCATTCCCACGCAGGGCTAACCTGTAACCCCAGAACTAAACCATGCTAAACTAACCCGCTCTAAACAGCCCATCCCCCAACACACATAACCTGACACACACACACACACACACACAAATATACATGCACCCCCCAAGTCCGAGATCACTACAATACTTAACTTTCACAATAACAATACTGAAAATGCGTATGTTTCGTAGTATGTTAAAGACCAACAATTAATTAACTTTATCCAAAAAGCAATAAGTGCTTTTGATGTTTTCCAGTACTTTTTTCTTCTTTGTCTTGGGCTTGAACAAGTGCACTGAAGTCTGTTTGAATGTCTGAGGTGGATATGCGAAGGACAGCTGACAGGTGATCATCAGTGAGAGAGGATCTGTATCTGGATTTGTTAAACTTCATCACTGAGAATGTTTGTTCACATATGTAGGTAGATCTAAAGAGAACTAACATCTTTTGAGCATGCCTCCTCATGTGTGGAAAGTTCTCCTCTTTGAGAGAAAAGTAAAAATCCAGATCCAGTGATACTGACTTAAAGTGCTCTGCCAGTAGTGTATCAGACTGCAGGTCAATGAGTTCGGGCTGAACATCGCTGAGTGTATTATTCACACTGCAGGTAAAGGGAGGAAAAAGTCATGTGCATTTCATTCTCAACTGTTTTAAAGTCTTGAAATCGCCTTGAAAACTCACCATGCAGTGCTCCTAACATGGATGAGTACCTGCAGAGGTGATCAGTTGATGGTGTGGCTTCCTTTAGTGCTGGCAAGTGGGTGAGAATGTTGTCCTCTATTTGGCTTGAAAGAAACTGCAACTTCTTCATGAAAGCCTTCACCAAGCTGTACATTTCATATACAAAAATGCCCCTGCATTGCAGTTTGGTATTTAGCTCATTCATTAGTGCAGTTACATCAACAGCAAATCCAAAATCTGCTATCCAGTCTGCATCTGAGAGCTCTGGGATGTCATTCCCTTTCTTCTCACAGAACTCTTGAATCTCTGCTCTTAGGTCCCATACTCTTTTAAGCACTTTGCCCAGGCTTAGCCATCTGACAGCTGTGGTAGCCTATGTCACGATGTTTCAGTCTTATGCTTCTCCAAAAGTGAA
Source organism: Amia ocellicauda (assembly GCF_036373705.1). Lineage (NCBI taxonomy): Eukaryota > Metazoa > Chordata > Actinopteri > Amiiformes > Amiidae > Amia > Amia ocellicauda. Next base: position 47,666,940 of record NC_089851.1, on the reverse strand, counting down.
ACAAACTGTCTGTGATTCAATGCTCTTGACCTGATGAAATTAACTATTTTAGTTACAACATCAATAACATGGTTAATTTATAGCACTGACTTACACAACACCTCCTGATGTATAATACAATGTAAAAATACCAATTTCTGTTCAGGGTTAATTTCAGTCACTTTAACCTGCAACCATTTCAAAAGTCCGACATTTTTCCCCATCAAAGTTCTCCAACACATTACTGTGAAGATGCGTAGGCACACACGCACATACGTAAATTGAAAAAAAAAAATAGCGTTCACCTTCAAAATAAAAGCAATGCAGTTGTATTGCGTGCATGGCGTACACTTACTTACATGTAATTTCTAATTTCTGACCTTACGCGGGCCGGACAGGGACTGCCAAAGGGCCGGATGTGGCCCGCGGGCCGTAAAACGCCCAGGTCTGCTCTACTCTGTTGTGTTTACTCTTAGCAATCCTACTAGCATTGCGTTCAGATATCATATACTTTTTTTTTTCTGTTAGCACTGTTGTTTATTGTTTTGTCACATACAGTTTAACATTTTTCATCACAGGTTTTTGACCAAACTTAAACTTTCCAAAATCTTCCCTGAATCTCATCAAACATGTGACGGATGTAAACAAGCACCAGCCACACTTTTGCATATGTTCTGGTCTTGTCCCTGGCTACATTCTTATTGGTCCTCTATTTTTGGAGCTGTATCACATGTCAAACAATTGTGCATTGAACCCATACCCCTGATTGCTTTGTTTGGTGCTGTACCTGGCACAGTCTGTGTGTCCAAAATAAGGTTGGACACTGTGGCGTTTGTAACTCTCCTAGTTAGACATTTAATTCTATTAAACTGGAAACAAGCTGCCCCATCTACTTACATCTGCTTGATTAGGGATGTACTACACTTCCTCAAAAAATAAATATAACCTTTGGGGTTCCACAGAGAACTTTTGCACAGCTTGGCAACCTTATTTGTCTTATTTTAATCACTTCCAGTTCCCATCTTTGCCCTAATAATTTGGCTGATGCTCTCCATACTTTGCCTTTAGAAGACCTGCTATAGTTATCTTTTTCTGACTTCTTGTCTTTCTCTTTTCTCTTCATTCTGCCTTTTTTCGGTTTTATTTTCTCTATCTTTCTTCTCTTCTTTAGTCCTTTATAAATGTATTCCTGTAATCTGTACATTACCAATTGTGAAATGTTATTGTGATTATAAAAAATAATTAATCAATGTTTTTCCCATAGAGTTAGTGGTGGGGGAGGGGTGGTGATGGTGTTTCCTCCACAGAGTTAGTGGGGGAGGGGGGATGGGGGGTGACGGTGTTTTCTCCATTGTGTTAAGCTCTAACGTATTGCAAACTTTTTTCCCCAGACCACGGAGGCTGCCGGAGCCGGGTTGAGCCCCGGCCCAATTTAACCCCTTAGTACAGGGGCTGCTTCCCCACACAGTGGCAGACTAAAGTTTAGACCACACATGAAGATAATGTTTATGTGTACTTATGAACAAGCATAGGCTCAGGATGCTCTATTTAAAAGGTATGTGAATTTGAAGTACCTGTGAAGACAGGAGATTGCAGTCAATATGAAGCCCCTTTCCAGTCTTCTGTCTTTGTAGAAGTCCTGCCATTATTGCACCATGGGTGTAGAGTCCAGTAGCAAGATCTGTCATTGCCACGCCTGGCCTTACTGGATCACCATCCTAATGAAGGGGAACAGCATGGGTTAATGATTAAAATATTGTACTGAGCAGCCATGTAAATCCTGAATCTTTGAACACTGTGAGATATTTCAATCTATGCTTAAGAAAACTCATATCATAGTCTGGAGAATTGCATAAACAAGATATTATTTTAAAAGGATAGTAGATGTTTGCCACAAATGCTTTTTGACAACATCAACTGAAGTTCTGACCAAACTATTTTGAATACTGGTAAACTGCTATAGAAATACAACTTTTTTATAGCCTGTCTTGGATGTATTTATAATGGGAACAATACAGAAGTCTATGAAGAAGGTGCAGCCTTTCTTATTTCATGCTTAGTAAAATGGCTGAAATGAAGATTCACTAGAATTTCCAAACTAAACAGGACAGGAGAGTCCAGAATATCTTAGGCAGTGGAAATAATTACTTTCTGCTGTGAACAATTTGGGTACTGTTTGTTGAGATGAAGACAGTATACCATATGAAAGAACTGTCACATTTATTCCACTATTATCTCAAGAGGTGCATTCCAAGAGAATCTTAAAATCCAAGTAATGGCATAACTTGTACCTTCAAGAAGCCTTTAATGGGGTTAAACTGATCAATACAATATAAAACAAAGCATTACACATTATTTCATGTTGCTATCACTTTTTTGGAAACATACCTGTAATTTCACTTTTCATTTTTCTCACCCGAAGAGTAACATATAAGGCAGCACAAGGCATGGCTGGCTTTTGGCCAAGCGACATACATGTCCTATTGTTTGATCATCTTATTACTTGTATTACATGGAAATGCTGAATAAAATTCTAAACATGTAAAATGTATCAAAATTTCCTCTGATTTACAACAAAGATCATGATGCACTTACTTCCCATTATAATTAGCTATTCCACTCATACGTATTTCATATATATATATATATATATATATATATATAAAAAAACTCATAACAATATGATATGCATATTAGCAACTCTTACTAGGCCACTAGTTAGCTAGTCATGATGGAATGAACAAATCCTAGTGGAGCGAAAAACGTAAAACGTTAAAAGCACAACATAAACGTTCAGGAACACACATAGCAAAAATCAGTGGTGGTGGGGTTTTTGTAAGGTGGAGCAGAAACCTGACAACCCCCAACCCCCACCCCCACACACATACACAAACAGATACACACTGCCAGAAAAAAAAAAAAAGGTGTTGGGCCACCACGGGCCTCCAGCTTCAATCTGCATAGATTCTACGAGGAGGGATGGAACACCATTTTTCCAAAAGATATTCCCTAATTTGGTGTTTTGATGATGGTGGTGGAGAGCGCTATCCAACATGTCAGTCGAAAATCTCCCATAGGTGTTCAATTGGGTTGAGATCTGGTGACTGCGAAGGCCATAGCATATGAGTCACATCATTTTCATACTCATCAAACCAATCAGTGAGCCCTCGTGCTCTGTGGATGGGGCATTGTCATCCTGGAAGAGACCACTCCCTTTAGCATAGAAATGTTTCACCATAGGATAAAGGTGATTACTCAGAATAACTTTGTCATGATTTGCAGTGACTCTTCCATCTAAGGGTACAAGTGGACCCAAACCATGCCAGGAAAATACCCCTCACAGCATAACACAGCCTCCAGACCCCCCTCACTGTAGGGGTCAAGCAGTCAGGCCTGTACCGTTCTCTTGGTGTGCGCCACACGTGCACTCGCCCACTTGACAATACAGTGAAGGATGACTCATCTGACCAGATCATATATATATAATATTTAAACTATCGTTTCCATTTAACTTATCATAAAGAACATAGGAAGATGCATACCCAAAGTCCATTTAACTTATCAACATTCACATTATAGCAGATTAAACATTACCAAATGTAATCTTCAAACTATAAAAAAACAAATAACTGAAAAAAATAACTAAATTATATAAACTCTAATAAAAAAACATTTACATGAACTCAAATATATAAATTGATAGGTTGCGAATGCAACCCTGGTTATCTGAAAAAGGAAGCAATGCCCAAGGTGGACGGGTTTCTGTACACTTCTGTAGGAACCCGAATGAAACGTCACTCTATCCCTTCCCCCTTCCTGTTCTATAAAACGTGACATCAGCGCAGGTTCGTCCTCTTTTGCCAAGAGATAGGACTCCCGTGCGACCTTGCAACCCATGGGCAGTGCTTCCTTTGTCAGATAACCAGGGTTGTATTCACAACCTATCGTTATCTTTCAAGTCGGAAGCACTGCCCAAGGGGGAGGGGTTACTGTATAACAAAACCATTGCAAGGGAGGAGGCAGCGAGCTGATAAGGAAGCCTGCCCCGAGGTGCACTGCTAGGGGCCTCGGCAACTCAACTCCAGACAGTAACCTCTGGGGCCCTGTAGAGCCACACCTGAGCCACACAGAAGTGAGGACCATTGTCACGCCATTACCAGGAACTGTCTAGAATCATATTATATGCCGTCTGCAAACAATAGCAAGGCCGGCTGCTTTACTAGTGTAGCTAGGAGTGAGTACGTATCTACTTGCACAATATCTGGCGTGGGCAATCAATCAACTTGTGCGGCTTCCGCGCATATCATGGCAGTGGACCCCTGATCCAAAGAAGCGGGGCCACAGACCCACTGAAAAACACAACATTATTATTATTATTATTATTTTTATTTCTTTGCAGACGCCCTTATCCAGGGCGACTTACAACATAAGTGCAAACAAAGTGCAAAAATACAGTGAAGTACAAGTCATCAATCATTACAAATTCAATTTAGCTAAAACAGCAATTCAAAATAATACATTTTACAAATTCCAATTTACAATTTACACAAGTACAATAAGTGACTTCCTACATCCTGGACGATGAAAGCTAAGTGCTGTCAAGATGTAGGGTCACAGTCAGGGGTTATGGGAAAGGGAGCAAGGAGGAAAACAAATCAAGAATGCAAGCACCATAATAAAAAACTGTGACGTGCTATCTAGCAGGGGTAAAAGGACTAATATTATAAGTAGAGTCTGAAAAGATGTGTCTTGAGTAAGCGCCGGAATGAGGTCAAGGACTCTGCTGTTTTGACTTTGGTGGGCAGGTCGTTCCACCATTTCGGGGCCAGGGATGAGAAGGAGTGGGCTCTGGAGGAAGGAGAGTGGAGAGGAGGCAGAGTTAGTCTTCTGCCACTGGAGGAACGCAGTGGTCTGGAGGGGATGTATGGAGAGACGAGTGACTGAAGGTAGCTCGGTGCAGTGTGGTCGAGACAACGGTAGGTGAGGGTCAAAGTCTTGAACTGAATGCGTGCCGGTATCGGGAGCCAGTGGAGGGAGCAGAGCAGTGGAGTAGCGTGTGCGAATCGTGGCAGAGAGAATACCAGACGAGCCACAGAGTTCTGGAGGAGCTGGAGTGGGTGGGTAGTAGATGCAGGCAGGCCGGCCAGGAGGGAGATGCAGTAGTCCAGGCGGGAGAGGACCAGTGACTGGACTTGGGACGTCAGCAGAAGGTGAGGAAGAGTGGGGGAAAAAGAGGAGATCCAATTTGGAGAGGTTGAGCTTGAGGTGGTGCGAGTGCATCCAGGCGGAAATAGCAGACAAGCGGGCCCAGGACGGAGCCTTGGGGAACACCTGTGAGGAGAGACTGGGGGGTGGATGAGGAGCCTCGCCATGTCACTTGCTAGTACCAGTCACTGAGGTAGGAGGAGAACCAGGTGAGAGCAGTCCCAGAGATCCCAAGGTCAGCGAGGCAGGAGAGGAGGATGGAGTGATCAACGGTGTCAAATGCTGTGGAGACGTCAAGGAGGATGAGGACTGAGGAGAGGGAGGCCGCCGCAGCACAGCTGAGGGAGTCAGTGACAGCCAGGAGAGTAGTCTCAGTGGAGTGAGCTGTGCGGAAGCCGGATTGCAGAGGATCAAGGAGTGAGTGTTGGGACAGAATGTCAGAGAGCTGACGGTGGACCGCCCGTTCGAGAGTCTTGGAGAGGAAGGGGAGTAGGGAGACAGGGCGGTAGTTCTGAGGAGAGGTGGCATCAAGGGTTGGTTTCTTGAGCAGTGGGATGACAGCAGTTTGTTTAAATGCAGAAGGGAAACAGCCAGAGAAGAGTGAGGAGTTGAGGAGGGAGGAGATGAAGGGGAGAAGATCAGGAGCGGTTGCTTGGAAGAGACGATAAAGGAGAGGGTCCAGGGCACACGTTGTGGGTTTGTGACATAATACATAGCCGGCTAGTCAACAGAGTAGCCGAGCTGAATAACAATATACACATCATTACAAGATGGCTTGTTTACCTGGTGCTCTGTTAAAATACATATATTAAACCTAAGATTAATATTGAAGCCAGTTATTGCCACATTCATTGGAATCAGGAATCAAAATTATCAATTAATTTTGCCTGGGGCAAATTTAAATTATTTATTACATAAGAACATAAGAAAGTTTACAAACGAGAGGAGGCCATTCGACCCATCGTGCTCATTTGGTGTCCATTAATAACTTAGTGTTCCAAGGGTCCTATCCAGTCTATTTTTGAATGTTCTCAAATTTTCAGCATCTACAACATGCTGGGGAGTTTGTTCCAGATTCTGACCACTCTCTGTGTAAAGAACCGTCTCCTGTTTTCCGTTTTGAATGCCTTGTAGCCCAATTTCCATTTGTGTCCCCGTGTGTCCCTGCTGATCTGGAAAAGCTCCTCTGGTTTAATGTGGTCGATGCCCTTCATGATTTTGAAGACTTGGATCAAGTCCCCACGTAGTCTTCTCTGTTCCAGTGTGAAAAGGTTCAGTTCCCTCAGTCTCTCCGAGTAGGACATTCCCTTCAGACCTGGAATAAGTCTGGTTGCTCTCCTCTGAACTGCCTCTAGAGCAGCAATATCCTTCTGTGTGGAGCCCAGAACTGTACACAGTATTGTATTGCATTGTACAGTCTTAACATTACTTCCCTTGTTTTAAATTCTACACTTTTGACAATATACCCTAACATTGTTTGCCTTTTTAATTGCTTCCCCACACTGTTTGGATGGAGAAAGTGAGGAGTCCACATTGACTCCTAGGTCTTTCTCATGCGATACTTCATCTAGTTCTATTCCTCCCATAGTGTAATTATATATAATACATTTTTGTTACCTGCGTGTATTACCATGCACTTGTCCACATTGAATTTCATCTGCCAGGTATCGGCCGACAACTAAATATTATCTAAGTCCCTTTGAATAACCTCTGCTGCCAAGACTGTATCTGCTGAGCCACCTATTTTAGTATCATCGGCAAATTTGACAAGTTTGCTAACTATCCCAGAGTCCAGATCATTAATATAGATTAGAAAAAGCAAAGGCCCTACTACTGATCCCTATGGAACTCCACTAACAACCTCACTCCAGTTAGAAGTGACTCCTCTAATCGACACCCTCTGTTTCCTATACATCAACCAGTCCATAATCCATCTACTTACATTACCCTGGATGCCTACAGCTTCCAATCTGTCTTTGGTGTGGAACCTTATCAAAAGCTTTCTGAAAATCTAAGTATATCATATCATATGCTTTCACATGATCTACATCTGCAGTTACGTGTTCAAACAATTCTAATAAATTAATAAGACATGATCTGCCTCATCTAAACCCATGTTGACTATCTCCAAGAATAAGATTAAGATGCTCCTCTATTTTCTGTCTAATCATTTTTTCCAACATTTTACAGGTGATGCAGGTGAGACTGATTGGTCTGTAATTTCCTGGCTCAGTTTTGTCCCCTTTCTTGTGGATTGGTATGCCATTTGCTGTCTTGCAGTCAGTTGGCACATCCCCTGTTCTAAGTGTCATTTGGAATATTTGACTTAGCGGCCTATAAAAAATTTCCCTCATTTCTTTAAGTACTGTTGGAAATATACCATCTGGCCCAGGTGATTTGTTTGATTTTAATTCTGCTAGTCCCTTTAGTACCTCCTCCTCATTTATCCTGATCTCTCTTAGGATTTGCCTGGATTGTTAACCTGTGGCATGTCATCTGTTTTTTCTTTTGTAAAAACCTCTGTGAAATTCTCATTTAGAACTTCAATTTTTGCCCTTTATCTGTTTCACTTCCTCCCTTATTGTCCTCTTGCTGTTGTAGTATTGAAAAAAGCTCTTTGCATTAGTTTTAGCTCCAAGAGCTAAGTATCTTTCTATTTCCCTCTTTGCTTTCCTGAAACCTGTCTTAAGATCTCTTTACAGTTCAACATATTTTATGTATTTTGTTTCGTCTCCGTCCCTTTTGTATGCGCTATACAACATTTTCTTCCTCTCGATATTTTTTTGCATACCTGTATTAAAGCATTTTGGCCTCTGTTTTTTGGTCCTCAATTTGCTAAGTTTTGGTACAAATTTCTCCTGAGCCTCAAGTAGTATATTCTTAAAATATAACCATCCATTATCAACTGAATCTGTATCCAGTGTGCTCCAGTCTACCTCTTCTAAGTGCCGCCTGTCTACCTCTTCTGTTCCGTTACTGGGATCTAATTTTAGTTCTTCTGCCTCAGTAATTTTTCACATATAATGCTACCCCACCTCCTGTTCAATTTTGCCCCTCTCTCCTAAACTGTGTGTGTCCTTCTAACTTGTAGCCATGTTTCCGTCACTCCTACAACATCATAGTCACATGCCAGCACTGTGGCTTCTAAGTCCAACATCTTGTTCCTTATACTCCTGGCATTGAGGTACAAACATTTCAGGACTTTCCTACTAGTGGGTTCCCTTTGTTTTCTTTCCTTAGAGGAACATCTCCCATTGTCAGAGCTCCCTGCCCCCCCCGTCCCTAGTTTAAATGATTCTCAATTTCTCTGCCCATACGCTCTCCCAATGCATTAGCCCCCCTTCTGTTTAGATGTAGACCGTCCGGTTTGTACAGGTCCCATCTATCCCAGAAGAAAGACCAATGCTCCATAAACCTAAACCCCTCTTCCCTACACCAAGATTTCAACCACGTGTTAAACTTTCTAATCTCTGCCTGTCTCCCTGGCCTGGCACGTGGTACCGTAAGTATTTCGGAGAAAACTACCGTGGAGGTTCTGCTCTTTAGTTTTGTTCCTAACTCTTTAAATTTGTCTTGCAGAACCTCTGTCCTACCTTTTCCTATGTCATTGGTTCCAATGTGGAACATGACCAGTGGATTCCCCCCGGCATTGGCCAGTAGCCTGTCTAATAGTTTAGCTCTGCAACCTGAGCACCAGGCAGGCAAGATACCATGCGGGTCTCCTTATCACTAGAGCACACTGTGTGATCTACACCTCTAAGAATTGAGTCTCCTACTAACTACCTCCTTGTTCTGGGGGGAGTGAGCACCGTGGTGCTCTGGTGCTCAACTGCACTCCCATTATCCTCTGAGCCGTCACTGTCCAACTCGATGTCCAGCAGTTCAAACCTGTTGGGTATGTCTAGCTCTTGGATTGTCTCTTCTACAGAGTGTGCTCACCCTTTTATACAGTTATAACCTACTGTAACCCAGCAGTTCTCTTCACTTAGGACCTAGGAAGGGCTCAACCTTCCTAGGTTTTGGTGTGCATACCATCTCTCTCATGGGCTGCTAATGAAGAATTCAATACTTAAAACAATATATAATCATATAAACAAGTACATTGTATAAAGTCTTATACAAATGTGGATTTCTATAAGTAAGGCAATAAAGAGTATTCACTCTTTATTGCCTTACTTATAGAAATCCACATTTGTGGCCTACTGGCCAGGAGCATTGTCCTGATTCACAGCAACAGACTGATTTAATGTTAATCACTACCAAATAACTCTAGGTAAATAAGTTAATTATTTTTGCGAATTGGCTTCTGAGAAGAGTAAAACATTACTTGTTTTAGTCTCTCATCTCTTAAATTATCAAAACTCAGTATAAACTAACAAGTTACAAACTTGACAGTACTAATTTACACATAGCCAGTCCAACACAAGTGAAACGTTGTTACACAAGCTCTAATTGTATCCTTGCCAGGTGCCAGGTAACCTTCATTCAATGTAATTGGACTGACTGCTGGTATATAATGAAAGCTCATGTGAAGGTCTTTGACCCAAAATTCCAGGCATGCCAGCACTTCCTTCCTATATAAACAAACCTTTAGATTTCTTTGGAAATAGCCCAAAAATGCCCAGAAACTATGGCCAGGATTAAATAAAAAATGTTCACGCTGTGAGTCGCTCGCACAAGCATTAGTGAATGAATATGCTAAACTTTCATGTTATTAAATCTAACCCATTTTGCATCACAAATCAACCTCACAGCTCTTTTCTTGCACAACACGAGGGAATAAAACACAACTTTCACACAGTCACTACTACAAAACTGTTAGATGCTACTTTCTTCTATTTTTTTTATGTAAACGCCATGATGTACTGTTTCTGTTAAAGTTGTATTTAATCCCGCCCAACAATGGGACAATGGGAGTGGTCCCATGTTCACTGTATCCAATCAAGAAAATAACTGAGAGAAAACAACCTGAAAATGCTCTCGCAGCTTCTCTAGTTTTAGACAACTTCGGAGTTGTCTAAAGCCTCTCGTGGCTAAGGCAAAGTGTAAAGAAAGCCGCCCAACATCCATACAAACGAAATGTTGCTTATTGTTTGTGCACAGAGAGAAAATATGTTGATATTGAACGTCATTTTATATTACGTTTTTGTTCAGTGATGTGTCAGGGTTCGTTTTGGTTATGTTTTTTACGTATTTGTTCATTACTTATTTCTTTAATTCACTTGTTCGTTTATTCTGGTCTTGCGTTTGTTCTTTGTTCTGAAAACTCTTATGTCTTAAAAATGTTTTCTTCTTAACAGATCTTTTGTGGGTGTTTTGTGGATCTTTTGAGTAAATATTAAACCTTACTCGTACTCACTACAACGTTATCTATATTCAGCCTAAATCCTATATAGGGGGGATGTTTCCATGCATGATACATTTGGCATTAGTTTAAAGTTTTACATGTAACAGGGCTGTGTTCCTTTCAATTTTGAAATTAGAAAATGTACTCACCAGTGAGCAAATGGCTTATCTCAGATGGGGTATATCCAACAGAAGGCAAATGTAATGCTGGCCAGTATCCATTTATATTAGGTTAGCATACATATTCTTGTTAAAATGTATCCACAGCAGCAGTTCTCAAGTTGAGCATTCACTGTTGTTACTCACATCCAGATGCCGCCTATCTAAGTATACTTTCTTACAGATAGGCTACATAGGATAGATAAGGGCGTCTGCCAATAATAATAATAATAATAACTACACATCTGTCATCAATGGTGGCTTCTGTTTTTATTTTATAATTTTTTCTTCTACTCATATTTTTAACCGCTACAAAGGGGCTTGTAGTTTTGGAGATTAGTAGAGAGATTAATGCTTTGGATTTACATCACGGAGCACCACATTGTTGTGTGCATATCCCTTCATGCACCTTCACTGCCCCTCAGAGGACCATCTGTAACTTCTGGTTGACACTGTGATTGGCGTGCTGCCTGCCTATTGCAGAAGTCACGACAGCAAAACATGTCTCCTTACCCTTCGCAGGTCCTCATATTTTAGATTTAATTCAGTGAGAGCCTGAGCTGCGAGATTCCCTCCTGAGACTCTTCCTCAACCTTTTGTATTCGCGTCTTGCACAATTTTTTTATTTAATCCTGCCCTATGACTCAACTCGATCTACAATTGCAACACCCCACTGACCACAGACACATACTTGCTACAAGACATTTTCAGGTTGATAGTTTCTTTTCCCACTGCATTTCACATTCTGCATTACACTCAGGGCTCAGGGTTCACTACTTGTAAAGCCACACATAATATTTTTAAATTTATATTACATCTAGCTGCTTGACCTTTATAGGGAAAAATTGGTTGGTGTTAAACTCTGTAGGAACTTACAAAATAGTATGATTGGAATTACTCAGTGCATCATATAATTTCTCACACAAATTAAATTAAAAAACTAAAAGCAACTAACCTCTGGGCCTGTTATGTGCATAAGGCCTGAAACCGCACATGCTATCGAGTCATATCCAGCTCTATGGGATGCTGGACCAGTCTGTCCATAACCTGTGAACAGAGAAAGTATTATCAATATATTGTATTCAGCAGTGTTGTAGCCAGGGCATTAAAATAACAACATACAAGAGTATTTAACCCTATTGTTCGGCATTTTTTGGAGTTTTTTTTTTTTTTTTTATGGACACAGGAACAGTTCTGGAGTACAGCTGAAGGTTAAATCAATTTTCTCTTTTTAAGAGTTTTTTTAATGCTATAAAATAGCACAGACACCAAGAAAAGAACAGAAATATATTAATGAAGACCAGAGGAAGACCATTGTCAAAGCAGCCTAGCTTCAGCTGACAGCAACATCTGACTGCATAGAGATGGGTAATATCTGATCATTGTGTAGTTAGAGTTTGCTATTAATGTAATTTATGGTTTCTATTATGATCTATTTTGTATTTATGGTTTTATGTCTGTCATAATTTATACATATGGGGTTACTAAATTGAGCATGTTTTCATTCATGAAACTGGTTGTGAGAGTTATGAATTTGTGGATGGGATTAATAAAACACACACTATTATATAAACACACATTCTGTCTAATTTATTAAAGCTGCTGGTGACTGCAGGCCTCACACTTGTCTAATTGTTTTAAGGAATTTAAAAAGCAGGGTAATTTGGTGCAATGATACAGTATCTAAAAGGCAAGGTGATGTAGGAGAGTTGTCTACTAAGAATGGCCACTGTGATTGCAGCAAGAAGGTTACAATGGCCTAGACTAAATCAAAACTTATAAAGAGGTACAGGTTTACAAGTACAAGCCACATGATAATCAACCTAGAACCTTGCCCCTAAACATAATCATGAGTATTTGTAGGCATTTAACAAACTGATATGTTTAAAAAAGACTGCTCTCCTTGTGAATATATTGCAACAAACTTTTAAATGTAACTCTGCTGAAAACAGAGCTCTGGAAAAAATTAAGAGACCACTTAACATTGATTTATGAACTTGGAGTGGTTTCTTAATTTTTTCCAGAGCTGTATTGTCTTATTGTTACTTGCTGTATTTGCCTTTACAGTTACTACACAAATGTGATCTTAACTTTTATTACACTTTTTATTGCTTATTTTGCTTAGTTAATATAGAACTTAACTGCTCAGTCTTGGGAAAAATATGTATTTGAACTGTTACAGATGGGGACCCCACTGAAAGTGCTGTTTCACTATTGTTAGGCTCCTGTGTGTGTTTTATTTATTGATGCTTTTAAGTTACCAACATTGGTTTTATAAAATGCATAGGTTACACACATTCAGATTACATGCCAGAAAAAAAGGATAAAGATAAGAAGCCTCTATAAAAATAAGTGTTTTGCTTTCACAAGGAAAAGGCGGGATATTTGTTGAAAGGTCAAGTTTTACTTAAAAACAGGAGCATTGCCAGAAAGTTACAAAATACCCAATTACACTTATAGCTTCTACATAAAAAATAAATAAAAAATTACTCCAGCAATTGAAAGTTATAAAATTCATACTACTTTTTTGAAATTATTATTAGATCAGTTTTCAGTTCATAAAGTTTCACGATTCAAGAAAGTTTTATTAAACATTGTCATTTAAAGCACACAGCCTTAATGTATACCATATGTTGGTGATCACTCGAATTCTCAGTTCCACTCAAATCACACAATAATTCTTAGAAACCAAATTAATTGTTTCAGTACTTCTTGGTAGTAAACTTCAAATTGCAGGCAATCTGAACATAAATGTCAAATAGCTAGAACAGGGGTAGTCAATAGATGGACCGCGGGCCAAATCCGGATCTCCAGATGCTTTTGAATGGACCCAGAGAATAATTTTAATTAAATGTTAATCATGATTTTTTTTTTCTTTACGTATTATTATGGAAGTTTGTTGCACTCAGTGCTTGTTGTTGCACCTAGTATTAATATGGGATGTCCTATATAGAGCTCAATGATTAGATGATTGCTCGCAGATTCCCAGTTCAGACGACTCTATACATGTTCTTGACTGGAGCTAGAGCATTGTACTTGCCAAAACACAGGTATTTGGTTTGTTTTCCTGATTTCTGTAAATGAACAGCTAAACTGCGGATCGTTTGTCGTGTGGACATGTTTCAACCTTGCCTCCAAAATATAAAAGTGCATACACATGACCAGGGAGGGGGGCTGGGGGGCTCGCTGTGCCATAGCTTGTATTCACCTAGAACCTCCTACATCAGGGGTGGAAACAGCTTATTTCCAATGAAGACACATTTCTAGCAGGCGCACAAATAGAAAATGGTGCATCCTCACCCTTTACAATTACAGAGCTCCACAGAAATGGATCTATGATTGACAAGCACCAGAAACCGCATTTAGTTTGCATGTATAATCTCAGTTGATCTGCGATTTTTTGCTAGAGATATGTGGTTGTGAAGCAAAGATATGTTTGAGTCCAAATCTGCCTGATTTCATGATTTCATGGAGATTTTGAGCCTAGTTTTTCGACTTCGAAATGACTCAGAATTGTGCATTTCAGGTCTTCAATTTTCAAAATCTTCAGTGGGAGGACCCCCAGATCCCCCCTTCCCCCCCAGAATTACTCAATCCTCTTTGCCCTCATTTTGCAACATTCATTTTGAACAGTGGACAGTGATAAATGTAAAGTGGTAAAGACTTGAATCTAATAAGACACAAAATGCTTGAAAGTTTCTATTATGTTTATCTATATGCCTACAATAATCTTTAACAAATTACAACAATTAAAAGTGGTCTGAAAGTGCTATAATACTTATATTTACATCTATTTAAACATTTTGTTTTTGCACTTTGTCAAATGAATGTACTACATATAAGCAACGGAGTATATTACTAATTCACAGAATTGTGTGTGTGTTGGAAAGGTAGGGGCATTTCAAGATGTGATTTTTTTTTTTCTCTGATGTCTAGAAATAGACTACCTCTGAGCTAGAAAATAAATAATTCTGTTTAATATTCCAAATTAAAAGTACACAGGTTTTTTTATATGTATATTTAAAGATCTCATAGCTAGTTTTATCTTTAAATACAAAAAGTTTTACCTTTACCATAAGAATCAACTTTGTTATTATTTCATGGAGAGTTTTGTCAAGCTGTTGATATGAACACAGTCATAATTATTTAATTTGTTTTTAAACATTTCCTTAGAAATGCCATTCACAGTAAAATGCCACAATTACATCCTTCAAGGCTTGTATATGGGTGGCACAGATATCTAAAAGTGTCAAATTATAAATGTCCCATGTACACCTGCCTATTTAATATGTCTGAGACTGAGAAACTTAGCATTATTATATTTTCACTTATTTTTCTTAATTCTCATTTTATTTTCTCCTTAATTAGTCTAATTTCTTATTGAATGCTATATATTAACACAATTAATCTATTAGAATCCACTGGAAACCACATAGCCATTCAATAAATGGGGCATTCATTTTTCAAAGTATAAAACCATGTTAGATGCCTGCTTAATTATGTATTATTATTATTATTATTATTATTATTATTATTATTATTATTATAAATCTATCTACTTAAACAAATGTTGCTGCATATGTAGTATATTAATGTCACAAACTAATTTGCAACTACAGTTAAACAAATCCCCTTTCTGATCTTTAGGAAAGCCACATGACAATATATGGTGCATCCTGGGTGATTAAGTCACAAAAGAAACAAAGTTTACAAATGAGATGAGGCCATTCAACCCATCATGCTCATGAGGTGGCAACATACAGTGAACCCTGGGTGATTTGTCAAGATTGCTGCCTTTGAAATTTGTTATTTTGTATTTTATTGTAATTTTTTCTCTTGTCAAAGCTGAAAAGCCTCAATTTCTTTAGTCAAAATCCAAGATGGCCTTGATGCTTTTACCGTATATTATAGAATGTACGTTTTCCAATGTGAAAGGCTACATACAAATGTTTGGTGCATTTCACTTGATATGCTTTCACAATGTTTGGTTAAGGAATTAAAAAAGGACCAGGGCTGTTTATGTGGGCTCTACACCTTGTTTTGTATATAAATATGTTTTTGTAAAATGGCATTATACCGTTAACCGTTAAAGTTTCACAAACCAGCTCCAATCTTTACAAATCCAATATAATATCAATGGCAATGTACTAACACGGTTGCAAAGTCTGAAGTCATGCCCCCTGAAGTTTGTTTTTTCACAGATCAAGTAATAAAGAAGGTCGTATCTGGTTAATATTCAACTAGTAGATCTGGCTGAACCCTTAGAGTATCATCACAAGTTTATTGTACAAAACATTGTGACATGGTTTTTTTTTATTATTATTTTAAAGCTATTTTGAAAGGGCTGCAAAAGTTTTAGTTAGAAAACTAATAAGTAACTGATTTTTAAACTTTTGAAAGTCAGAAGCCTCAAGAGAGAGTTAACACAATGTATACTAGTGTGATTGAACCAAGAATATTGTGTAGTGCTGGTCCCAGTATTATAAGAAAACCATTAATTGTAAGCAAAAAAATAGTCTTGTTACAAAAATTACAGTTGTTCAAGACAGGTAGTGTAATCTTTTAACTGCCACTGAATGTTTTCTGTTTTGCATTAAATTGCAGGGGCGTCAGTGGGTTAAGTAGGTTCTTTACATGGTTAGGTTATATTTCTTGACATATCTACAAGGGCAGTAAATTCAGGTCATGTTGTGTTATAAATTCTCTCAAGTTCAGGACTAAATATATATATATATATATATATATTTGCAAATAACTTCCTCAATGTAAATACTGCACAGCATTTTTTTTAAACATTACTAAATCAAAGTGACTAAGTTACTTATAAAGAACCCAAGTGTCTTTATCTCTTTTCTCTCATGCTGAACTACTTGATACAGCTTGATAATTATGTTGGATTATTACTCAGATTTTATTATTTGTCTGAGAAAAAATATATTCCTTATTGAGAATGCCAGTTTACTCTCAGAGTCAGAGCACTGGGTGAGTGTAAATGACACAATCTGACTGAAAGCAAGACTGAGAATGTTTAAAAATCACATAATGAGGTCCAACATGTTGATCTTAAAGTTCTAAGATTGCTGAAATGTCAGGGGTAATATTAAAATAAAGAAAAAATTGAAACATACCTTTAAATGTATACTAACAACATGACATTGTATAAACCCTCCCTTGCATCATTTAAATGTCTAACCATTTTTTGTTAGTCACATAGTCCCACCCCTTTTACAGTCCAATACAAACAGACATGACAGAATAAATAATCCAGCTGTTCTTCAGACAGAAACTGTTGAAACAATACAGATTTTATTTAAGTGTGAAATGCAAGGAAGCTACAATTAGTAGGTTGACTCAAAGTTCACTATATCAATCCTGCCTTAGTTACATAATAAAAGCACAAATGCACTTTGGGAAGCACTGAGCTTGTTCCAATACTTAATCTGTTTTTTTTATTATTATTTAATTATTGTTATTGTTTATGTGGCTCAGTTTACAGTTGGGAGGCCTAAAGATTTGTGAGGGCTCTTCAAATGTGTTCATCCAGTCACAGCTAATTTTCTCATCCAGGGCAGGTTCAAATCAAAAATGTTCGCGATGCTAGTGGCTCCCAGAATCATTAGGGCATGTCTGCGAGTGGAAATCGCGCTGCTAAACTATCACGGTATTAAATCTAACCCCATTTGCGCCGCAAAACGACCTTCTCGCAGCTCCTTTCTGGCACAATGAGAGAGAATAAAACACAGCTTTCACACAGCCGCTACTACAACACTACACCACTGTACTGAGTCGCGCTTTCATTTTTAGTTAGATACTACTCTCTTCTAATTTTTAAAGTAAACCCCATGATGTACAGTTGTGTAGTTTGCTGTTAGCGACTGGTTAAAATTGTAATTAATCCCGCCCAACAATACAGTGGGAGTGGTTACATTTTCGCTGCATTAAATCTGAAAATATCTGCGAGAAAACACCCTGAAAATGCTCTCGCAGCTCCTCTAGTTTTAGACAACTTCGGAGCTGTCTAAAGCCTCTCGCGGTTGAGGCACAGGGGAGAGAAAGCGCAGCTCCGGCTTTATTCACAGCCTCTGTGTGTCCAGTGGAAATAACTGTGTACAGTGCGATAATAATACATTAGATGTTGCGCCCTACATCCACATTAACGAAATGTTGCTTATTATTCGTGCACATAGAGAAAATATGTTGATATTGAATGTCATTTTATATTGTGTTTTGTTCAGCAATGTGTCAGTGTTCGTTTCGTTTTCATTTAATTACTTGTTTAACTCGTTTATTCTGCCCTTGCTTTCTTCCTTTCATGTTTTAAGAATTGATTCCTTCTTATGAGATCTTTCGTGGGAAAAGTGTCTTCAATCGAGTGTATATTATTACACTTAACTCGTACTCACTACACTGACATAAATTCAGCATATACCCTTTGTAAGGGTGGTTTTTCGATGCATTATACTTTGTGATACAACGCGCTCACCACGGATTAAATGTGGATTTTGATGTATGCATTTTGTACCCGATGTTGGGACAGTACAGATTTCTACAGTTCACGCATCTCTCTCTATAGGCTGCTCGGGGCACTTCTCAGTGACAGTTATAGGGGCTGGAAAACGGTGTTTCTAAAGACGGCGTAATGGGGGCGGAGTTTGGACGGTGTTCTCCGTTGCTTCGTACGTCTTTGATCGTAATATTTTTAGAGGGGCTGACAGAAAATATAGGGGGACTGAAACGCCACTGAATAGGGTCCCATGGGCTATTGGTATGATGAAGGCGACTTTTAAGACACGAACACTAAATCGAATTGCACTGCTGTCAGCAGCTGTATAATTGCTATTATGAAGATGTACATAAAAAGGTAAAGCATCTGGAGACGTCTGGATGAGATTTATAGAATATAGTTACAGGCACAGATGGTTGTATAACTTGCAAGCCAGTACACATACAAGTGTATCACGTTTGTGCACTGCACGTTGGGTGTAAAAACCCACACACACATTTTTTTTTTTAATCTAGAAAAATATTGAATAATCTGAACAATCAATTATCTAGTAGCAGGTGGCCAACGTTATGCCTTTATCCTAGACACAACAGCCTATATAACACGGAAATGATAAGGATACACTACTGTACTGCTCCGCACCGTTACATTGACACACACACAATATAGAAAGAAGGTTGCAATGTTAATAGCAATTGCCACTAATTGGTCGATTTAATTGCCACAATAACCCGTAAAACTATTCAATGTATAGGTAATCATAGGTTTTCGAAGGGGAGATATGGCCAATTTCAAATATAAATAAGTGTATATATATATATATATATATATATATATATATATATATATATATATATATATATATATATATAACATTTTACGCAACAGCATAACGAAACCTGTAATAATGTAACATCAGTCAATCATTTTTTACAAATCACAGATCACACACGCATGACGAAATTGGATTGAATGCGCACCACATCGCCGTCTATACAAGAGAAAGTGGACTATTATGACAATTAAAATTATAATGACAGATATCGATACCTGCGTCCTTCTCCTTGCCTGAAGGCGTGAAAGACGATGCCAGCCCTACACTTTCAGATCCATCGGAACTTTCTAGACCTTCAGATCACCTTTTAATAAAATGTTATCGTTTTGATAGATACAGCATAGCGTTATTGTGTCACATGCTGAAGGATACATTGAATAATGGATTTGCACGCAACCATCATCTCACTGTGGAGACAATTATGTGCCGCGTTAGCCTATAATGCTACAGGCTCCTTTCAAACTACAGTAGGGGACGTTGTGGGAGCGCCAAGCGACTATCAGCACCGCTATCACAGCTGGCACTGTGGAAAATCAATGATGTAGATTGACATATATACAACTGACATATACACAATTATATTACACTGTCATATTACAACGTGTACTGTAAAGAGTATTTATGTATGGATCAGTGGCGTAGCCAGGAAAATGAGGGCGAGGCATAATGAGGGATTCACGGCGGTGGTCTGGGGGTCCTCCACCAGAAAATGTAGAAAATTAAATACCTGAAATGAGCGATTCTGAGTCATTTCGGAGTCGAACAACTTATATCAATAGCTCCATGAAATATATATTTGCTTCACAACCACATATCACAATGGGACACATCAACTGAACAACCACACATCAACCGACAGTATGCAGGCAAACTAGGAGCCGGATTGAATAAAATCTTTGACCCAACCGCTAATACAAAACTACAGAACTGGACTCAGTTGCGGCTTCATTCTTCAGTTGATCGTTTATTCTAATAATTAATGTAACAACTATGATGTTCATTTTGTAGTTTTGTATTAGCCAGTGGGTCAGTTTTTATTGAATGCACCCGCTACACATATTATTATTATTATTATTATTATTATTATTATTATTATTATTATTATATTTGTTTATTTATTTATTTATTGGCAGTCTTACAAAAAAGAGCAATACAAAGTGCACATGACAATCAAACGCTGATTTAAGGCGTCCCTGAATAAGAGACTTGCATTGTTCTGGTATTCACATATAACCGAAGATATCAGCATTGATCCACCGGCTAATAGATAACGCCTGGATAAGGTTGTCAGCGAAAACATAAAAAAATAAAATACACAGCTGTCATCAATGGTGGCTTTTGTTTTTATTGTATTATTTTTTCTCCTACTCATATTTGTAGCCGCTACAAAGTACAGGTTTGTAATTGTGTTTCAGTGGGTAGATTCATGCTTATCGTGGTGCCGGATAAAATCAAAACTTTGAGCCATCCGCTAATAGCAAACTACACACCTGTATATCACAGCGGTTACATTTATGATTAGAAGAAAGTGTCATCTTATTGAAAATGAAGCCGCAACTGAGTACAGTTGTGTAGTTTGCTATTAGCGGGCGGGTCACAGTTTTGATTTAATCCCGCTGTTTCTCTGCTTTATTGACCCATCGCCAGTGTTGCTAGGTCCTCTACATAAATTCCCCCCCATCTGGTCGTACAAATCCCCCAAATCACGTATCCCCCCCAAAATATGATTGCTGGTGAAATGAGGTTGGGGGGGAAGGGGGTGCTGGATAAAGTGAGGTCGGGGGTGGTGGTGGTGAGGTGAGGTGAGGTGAGGTCCGGGGGGGGGGGGGGGGGGGGTTGGTGCTGGTGAAGTGAGGTCCGTGGGGGAAGGTGCTGGTGAGGTGAGATCCAGTGGTGGGAGAAATCGATTGTGCCAAACTCCTAAATTCCCCCAAGTTCAAAATAATATCCCCCATACAAATGTTGCCCCCAAATATCGCTATTCTCGCAGCCCGTCCTGCTCTACCGCCCCCGCTATCTCTCCAATTTCAGACACTCTGTTTGGCTCGCGGTTTCGCGCTGCCCGCCCATCCTGGAAGCCACGCCAGAAAATCAGGCTCCTCCTGGTTGGCAGCTCCTCATATTTTAGATTTAATTCGGCGAGGAGCTGAGCTGTGAGATCCCCTCCTGCGACTCTTCTGCGACTTTTCGCAGTCGCACTTTGCGAACATTTTTTATTGAATCCTGTCCCATGTCCTCGTTTTTTTAAAGATATGCCTCAATTTTAACCATATATATAAGTCGCTAGACTTCAGGTTTTAACCGGGCTTGAGCCCGGTCACCCGGGGCTGACAGTGATCTCTCCGGTACGAGGAGGGGTGGTGGTGCTGACGGTGATTTCTCCGGTACGAGCGGGGGGGAAGGGTGCTGACGGTGATTTCTCTGGTAAGACCGGGGTATAATATAATCGTGCAGAAATGCAGTTATGGGAAATAATTGGATCAAAAGACCCGGGGCTATTACTAAAATATCGGGGGCTTAAGCCCCGGAAGCCCGTGTCTAACGACGCCGATGCTAACTAGTGTCCCTCTGACTCTATCTTGGTCATTTGAAAATATAAAATCAATCAAATCTCTCTGGTTGTTTCCCTGACAAATTGAGTTAGAAAGCAGTCATTTACCATCTCAACCATTTCTATTTCTGCTTCTGTAGTCCCAAATGGGCTTTCCCAGTCTATGCTTGGGAAATTGAAACCCCCCAAACAGCCCCATCCTTGCTACATGCAGTCCAGATTACATTGTACAATGCAACATCTTTCTGAATATCTGAATTGGGTGGTCTGTAACACTCCTACCACTAATCATCTGGATCTTTTATTCAAAAGTTTAACTGGTTCTCAACTGCCCTCCCATCAACCTCGGATGAGTTAATCCAGGAAGGCAATCATTCTGCAAACATGACACTGTAGTGGCCACATGCCTCTAAATTTTGCAAGTTTTTCATTTTAATTTAATTTTTTTTGGGCCCTTGGTTTCTGTCCCCCGGTCAACTGCTTGACTTCTTTGTCCCTGAGAAACAGCGTAGCTCTTTCTCAAGAGCAGCTTTAAGTACCCTTTTGTCTACCTGCCCCAATTCACACCTAACTGTCTCCAACTGGATCCACTTGGCACAACACAATTACTGTAACTGAAATCCTGCTAGTCATAGACTAAATCACCTGTCCTTCAACCTATTTGCTTTCACAAACTCAGCATCTGTACTGCATTGACTTAAATTAAGGCAAACTACAGACAAGATTATCTTCAATTAAGGCAATTAAAACAAAATCAGGAATGCTAAGTTTGTCTGAAACTAGGAACACAACAAGATGGCTGCCTCTCCCCTGTACTGTCCTGTGTCTGTGACAACTTGAATATGCTTAGATACATACATTCTGAAATGTCTCTCACAGAGTAAGACTTACATTTTTAAAAATATGGTTTAAAAATACTTATTTCCAAATAACATTCAAATCTTTGCAGTTTTTAAGTAGCCTATGGTCTATGCTTGTGTCATGTCTGGCCTAGGAGAGTAAAATACAGAAAACATTTCTCTATCCTTCTTTTCTTGTCACAAATCTACTGTGGATTAGCTGAAATCTTTATTTTGCTGTTTTAACACTGTTGTAACAATTTACATGCATCCATACACAGACTATGAGTAAACAGCCTGTACAAGTCCATGGTTGCACTTCTTTCTGTCATATTTCCTTTGCCTCCCTAGATAGTTTCTGTACATTGTTTTACCCTCAGTCTACTCTTTTTACAAAAAAATTAATAGGAAACACGTGACATTAATAAACTATATTGTGCTAAGAAAGGAATACCAAACTGTACAAAACATATTCATGGACATTATAAACTTAGAATCCATAAAACATATTACTTTTATTACAAGCAAAGTGTGATAAAATAATTGGAGTATATTTTTAATAATTGAAACAACATTAAATCCATATATTGCAAGCTTAAAACCTGTTTCACATATGTATAAAGTTTATTATAATTTAAAAATACCACCCACCATCCTCACCATATTTTATGAAAAGGTAATTAGGACTAGTCGAATGTCATCCATTTGTGTCTGTTTGCATCCAAATCACAAAGAAAATGAATGTGAATTAAGTGTTTTGGTTACTACTGATATACCAACTGTGTTTGGGAATCACAATTGTTTGATAATCTACATACCTGTAATGGAACAGTACACAAGGTGTGGGGCAACATTTCTTACATCC
The DNA here is from genome assembly GCF_036373705.1 of Amia ocellicauda. Classification (NCBI taxonomy): domain Eukaryota; kingdom Metazoa; phylum Chordata; class Actinopteri; order Amiiformes; family Amiidae; genus Amia; species Amia ocellicauda. Next base: position 47,643,657 of record NC_089851.1, on the reverse strand, counting down.
TCATAGCCCAGTCCCATTTCACCTAGTTTGCCAGGAATGTAGTTTTCCATTAAAACATCACAAATTGTTGCCAACTGAAAATAAAGAGAAATCATGTTGAAATGCATGATATATGGTAAAATGACATATGGTGAAATGACTATGAGTTATAAATAACAGCTAAGAACATTAAGATTTCCCAATAAAATATATTTTTATGAATGGGACACATACTATTTACAATGTAAGCGTTGTATATGGGATTGCCACATCATCATCATTGTAGCATTAAGGGGGGGGGTGTATTTTGATAGAGCATTTTAGCTCTGAGCTGAAGCTCTGATCTAAAGAAGACCTCTCCCCCAAAGTTATCAGATTTCCTTAGCTCATTGGCACGTGAACTGTTCTATATCAAAGTGGCAGTTTTGGGAGGATGGCACTGAGAATGGGCCAAATGGCTTGGAATCCCTTCTGTGAAATGTCTGGGGAATAGGGCCTGGAGGTAATAAAAAAGCTTCGAAGTGGACAACAGCCGAAATCCCGACACAGAGCTACGAACCCAGGCCAACCGGCATTTCCAAAAGATGGCATGGATTGACATCAGTCACAAATCAAGCCTCCTCCAATAGAACACTGCGGTCTGAAACCAAAATCCAATCTTGCAAACTCAAGAACCTATCATCTATGATCTGACAGGCGTATAAAAGCTAGTGCACGGCATCTCTCTCTCTCTCTCTCACCTGAACCAGTAACTTGCTGCCACAACTCAACCTGTAGCTCTGTTGCCAGAACCGGAACCAGAAACCAACCAAGTCTTTGCCGGCAACATCTGATCAGTGGAGTTTTACAGCTGGACAATTGACTAAGTCGACTGCAATACGAAAGTGTTCAGTCATTTAAATAGCTATTGAGTCTTAAGAAACTTGACCCTTGGAAACGAACAGGGCCCTGCTTTCCTCAAAGACTTTGTCTTCAAGTAATTACGGTGGAAACCCTGCTTGCAAAGAAGATTTTTTGCACAACCCTTGGAGCCTTCAAACCAGTGGAAAATCTGTTTGGAAAAGACTCTACTTTCGCGAAACCCCAACTTCCAGGTGCATCGACTGAGTGGAAGTTATTGGACAAAGCCGAACCTGACTGCCTTTGTTCCAAACCACACGGACCTCATGCCGTGTGTTTTATTTGAGCCCGAAGACAGAGAGGCCTCTCTGTAACGAAGTTCAGATAAGTTTAACAGTTTGGAAATTATTATTCATGACATTTGAGAAATCAATTAGAAATGTTATTCTGTGAGTCATAAACTTTAAAATGTGTAATATCATTTAGTATTTTCTTAAATATAAATGAGTGTTGCATTAAACTGTTTTGTTTGACAATTTTAGAAATAAAATCTGTCAATGCCCAGAAATATCTTCTCATTCCTGTTTAGTCTGAAATTGACACAATTTAATAGACACTAGATTATAGGTGGCCCTGCCTATCCTTAATCATTGAACAGTAATCAATTAGGGAGAATTGTGGTAACAAGAAATGATAGGATCTTTCTCGGCACCCAAGCGTAAATGAGACGTATATACACTCACCTAAAGGATTATTAGGAACACCATACTAATACTGTGTTTGACCCCCTTTCGCCTTCAGAACTGCCTTAATTCTACGTGGCATTGATTCAACAAGGTGCTGAAAGCATTCTTTAGAAATGTTGGCCCATATTGATAGGATAGCATCTTGCAGTTGATGGAGATTCGTGGGATGCACATCCAGGGCACGAAGCTCCCGTTCCACCACATCCCAAAGATGCTATATTGGGTTGAGATCTGGTGACTGTGGGGGCCAGTTTAGTACAGTGAACTCATTGTCATGTTCAAGAAACCAATTTGAAATGATGCGACCTTTGTGACATGGTGCATTATCCTGCTGGAAGTAGCCATCAGAGGATGGGTACATGGTGGTCATAAAGGGATGGACATGGTCAGAAACAATGCTCAGGTAGGCCGTGGCATTTAAACGATGCCCAATTGGCACTAAGGGGCCTAAAGTGTGCCAAGAAAACATCCCCCACACCATTACACCACCACCACCAGCCTGCACAGTGGTAACAAGGCATGATGGATCCATGTTCTCATTCTGTTTATGCCAAATTCTGACTCTACCATCTGAATGTCTCAACAGAAATCGAGACTCATCAGACCAGGCAACATTTTTCCAGTCTTCAACTGTCCAATTTTGGTGAGCTTGTGCAAATTGTAGCCTCTTTTTCCTATTTGTAGTGGAGATGAGTGGTACCCGGTGGGGTCTTCTGCTGTTGTAGCCCATCCGCCTCAAGGTTGTACGTGTTGTGGCTTCACAAATGCTTTGCTGCATACCTCGGTTGTAACGAGTGGTTATTTCAGTCAAAGTTGCTCTTCTATCAGCTTGAATCAGTCGGCCCATTCTCCTCTGACCTCTAGCATCAACAAGGCATTTTCGCCCACAGGACTGCCGCATACTGGATGTTTTTCCCTTTTCACACCATTCTTTGTAAACCCTAGAAATGGTTGTGCGTGAAAATCCCAGTAACTGAGCAGATTGTGAAATACTCAGACTGGCCCGTCTGGCACCAACAACCATGCCACGCTCAAAATTGCTTAAATCACCTTTCTTTCCCATTCAGACATTCAGTTTGGAGTTCAGGAGATTGTTTTGACCAGGACCACACCCCTAAATGCATTGAAGCAACTGCCATGTGATTGGTTGGTTAGATAATTGCATTAATGAGAAATTTAACAGGTGTTCCTAATAATCCTTTAGGTGAGTGTATATATATATATATATATATAACGAGAAGTTATTTGACTTAAATACTAATCTGCATTAATTATTTAATGTCCGACTAACAATACTAATGAGAGACTCACCTTCATCTTACTAACCGGTATTGTAGTCAATGTGTTTGTAATTTTGTGTAACGTTTTGTGTGTTATCATATGCCATTCCATGGTCTTTGATTTGGTCACGGAAGTGATTTGTCTTTGATTTGTTGATCTTGAGTGAATTTTAATTAGTTTTTCCCTTTTTGTATAACTAGTGTAGTGCTGCATTTTATCTTTGTTTTTAATACATTCGAGAATTTATATCTTTGGAATTGGTGTCTGCATCCAATTATTGCAGAAATTGAGTTCTACAAGATTCTAGGATTCTTGATAAGGTGATACTTAAATTCACTTCTTTGAACTGAAATGTATAAGTGTACCTTACGCTACATCATTAACCAAAGTTAAAAAATGCTAGTCATTGTTTTTTCAAGTAGTTCCCCCTTTAAGTTGTGACCTGGGAAAGATCATCTAAAAGTGAAAAAGTGACCTTGGGCAGGATTAAATCAAAACTTTGACCCACCCGCTAATAGAAAACTGAAGAACTGTACTCAGTTGCAGCTTCATTTTTAGTAAGATGCTACTTTCTTCTAATCATAAATGTAACCGCTATGATGAACAAGTTTGTTGTTTGCTATTAGTGGGTGGGTCAAAGTTTTGATTTAATCTGGCCCCTTGGCTATGAAAATTATTCAAATTCAAATTAGATGCTTCCATCGAGTGTAGCACATTCATAGGTGTCTTTCCTTATGGTTGGCCAGTGTTTGTCTTTTTCCAGGATACCCAGTAAGGTTCTACGATATCTGAGGTGACCCCCAAGTAGATTGTATTGACGTAATCAAGGAAACAGTGCAATGCCAACCGGGGGAATAAACTGCTACCTGACTCCCCTTTATTTGACAGGTATTATTTTGTACACCAAACACTTGGAACTCCACATTACAAATGCCGACTTTTTTAGCAGGGTCTGTAAATGGAATTTTATTCCAAATGTCATTTGGCAATGGATTCTTAGGCTTTGCTCTGATATTGGTATTGGTTGGAAGGTAAGAGCTGACAATGGAATAAGTAACAAGTAGTGATAGATGAAGATGCAAGGGCATGAGATCGGGAACTACTTTCTTTATGATACTGTACTTTACATTTGAATTGATGCAGTCTCCATTGTCTATTGGGTAAGTCTAGAACATGTTTTTAGACTGTTGAATGCATATGATGATGCAGTTTGATCAGTATATACTTTGAAATGAACTTCCTTAGCACTGATAAACACTCTTTCCTAATGTGGGATAGTCGGCCCCTCTCAGGGCTCTTGAGGCATAAGTGATTTTTTCCCCCTCTGTTGTCTTCTTAGTCAATACTGCTATATCACTAGCATCACTATGAAGTTGAAATTGCAGTGAAAGATATGGCTGGAACAGTAATGAGTTAGCAAGTAAAGCAATTTTAAGGCTAATTCAATAGATTTTTTCATCACATTGCATAATGATTCAGAAAAGTCAGCAAAGTGAGGGATAAATGAGTGATACTGTATAAGAGATTTAATTTAATGGGGAGCTAGACACTTGTTATTTGCTTGGGTTTTTAATTCAATTTCCACATTTTAACCAAAAAACTTCAACTGGAATTGGGAAAGGTCTTTATGCCATTTTACCACAACTTGTACTCCTTGCAATGGAGAGTAAGATTTCGTTATCACTTAAAACAAAAGACAAAAAACGAATTAAAACTAATTTATAAAAGAGAGGTGTGGAATTATCTCCAACAGATTAAGTTACTCCGCAGAGAAGTAGATACAATTGAATGCCTGTGTTTCTATAATTATGTTTACAACTGTGAAATGACAATAAAAGCCCATACACACCACACAGTGCAGATCACATTCAAAAGCTGAAAACAAGTGGCAACTATACAATGTATTAAAGGCATAAAGAGAAATTCTCTTTAGAAAACTCTTGAGAAAAGGGTATATTTGCAAATAAATAATATAGGCCTAATACCATTCTTATTTGCTCTGATGTACTTTCAGCTAGGGAACCTGTCGTTGTGGGTCATGTTCTTTGATAGCATTACTTACATAAGAAAGAAGGACTTAAATATTATGGGATGAACTTAACATAATAAGCTCTTAAACTGAGTCAGTGAATACCTATACGGTGAGGGAAAAAAGTATTTGATCCCCTGCTGATTTTGTACGTTTGCCCACTGACAAAGAAATGATCAGTCTATAATTTTAATGGTAGGTGTATTTTAACAGTGAGAGACAGAATAACAACAAAAAAATCCAGAAAAACGCATTTCAAGGTCCCCCTGCTCAAGAAAGCACATGTACAGGCCCATCTGAAGTTTGCCAATGAACATCTGAATGATTCAGAGGAGAACTGGGTGAAAGTGTTGTGGTCAGATGAGACCAAAATCGAGCTCTTTGGCGTCAGCTCAACTCGCCGTGTTTGGAGGAGGAGGAATGCTGCCTATGACCCCAAGAACACCATCCCCACCGGTTACACCAAACATGGAGGTGGAAACATTATGCTTTGGGGGTGTTTTTCTGCTAAGGGGACAGGACAACTGCACCGCATCAAAGGGACGATGGACGGGGCCATGTACCGTCAAATCTTGGGTGAGAACCTCCTTCCCTCAGCCAGGGCATTGACAATGGGTCGTGGATGGGTATTCCAGCATGACAATGACCCAAAACACACAGCCAAGGCAACAAAGGAGTGACTCAAGAAGAAGCACATTAAGGTCCTGGAGTGGCCTAGCCAGTCTCCAGACCTTAATCCCATAGAAAATCTGTGGAGGGAGCTGAAGGTTCGAGTTGCCAAACATCAGCCTCGAAACCTTAATGACTTGGAGAGGATCTGTAAAGAGGAGTGGGACAAAATCCCTGCTGAGATGTGTGCAAACCTGGTGGCCAACTACAAGAAACGTCTGACCTTTGTGATTGCCAACAAGGGTTTTGCCACCAAGTACTAAGTCGAAGGGGTCAAATACTTATTTCACTCATTAACATGCAAATCAATTTATAACTTTTTTGAAATGCGTTTTTCTGGATTTTTTTGTTGTTATTCTGTATCTCACTGTTAAAATACACCTACCATTAAAAATATAGACTGATCATTTATTTGTCAGTGGGCAAACGCACAAAATCAGCAGGGGATCAATACTTTTTTCCCTCACTGTAAGTGTGAATGTATGTGCTTTTTTAATATATGCTTACAGTAAAATGCCAAAAAAAAAACTATTGGTTAAAAACAAAACAGACCAGTCTTTTTCTTATTTCTGTCCCAGTTGTATTAATTCAGGCCAGATAGGCCCATAACACTGACACACAGCATATCAGACAAACCCCCGCCCTTAACAAAAAACTAAAAAAACAAACAAAAAAATCATTCTTACCTGCAGAATAACTTTTTTTCCTTCTGGATGCTTCATATTCACAGCTATGCTCTACAAAAATAAAATAAATATAATTTTGTATTGCACTTATGTCGTAAGTCGCCCTGGGTAAAGGCGTGTGCCAAGAAATAATAATAATAATAATAATAATAATAATAATAATAATAATAATAATAATAATAAAAAGACTCAACACAAAATGAAAAATTGTGAATTGCCAGGTCCAAGACACAAACAAGATCAAAGGAGCATGTCAAGGAGACCCAATCCCTCCAACACTTTTCATGGCAAATCTTGAAGTGTTTAAGACTCTGGACTGGGAGGAAAATAAGTTAAATGGAGCTTGTGAGAACCACTTACGATTTGCAGATGACTTCACCTTCAAATTCATGAACTTTCAGACACAAGCAAGAAAACTGGATTTTAAATTAACTTGAGTAAAACCAAAGTTATGTTTAACAGCTTTAATAAATATAAGAAAATACTTAAAGTCACAAGTCATGTCTACCTTGGACAACAAATCAGTGCAGATAAAGATATTATAGAGAAAATCAAAAGAAAAGTGAAAAATAGATGGAATTGGAAGAAACCACACGCTGTTGCAAGGAAATCTAACCATTTGCCTGAAGAGAAATGTCTTTGATTAACATATAGTAATAGTGCTCACTTATGGCTCTGAAACCAAGGGCAGGATTAAATCAGAAATGTTCGCGCTGCGAGTCGCTCGCAGAAACATTAGTGGCATGTCTGCAAATGGAAATCGCACTGCTAAACTATTGCTGTATTAAATCTAACCCGATATGCGCCACAAAATGACCTTCTCGCAGCTCCTTTCTTGCACAACGCGAGAGAATAAAACCCAACTTTCCCACAGCCGCTACTAGAAAACTACACCACTGTACTTAGTCGTGCTTTCATGTTTACATAGATGCTACTCTCCTAATTTTTAATGTAAATCCCATGTGTACAGTTGTGTAGTTTTCTAATAGCGGCTGGTTAAAGCTGTAGTTAATCCCACCCAATAATACAGTGGGAGTGGTTACATTTTAAATCAAGCCTCCGCGGCTCTGTGTGTCCAGTGGAAATAACTGATTATTGCTACAGTAACTAATACAGGTGTACAGTGCGGGTAACAAATTACATGTTGCGCCTAACATCCACACATACAAGATAACAAACATAAGAAACATTCGAAAGTTTACAAACAAGAGGAGGCCATTCGACCCATTGTGCTCGTTTGGTGTCCATTAATAACTGAGTGATCCAAGGATTACTATCCAGTCTATTTTTAAATGTTCCCAAATTTTCAGCTTCAACCACATCGCTGTGTAGTTTGTTCCAGATTGTTCCAAATGTTACCTATTGTTTGTGCACAGAGAGAAAATATGTTGTTATTGAATGTAATTTTATATTATATTTTGTTCAGCAATATGTCAGTGTTTTGATTTATGTTTTTACGTTTTTTTCATGACTTTAATTCACTTGTTCGTTTATTCTGCTGTTGCTTTGTTGGTTGTTCTGAAAACTATTTGATGTCTTAAAATGGTTTCCTTCTTAACACATCTTTCGTGGGAGTAGTGCCTAATATCGAATAAACATTATACCTCACTTGTACTCACTACAAAGTTATGTATATACAGCCTATATCATATACAGCCATAACATCATGACCACTGACAGGTGAAGTGAATAGCACTGATAATCTCGTTATCATGGCACCTGTCAGTGGGTGGGATATATTAGGCAACAAGTGAACATTTTGTCCTCAAAGTTGATGTGTTAAAAGCAGGAAAAATGGGCAAGCGTAAGGATCTGAGTGACTTTGACAAGGGCCAAATTGTGATGGCTAGACGACTGGGTCACAACATCTCCAAAACTGCAGCTCTTGTGGGGTGTTCCCAGTCTGCAGTGGTCAGTACCTATCAAAATTGGTCCAAGGAAGGAAAAGCGGTGAACCGGCGACAGGGTCATGGGCGGCCATGGCTCATTGATGCACGCGGGGAGTGAAGGCTGGCCTGTGTAGTCCAATCCAACAGATGAGCTACTGTAGCTCAAATTGCTGAAAATGCTGGTTCTGATAGAAAGGTGTCAGAATACACAGTGCATCTCAGTTTGTTGCGTATGGGGCTGCGTAGCCGCAGACCAGTCAGGGTGCCCATGCTGACCCCTGTCCACTGTCGAAAGTGCCTACAATGGGCACATGAGCATCAGAACTGGACCACGGAGCAATGGAAGAAGGTGGCCTGGTCTGATGAATCACGAGTTCAAGGTGTTGACTTGGCCTCCAAATTCCCCAGATCTCAATCCAATCGAGCATGTGTGGGATGTGCTGGCCAAACAAGTCCGATCCATGGAGGCTCCACCTCGCAACTTACAGGACTTAAAGGATCTGCTGCTAACGTCTTGGTGCTAGATACCCAGCACACCTTCAGAGGTCTAGTGGAGTCCATGCCTCGATGGGTCAGGGCTGTTTTGGCAGCAAAAGGGGGACATACACAATATTAGGCAGGTGGTTATAATGTTTTGGCTGATCGGTGTATAAGGGTGGTGTTTCCATGCATGATACATCTGGCATTAGTTTAAAGATTTACACGTAACAGAAAGGTGGGCTTTGTTCCTTTCAATTTTAAAATGAGACAATGCACTCACCAGTGAGAAACAGCTTATTCTAGAAGGGTATTTCCAACAGAAGGGCAAAGGTAATGCCGTCCAGTATCCATTTATATTTAGGTTAGTGTAGCGTAACAAATTTCAGTTTTCAGTTTCAGTGAATTTAAGTATCAAGAATCCTAGAATCTTGTAGAACTCAATTTCTGCAATAATTGGATGCAGACACCAATTCCAAAGATATAAATTCTCAAATTTATTAAAAACAAAGATAAAATGTAGCACTACACTAGTTATACAAAAAGGAAAAAACTAATTAAAATTCTAGACCAACAAATCAAATCAACAAATCAAAGACAAATCACTTCCGTGACCAAATCAAAGACCATGTAATCGCATATGATGACTCACAAAACGTTACACAAAATTACAAACACATTAACAACAATACCGGTTAATAAGACGAAGGTGAGTCTCTCATTAGTATTGTTAGTCGGACATTAAATAACTAATGCAGATTAGTATTTAAGTCAAATAACTTCTCGGTACATATATCAGTCTCATTTACGTTTGGGTGCCGAGAAAGATTATACCATTCCTTGTTACCACAATTCTCCCTAATTGATTACTGTTCAATGATTAAGGATAGGCAGGGACACCTATAATCTAGTGTCTATTAAACTGTGTCAATTTCAGACTAAACAGGAATGAGAAGATATTTCTCGGCGTTGACAGATTTTATTTCTAAAATTGTCAAACAAAACAGTTTAATGCAGCACTCATTTATATTTAAGAAAATACTAAATGATATTACACATTCTAAAGTTTATGACTCACAGAATAACATTTCTAATTGATTTCTCAAATGTCATGAATAATAAACTCCAAACTGTTAAATGGTTCAGCTGGAACCTGGAAGTTGGGGTTTCGCGAAAGTAGAGTCTTTTCCAAACAGATTTTCCACTGGTTCCAAGGTTGTGCACAGGATCTTCTTTGCAAGCAGGGTGTTCCACCATAGTTACTTGAAGACAAAGTCTTTGAGGAAAGCAGGGCCCTGTAAATTTCCAAGGCTCAAGTTTCTTAAGAGTTAATAGCTATTCAAATGACTGAACACTTTCGTATTGCAGTCGACTTAGTCAATTGTCCAGCTGTAAAACTCCACTGATCAGATGGGTACAGGCGGGAATGCGCAGTTTCTAAAGTTCTTTACTTGAAAAAGTCCTTTAAAATAATTATTCGTACAGCTCAATCTCCTTCTCCCAGTTTAACTCTTCTGTTGCCGGCAAAGACTTGGTTGGTTTCCGGTTCCGTTTCTGGCGACAGAGCTACAGGTTGAGCTGTGGCAGCGAGTTATCGGTTCAAGTGAGAGAAAGAGAGAGAGATGCCGTGCACTAGCTTTTATACGCCTGTCAGATCATAGATGATAGGTTCTTGAGTTTGCGAGATTGGATTTTGGTTTCAGACCGCAGTGTTCTATTGGAGGAGGCTTGATTTGTGACTGATGTCAATCCATGCCATCTTTTGGAAATGCCGGTTGGCCTGGGTTCGTAGCTCTGTGTCGGGATTTCGGCTGTCGTCCACTTCGAAGCTTTTTTATTACCTCCAGGCCCTATTCCCCAGACATTTCACAGAAGGGATTCCAAGCCATTTGGCCCATTCTCGGTGCCATCCTCCCAAGACTATCACTTTGATGTAGAACAGTTCATGGGCCGATGAGCTCAGGAATTCTGGTAACTTTGGGGGAGAAATCTTCTGCACCCAATGATCTTCTCTGCTGTCTTCACAACCCTCTCGGTGGCTTTTCTGTCTTGGACAGTGGTGTTGCCAAACCACACAGTAATGCCACATGTCAGGACGTTTTCTACGGTGCCTCTGTAAAAATTCACCAGCCACCGAGTGCTGATGCCGCATTTCCTCGGGCAATGTAGGGGGTAGAGCGCTGGTGTGCTTTATTTCAACATTGCAGGCCAAGTCATTTAAGATCTGCACGCCAAGAAAACAGAAACAATTGATGACCTCCACTGGTGACCCGTTGATATAAATATGGTGGTGGATTGCTTAGTGGTGTCATTCAGAACTAAATTGTTGTCACTGCACCATTATTATTTTTTTTGTATTATTATTACTTTTGTATAATTTCTTAGCAGACACCCATATCCTGGGTGACTTACAATTATTACAATATATCACTTTTTTTTTGTTACATTTTACCCATTTATACAGCTGGGCATTTACTGGAGCAATCTAGGTAAAGTACCTTGCTCAATAGTACAACAGCAGTGTCCCCCACATGGGATTGAACCAACACCCCTCCGCTCCAGAGTCCAAAGCCTTAACCACCAATCCACACTACTGCCAGCTCTCCAGTTGTGCTATCGGATATCTGTAATCTGTCTTACTGTCATCACTAATCAGTCCAATCACAGTGGTATCATCTGCAAACTTGATGATCCGGTTGTTGCTGTGAATGCCAGTGCAGTCATGAGTAAACGGGGAATACAGCCGGGGGCTAAAGCAGCAGCCTTGCAGTGTCCCCACGTTAAGGACCAGAGTGGATGAAGTATAGTGTCCTATTTTCATCACTTGGGGCCTACCTATCAAGAATCCAGTTACAGGTAGATATGTCTGGGTCCAGGTCCCTCAATTTCAGCACCAGTTTAGCCGGGACAATGGTGTTGAACGCCAAGTTGTAGTCAATGAACAACAGCCTGGTATGTGCCCTTCCTGTCCAGATGATCAAGTGTGCAGTGACAATACTATGGCGTCATCCACCGACCTTCTCTCCCTGTATGCAAATTGGAGCGGATGCAAGGAATCTGCTATGATGGTATTAATATGCTGCATAACCAGTTTTGCCAGGCATTTCGTGGCTATGGGTGTTAAAGCCATAGGGTGGTAATCATTAAGACCTGTTATCTTGGTCTTTTGGGGTAACGGCACAATGGTGGTCTCCTTGAAGCACAGTGGGGCAATGGACTGTTGGAGTGACATATTGTAAATGTCTGTATACACTGGAGCCAGCTGTTTCATGCAGGTCATGAAGACACTTTTGATTGGTGAGGACCCTTAACCCCTGCCACGTGCACCTTGGGACATTCCCCCAAACCCCGCCATACTGGAACTCCAGTTTATTTATGCTGACAGTATTTTCGATGGAGTGGCTGACAGCATTTAAAGCTTTAGACTGGCATCATTCGACCAGCTTCATTCAAACAGCTTCTCACTGTTTTCACTGTGATGGGCATGGTCTTCAATTCCTGTTTGTAAACAGGAAGTAGTAGCACAGAAGCATGATCTGACTTGCTGAATCTGGGTCGTGTAACAGTGGTCCAAAGTTTTACCATCTCTTGTCGGGTATGAAATGTGCTGGAAGAGTTTTGACCTCACTTTCTTGAGGTTGCAGTGGTTGAAATCACCCGCAATGATAGGGACCGCTTGTGGAAACGGATTTTGTAGCACACTCAACTCGCTCAAAGCAAACTGTCTGTACAGTCACCAAGCCACATTTTCTTCTTCTAAATTCTCCCATGATTCTCTTATGTTGCAATTTTTCTAAAACAACAAACTTAATTTTTACAAGGTAGGTTAGGTAGGTAAGTTTGTTAAATTGGAATCATCTCTGTAAGCATATAAGTCTATAAGAAGACAGAGAAGTAGTTTAACCTATCTTGAAAATAATTCTAACAAGGATCTTAAACAGCTCTGTTTCAGGCGATAGCTCCTGGACAGTGGCAGTCCAGTGCACAGTCAACAATGGGGCTGTCTGTTTTTATATATGGTTGTATGTGTGCTGCATCAGAACAAATTCCTTAGTCTTTTTTATTTTTGACAGAATGGCAATACATACATACATAGGACACATAGTTAGTAGCATGCAGTGCATGTCTGTGGACATTTGGACAAAGGCAAAATGCCCCAAGAACAAGCAGGAACTAAAGACAGCTGCAGTACAGCCCTGGCAGAGCATCACCAGGGAAGAAACCCAGCATCTGGTGATGTCTATGGGTTCCAGACTTCAGGCAGTCATTGACTGCAAAGGATTTGCAACCAAGTATTGAAACTCACAATTTTATTCATGATTTTGTTAGTTTGTCCAAATAATTTAGAGACCCTAAAATTGGGGGGACCACTTTATCTTATATTATTAATTTGTAACTATGATTTTGTAATGTTTGTATATTGTTATTGCTAAATAAAGAGTTACTTGTTTCATTAAAAAATAAAAACATTCTCAGGACATCACAGGAATATAACAACATAACTAAGACTTAGTTTAAAAGCTTAATTGGATGTACAGAGATGTGACGACATCTCTGTACATCCAATTAAGCTTTTAAACTAAACACTACCTTACCAGACATTCACAATTAACTTCATCAGTTTTGGACACATAAATGTGAATGAAGTACTGGCTAGGACACAAGAAGAAAATGGGGATTGTTTTCCATATACATTTAAGCAGCTTTCAGAAAGGAAAGGCCAGCATATGTCTGCAAAGAATTGTCTTGACGACAAAGAATTGTTCAAAACAAAATGTACACTTAACATACATAAACCCTTAAGTTTTAGATCTTGTTTTTAAATAATTTGTAATTCATACATTGTCTTTTAAAAGTTGTTTGGATGATATCATAGGCACTTTTGGAAGGTGGATGAACCTCAGCTGCAATTCTTTGGGATTAGGCTTTAGGCTTGTTTTGTTCAGAACAACACAGAAGTTCAGATCCAATTATGTAAAATCGTTGTGTATTAGTACATTGTAAACAGAGTTTTCCATCTTGACATTTTGAGCTCTCTACGGGTGTGTGTTGCTTCTACCAAAACGTGGATGGTCTTGTTTTGATCAGTTCACTGTCTGGTTCCAGAATATGTCACAATTGTCAATATTTTCTGAGATTTTGCATCCCCCCCCCCCACCCCATTTTAGAATGCAAGAGTTCTCATAGGATTAAATAGAAGCACACGGATTTAAGGGGTTAAATTATGTTAAACAAAATGATTCCATTTTTTTTTTAATCACAATTGTTTATTTGCTTTCTATGCTTCAATTTCAGACTACATTGAGAAATTAAACTGCATAAATTTCAATAAAAACTAGAAAAGTTTAGGTGTTCTAAAACTTTTGACCGGTAGTGTATCATATAATACAAAATATCATATAATGTTATGTAGGGCTGGGCAATATGACTTAAAAATTATATCTCGATATTTTGTTTGTGCGATACACGATATATATTGCTACAAAATAAGACCAAAGACATTCAAACTACAATTATTTTGTTAATCATTAAATATGTAAAACTAACAAATACCACATGCAGGCTGTCATGGTAAAGATATGCAGAATGCAACACGTTACAGCGTGTTGTGTGATTACTATTACGTGTGTTATGTTGTTATGGGATATAAATATTTACACATATACACAGTATGATTTACTGTCACATAACAACAATAACACGAGTAATAGTAATCACGCAACACGTGCGCTGTAAAATGGTATACATTCAGGTAGATTTAGGTTTATAGTGACACATTTAACATCTGCTAGACAGGTACATTTCTCCTCTGACTGTCGCCATTTCGATTCTACTTACCGGTGCAGCACATGTTAATACAAATTAGTTATAATATTATTAGTTATAATATTATAATATGCTAATGTAAATATTTTAAACATGGATCACTGTTATGATTGCCATTAAAATGGTAAAATGAATACTATGCTCAGCAAAATTACTTTACCTTTTTGTTACGGTTCACACTTAGGAAATAAGCACTTTCAAAGCCCACAAATGGAGGTCCCCAGGCCCTGGTGTCATCCCCTGATCCTAAAACCACAACAGGAAAAGATTGCATACAATTAAACTTCCATTCCTTGTATTACACAACCTTATGCATCTCAAGAGATGTGATATATTATCAATTCAACTTTAATGTGTTATTAATCAATAACATTAAGAACATAAGAACATAAGAAAGTTTACAAACGAGAGGAGGCCATTTGACCCATCGTGCTCATTTGGTGTCCATTAATATCTAAGTGATCCAAGGATCCTATCCAGTCTATTTTTAAATGTTCCCAAACTTTCAGCTTCTACCACATCGCTGGGTAGTTTATTCCAGATTGTGACTATTCTCTGTGTGAAATTCTCTGTATGAAATTTAATTAATGAATTAAATAAATGCATAACAAAATGTTCTGATTGGAACAGTGGTGAAGCCCAAATCAGTTACATTAATTTTACACCACCTAAAGTTACAGATACAACTACAAAAAATCAGATCTTCCTCAATAAAATGTTATACATTACTTTTAATTCATACTTTCCCTATAAGATTAAAACATGATTTTAAAGTTTTATTAAGCAACATTTTTTTCAATGAAGGTTCAATTAGGTAATTTAGAACACAATTAAAACTATGTGCTGGAATAAATCAGTTATTGTATCACGAAAGCTGATGCAAACGTTTACATGTTACAGCTACAAGGTATCAAAACTTCACTTTAACATTGAAAAACTGCACTTTTGCAGGTTTCCCTTCACTGGGATGAGAAGGGGAGTGGGATTGTGACCGGAGCTTGCTCTCTCTCTGTCAAAAATGAAAGTTTGTGATTTCCCTTTCAAGAATAGTCAGAGACACTGGATACATTTAAACTACACATTTATTCTGGCAGGCTCAGTATGGGTTCTCCATGAAATTGCATCTCTTAAAACACACAAAAAAAAAAAAAGGAAATTCCAACACGTCACTCCAAGCAATTTCCAAGATGGCAGCCTAAGGGTGAATCTACTCTCAGGGGTGTGACCTGAGTTCAGCATTAAGTTCCCTTACTTGCTCTGGCCCCCTCCTTCACGGTCTCTGCACTCAGACAAACACAAGCCAAAACCAAAACACAACCCCATTGTTCTCCTCACTCTTGTTATATACCTTAGGCCCCTCCCTTAACAGGTGCACTAACCCCTCCATTCTGTAACTCCCCCCCATTTAGTTTGCAGTGCTCACCCTCTCACACACACACACACACACACACACACACACTCCTACCAGCAGGTAACAACCATAAAACAGCAATAAGAAAAAAACACCACAATAACAATAATAATGTAAAAACATAAGAACATATGAAAGTTTACAAATGAGAGGAGGCCATTTAATCCAAGGATAATATGCAGTGTATTTTTGAATGTTCCCAATTTTTCAGCTTAAACCACATTGCATCACTCTCTGTGTTTTCTGTCTTGAATGTCTTGAAGCCCAATTTCCATTTGTGTCCCTGTGTCCGTGTGTCCCTGCTGATCTGGAAAAGCTCCTCTGGTTTGATGTGGTCGATGCCTTTCATGATGCCTCTGTTCCAGGGTGAAAAGTTCCCTTAGTCTAGCAGGGAATAAGACCTGGAATAAGTCTGGTTGCTCTCTTCTGAACTGCCTCTAGAGCAGCGATATCATTCTTGAAGTGTGGAGCCCAGAACTGTACACGGTATTCCAGATGAGGTCTAACTAGTGCATTGTAGTATTAAGATTACTTCCCTTGTTTTAAATTGTATATAATAATAATAATAATAATAATAATAACTAAAGTAACTTAGTGAAACGTTTCAGTTCCATTCTTTGTTCAATAATGAAAACAATTGCTTAGTTTATTTCTGTTCTGTTTTTTGCAGTCAGCCCCATCCCTCCACATGTTATGATAGTACTTGAGCCCTCAGCACTTCTACTTTTCTTTAATTATTTTGTCGTCTCCTATCACTTTCCATGGGGAATGATGCTCAATGACTGTGGTATTGTCACAGTTGCCTCGGGGGAGGACCGCAGAGCTTAGGACTAAGGACCCAAGTGCAGAGCTCGTACAATGAGCAGACAGGAGCCAAGGAGAAATCAAAGACGTGGTCGAGGTCACAGGCTAAAAGTCACAGGCACAGATACAGGACAAAGAGAGAGAGAGATAGAGACAAAGACAGGACTGAGAGCGAAAGAGGGAGGACTGGGAGCGAGAGAGACAGAGATACAGGACAAAGATAGAGCCAGGGACAACAAGGAGCCAGGGACAACAAGGAGCCAGGGACAACAAGGAGCCAGGGACAACAAGGAGCCAGGGACAACAAGGAGCCAGGCTTGGTGATGCAGGTGGAGCTGACAACACTTCGCCCAGAGTGTGGGCAGTGAGGGGTTTATAAAGGAGAGCAGAAACTAGGAAGGCAGGAGCAGGACCAATAAGAGCAGAGGACAGGAACAGAAGTGCACAAGGGTGTGAAGGAATGTTAATTGACAGAGTGAAAAAGGAAAGCAGTGAAGGGAGCAGGAAAAGACAAGGGAACATTGGTGGCCTCTAGTGGGGAAAGAGGGTCAAGGCTAGGGAACTGTGACAGGTATCAAGATGTGAATGTACCATAAACAACACTATTTTATGTAGTTGAAAAAGCTAGCTAGCTTCTATAATGTTATCAGAGCACCTACAAGAAACTTATAAAGTATACAGACACATTATCTGTTGTAGATTTGATTTGATTATTTTAAAACTAAATTTAGCTTCAATTACATCAGGAAAATGCTCTTTGTACAGGAGTTTTGGTGTTCAACTTCGATCTTTTGTTTGGGAAAATACTACTAGAGTAACAGTACCTGGATACAGTTCAAATGTATTAGGTACATCACTTTTTTGTACAATGTGTCTGAATAAAAGGTTACTGTATAGTAGCTAGTAGGGTGTTCCATATTGATTGATTTTAATTCCATAGAAAATGCCAATGAATACACATACGCAGAAATATGCTGATTTCTGCAGTTCTGCACAGATCTGCAGAAATCCACCGATGCCATTGGTGGAACAGCAGAATTGCAGACATCTGCACTACACAAATGTGACCTGTAAATATCCAGGTGCATGTTTGTTTACTTTTTGTCTGGATGGATCACGCGTGTTTCCACGAGATTTGGGGAGTTTCGAGGCTGTGTTGGGGCTGACCATGATAAAGGATTTCAGATCAGTCATGAATTGTGTGACCCCTATACTTAACGTTCCTGTCGTGTGCACTCCTTTACGATGCAAAAGACATACATTTGGTCGTTAAGTATGAGCTGCCCACTGTCCTCAAAATTGTGTGAGATTGTAGAAATCGTGTAGTGTGGCCATAGCATAAGTCTTGAATTGCTCATGAATTAGTGACAGCACTTTGTCCACAAAGTATTCTTATCATGTCATGTGAAAACATTGTTTGTTTAAATAATAACGTGTATGTTAAGGACTGTGTTAAAACATTCAATAGTTTTTGTTTTAAAGAGAAAGCTTTGAATATTAAATTAAATAAGTTTTCCATTATAAAGATAGGGAAAACACCATCAAACACCAAATGATGTAAAAACTAAAACATATTTCAAAAAAGAATGTCCCGTAAAAAGCTAAAAAATAGAATAATACAATGTAATAAGCACACTGTATTTACATAGAAACCATTAGCATCAAGGTAGATTGCACAGTAGACTTTTAAACACAACCACACTCTCGAAATAGGTGTCCAGCACTTATGCTTAGCCAAATAATAAAGTGCTACACATCTATTTTTAAAGTGTCATTGAGTTTAAAAGTCTACTGTGCAATCTACTTTGATTCTGATGGTTTCTACCATCATAATAGCAATACCATTATTATTACTATTATTTATTACTGTGTAACATTAATATTTTTTGTTGCAAATTATATAATAAATAAATAAAAAATAGGTAGAGTATACTTATAACTATACATGTAGTATGATTATTAAATAAAACATTATAATAAAGGGAAAACCTAAAACAGGTTTTATGTTTATAAAATGGAGTTATGTAAACTATGGCAATGTAATATTATGAAAGGTATAGTAACATACCCATATTTCCTCTTACCATCCAATAGTATTATTGTAATTATTTATGTACATATTCTGTCCATATAGTACATATATGTCCTTCTGGCTAAAACAGGTACAGTACATATTTGAAGATATAGTACCCTGTACAACTACAACATTACATGTTGGAAAGACAACCATCACAATTTGTTTTCCTAAAATGTATAAGCTACGTAAAACATATAGCTACGTATAATTTTATCTATAAACACTGTTCTAATTGTTCTGGATATGTCATAGTCTAAATAGCACTGCCAAAATTGAGTGGACAGCATTTCTTTACCTTCTCATGCAACAATAAAGTTTACCTTGAGATCAAGTGACATCAGTGAGAACTGAATTAATAATCTGTGCAATGCCATAGCTCTGCTGCTTGAACTATGCATCCTTCACCAGCACCACAGTAAGCCATGCTGAATAACAACTGGCATTTCTAAAAATACAAAACCCCAAAATTGTATAATAATGTATATTATCAATAAATGAACAACATTTTTCTGAAGTTTAATCAATAAATATAACATATAAAACAGCATGATGTTCAAGCATAATTTATGATTTGTATTATTCCCTTACCTGGTCTCTCCACTTTAATTACCTCTGCACCTAGATCTCCAAGAATCATACTTGCAAAAGGACCAGCCAAAACTCTGCAATAATTTAAAGAGAATATTATAAATTAAATAGTATGGGATTGTCTGCAAAGAGATAAAATAATTTTGAGTTTCCCTCAGTATGAGAATGTGTAGGCTGATTTTTAGTATTTTTTGTAATACCTGTAACTCACACACAAGCACAGCACCTCAAAAGCTGTTCATGTTCCAGGTGTACAACTACTTAAAGTGGTCAAATTTCAAAGGATCTTATTGTACGTTATAGGACTCAGTAACATGTTTATAGTACATTTTTTATAACATTTTCTTTAACTTTTTCCATAGCTAAACCAGATCTGAACATATTTGTAATGGCATGTAATTTTTCAAATGAGATCTAGGCTGGGATTAAATCAAAACAACACAAATATATATACATTGGTGGGTAAAGATACATTTTACGATCAAACAATAATTAATGTACAATAATTAACATACAATTATAAAGAAAAAAATAAAACCATAAAACAACAATTTTTGGTGTTTGAGATGGTTTAACTCTAAAAGTGTCAACTGAATCTTTTTAGTGTTGAAACAACACTGATTTTAACACTGGGATTTCAACACTACAGATTTTGCTGTGCATCATTTGTGCTAGTATATATGTATTTTAAATGGCACAATGTGACTCCCTTAACTTATTACTCTTTCTGCAGATTTGTAACTGCAAACAATACTTTTTGCGGTATTATTTATAATTTACTTAGGAGACGTCCTTAACCAGGGTAAGTTACAGTTGAAACAAATTACACACATTTCACGATTAATCATCCAGCTACAATATAGCAGGTTATAATTTAACTAAAGTGTGCACGTTTCAGTCATGGAGTTTATGGACGCATTTATTAAACCAGTCCTTAATGTTTTAGAGGGAAACCCAGATTTGCTGTATTTATTTATTTATTCATTAATTTAACTTGTAAATTTAACTTGTAAACAGTAAATCGCCTTCAATCGCCTTTTGAAGTTCGCCTTCAAACTGATTGTCTCTGCGGATTGTCCTTGCACACCATTCACAAAACGACAGCCTGAAACACCGTCCAGTTGTTAATAAAATATTAATAAAATCGGCTGCTACCGATCCGATTATTATCCTTCAGTTGATTTTTAACTAGTCAGGGCACTGTACCGGGGTCCTGTGTTAATACACTCGGATATTAACTGTAAGCAGTCATTGTTTCTGCACGTGGATTTCACTCCATGCTGCTAATAAAACAGTAATTTCTTCGTGATCCCACACGGCACTTGATATTATATCTTCCAACATAATGTAGCTGATCTCTTCCCTATCCGTCTACAAGTCAAGCACACATCTCGCTTCTGAAAGCGAAGTATTTCCTTGGTGGGCATGACGGACACTTACGGCCACGTCTGGCAGCAGATAGTTAACCGTCCACAAAACCTGGAAGCATCCGCCAGTGGGGACGGGGCATTAGAGTTACATGACACTTTTTCTAAACATTCTGTATTAGGATCATCCAAAGATCCTAGATCTCAACTGTCCAAGTATAAAATATTGAAATAACAAGTCATTTTAAAATGCTTTAACTTTGGAAATCTAATTTTTACTAGTTAGCAACTTTTACTTACAGAGAAAAATAATGAAAAGTCAGTGTAAATGGTCATAAGTTTAGAAATTCTTTCATATATATGAAATTAAAAGCAATGGAATACAGGAAATGTAAATTGAAACTTTCAGTAATCAAAATAATCTCAGTAAATACTACTCCTACTCAAGTCAATTATTTTCCTGCATTGCAGAATATAACAAACTTATTATTTAAAGAAAAGATGAATGTAAAGATTGAATAAATACAATTATGAAGTTTTGTGATGTAAATTAAATTAAATGAAAGAGGGGTTTGCGCAGTGCACATGGATATCCATTCTACGCCTTTAAAGGCGTAGAATGGGCGGCGTGGCTGAAATTATGCGTGATTCCTGCTATTTTCGTAGCTGTGCAACACGCAAAAAACAGGTCTGCGATGCTTACAATAATGCGTGGATAACCATGCCATTTTCAGGGGACAGCTAGTGGACAGCGAAATTCCAGCACACAATCAACAATAGGGCTCTGTGTTTTTTATTTATGGTTGTATGTGTGCTGCACCACAGGTTTTTTTTTTTTTTTTACAGAATGACATAAATACATATATGAAATGATTAAATCAAAACTTTGACCCACCCACTAATGGCAAGCTACAAACCTATACATCATAGCGGTTACATTTTATTATTAGAAGAAAGGCCATCTTACTGAAAATAACTGAGTATAGTTCTGTAGTTTTCTATTAGCGGGTGGGTCAAAGTTTTTGATTTAATCCGACCCTAAATCTTGTCTACAATTAGCGGGCTGTAATTTATTTGATTTGGTTTTTCTTTTTTAAATTATTGTAGCCATCTGGGATTGGGAGGGTGCATCTGTATGTATATATGTGTGTTTGGGGGTCTGTCTGTGTGTTGGGGGTGGGGCGGTTAATACTGTGCGTGCGTGCTTGGATGTTCACGTGGGGTGCATGTGCGTGTTGGTTAGTGTAGCGGGGTTAGTTCCGGGGTTAAGGGTTAGCCCCACACGGGAACACGGGAGGCGCTATGATTGGAGGACCCAGTCACAGGGCCAGAGGGCATAAATAGGGTTGCCCGGTTCTCGTGCGGAGGAGTTGTGTACAGTTCAGTGGTATAGAGTGTTAGAGTGGAGAGCCTGAGAGGGTAGCGTGCTTGAGGAGCGTCATTCCAGCCTGAGATTGACTGTGGACAATAAAGTTCCTGTAGTTCGTGTTGAACCCTGTGTCCTCTCCATTATTCCTGCCGTTAGTGTCGAACTCCAACAATGAAGGCAAACAAAAAGGCCATATCGTTACATTATATATATTTTAATGATTTTTTTTTTCCTGAAGTTAAATGAGAATGAACAGTTATAAGGCAATTAATAAGGCTTTTATACAGTTTCTCTTCATTAGAACTGCATTTCAATAACACGGTTCAGGGAATGTTAAATCCGAGCTCATTGATAACTCCTTGATATCCAGTTAGAGTGGATCATTAAGCGAATTCAGCCAAACTAAATGTAAGAAATCAAAAACAATAGCTTTATAATAATAATAATAATAATAATAATAGGACATCCAAATATGTACTGAATGTAAGTAAAATAAATAAATCATCCCTTTGCACAGTGTAAGTAATATATTTTCAAACAATAAAAACAAGCATACTTATGGAAATCAACAGGATATGGCAGCTACACAGCACTAGGTGCTACACACCTGTTTTGGACACACAGCAGCAGTCATGTACATACTATTATATTTGATTTTGTGTTGACCTACATACATACAGGCAATTATGGCAATTTTGGGTATTGGATAATATTTATTACTACTACGTTCACAATAATACTTGTATGAGCCTTGTTGTTTGCCCTTTCAGGACAATGGCATAGAGGTGTGCACTACTATATCACTATATCTCATTAGATATATGTGTGTGTGTGTGTGTGTGTGTGTGTGTGTGTGTACAAATAACAGAATGTGAAACATAGCACTCGCCTTTGTCTAGGACACTGCCTTCATTTATCCACCTGCAGTGTCCTGTTCCTTTAATGCCGTGGCTTATTAACATATGGTAATGACTTGGTAATTGGAAATATGAGATGCAAATGTACTCCGGACTGACAATAAACATGTGCATAGCACAATCGAATTTGAATTGTGTGAAAGCCTTAATTAGACTGAATATACCAGTTTTTGCAAGGTGCATTCAGCTAATAACTGCGCAAAACTGTGTTTTAACACTAGGCATAACAGCACACTGTGCAGTGGTGCAGGCAGTAGCACCCATTCAAGCTGCATGAATTAGTAACTTTATTTTCTCATAAAATAAAAAATAATGTATGTAGGTAATAATCTAATGTATAGTAAGATGTACCTCTGAATATGTTTTTATTGACTTTGAAATTACAATAACATGTGTGTTTCAATAATTGCTGTCCTGTTACAGGATATGTGGTCATCAACCTTTAATGTCTTGTTAAGTTTGTTACATTAAGAGTCGGAGTAAAATAAAAACATAGTTTTCAAATGATTAACACTAGTTTGGTTTTCCTGTAAAAATGTCTGCAACAAATTAGGTTAAAAATATATATATGGCAAATTGCATTTATACATAAGTGTAATAAATGTGGGTATATACATAACCAAAAATACAATAAGAAAACATGCCTTGTAAGATCCAGGATTGTTATCCCTTCTAGTGGCTTCACATTCTTTTTGCCTAGAATAAGAAACAGAGAAATGAATGCAAAATTAATGTCTACATATAATTTATCTCACTTTCAATGAAAAAACATGAATTATGTTTTAAGACATTATGTGCTAGATATTCGTAGGGTTTGTGCACAGCGCAGAGGGGTTAGCGCGCAAAAATGCTCATTATTTCCTATATTCAAAACCCCGTTTTGTGCCTCGCAATCCATTCTGCGCAGTTCACCCTTTAATTGTATGCAAGGTGCAAAATAGGGGAGTGGCTGACATTATGTGTGATTCCTGCTATTTTCGTAGCTGGGAGCCGCCCAAAAAACAGGTTGGCGATGCACAAAATGTGTTGAAAACCATGGCGTTAACAGCATTATTTCAGGGGGCAGCGACTGGACAGCGACATTCCAACACACAGTCAACACAGCCAGTCTGTTTTTATTGATGGTTGTATGTGTGCTGTACCAGAACAAGTTCCTAACAATTGTTTTTCTTTTTGACAGAATGACAATACATACATACATACATATGGAAGGTAGTTAGTATCATGCTGCATGTATGTGGTCATTGCTAGTACTCGTGTTGTTTATATTGATTGCCTCTCTGTCCCCTTCCCCTGAGCTATTAACTATGACTATATCTTGTCTACAATTATTAGCTCACAAATCTAGGATGTATACCGATCAGCCATAACATTATGACCACCTGGCAAATATTATGTAGGTCCCCCTTTTGCCGCCAAAACAGCCCTGACCCGTCGAGGCATGGACTCCACTAGACCTCTGAAGGTGTGCTATGGTATCTGGCACCAAGACGTTAGCAGCAGATCCTTTAAGTCCTGTAAGTTGCGAGGTGGGGCCTCCATGGATCGGACTTGTTTGGCCAGCACATCCCACAGATGCTCGATTGGATTGAGATCTGGGGAATTTGGAGGCCAAGTCAACACCTTGAACTCGTGATTCATCAGACCAGGCCACCTTCTTCCATTGCTCCGTGGTCCAGTTCTGATGATCATGTGCCCATTGTAGGCACTTTCAGCAGTGGACAGAGGTCAGCATGGGCACCCTGACTGGTCTGCGGCTACGCAGCCCCATACGCAACAAACTGAGATGCACTGTGTGTTCTGACACCTTTCTATCAGAACCAGCATTCACTTTTTCAGCAATTTGAGCTACAGTAGCTCGTCTGTTGGATCGGACCCCACGGGCCAGCCTTCACTCCCCACGTGCATCAAATGAGCCTTGGCCGCCCATGACCCTGTCACCAGTTCACCGCTTTTCCTTCCTTGGACCATTTTTGATAGGTACTGGCCAAGTCGCATTTTCCTTGCGTGGCACTCATTTTGAATATCTAGCCCAATGTATGCTATTGAAATTCAGTTGTAACTGCATTGCAGCCAGTCTAATTATACTGTCCTAGACAATAACTTTGCAATCAACATATTCAGCAGGCGCAGCTTGTTAAAATGGGCAGGGGCAGAGGACCACTAAAAAATATATCTA
Organism: Amia ocellicauda; assembly: GCF_036373705.1. Lineage (NCBI taxonomy): Eukaryota > Metazoa > Chordata > Actinopteri > Amiiformes > Amiidae > Amia > Amia ocellicauda. Next base: position 47,618,523 of record NC_089851.1, on the reverse strand, counting down.
CTCAAAAATACTTCTTCCCTATAAACTCATTATCCACATGAATACTGTCACGGCTACCATCTAGCACTTCCACTTTCCCCCACTACATGTCACCATCACCCTGCCTTATCAGTCAATTCTCCCAGCTCCTTTCGATCATTCTATCAACATTCCTGGAACCCTTGTGCACTTCTGTGATCACCCCCTGCTCCCATTCGCCCTGCACCTCCCATCTTGTTTCTCTGCTCCACATTTAAACCCTTCACTCACTCTCAGTCACTAAAAAGTTTTGTCAGTATTGTACTACATATCCGAGTGTTACTCCCCGTGCCTTGATTATCACCTTGTTCCGTTGATTCCTTGCCTGACCTCCCGACCATGACTTTGGACTTTCCTCTTGACTCTGTTTGCCTGATTGCCGGACCCTTGCTTGTGACCATGACCACGTCTTCACCTTGTCCTTGATTGCCCTATCTGACCCACACCTGTCTGACCACCTCTACCATGCACCACAACTGGGTCCCCCTGTGCCCATGCTCCGCGGTACGTTACAAATACATCATAAATTACTTTGTAATAAATATTACCCAGTTTCTGTACAATCAATGGATAAAATTTGACAACAAGTGGTGCCTTGTGGTCAAATATGGGAACTGTAGGAAGCACTAATAGAGGCTGCCCCTCACACTCCACAACTCTGAGTCCTCCATTGTCTCTTGTGTCAGTCCGCACGTTTAGGCACCTGTAAAGATTGGCAACCAATGCAGCTGAGCCTGCTGTGTGGGTGTAGAGTTTCTTAAAAAAGACAAGTTTGTAATGAAATAGCTTGGCCCCAACAGACCAGACATTCATGCATTACTCAACAAACAAATGACAAGGGGAAAACTTGCAACAGGACACTTTCAAGAGTGATAAGAAAATATGAATGATAAGAATGATAAGAAAACCTGTCTATGTGGTTGCTGTGGTTGCTCTACATGGAATACAGTATTCTGTTTTCCCTGCATATTGTGCCAGTCATTTTTAGCAGGAGATATACATAGGGGTGAGAGATTCGAAGAAGGTTCAGAGCCACAAGAACTTGATTCTATGCCGTCTCTCCTAATTGGGCCTTCGGGTCAATCGAGAAAAGAGCCGCCTGACACCAACTCGGCAAGCACAGTTTCATGGACTGTACCTCGATTCGAGAGTGTTGCCTCCATATACACGTGTCTCTCCCTCTTTCGACTGAGAGCTTGTGTCAGGGTGTTCCTTTGCCAGAGGCTGCTGGGCCTCCTAGCGGCTGCATTACAGACCCTCCCCCTCGCCCTCCTCCAATTGAGGCTGCTGTAGTGGTGGTTCAGGTCTCTACAGATGCACCCTCGCCGCGATCAAGCACGCCGAGTCATAGTCACTCCGGTGTGCTGGAAGGCGCTCCATTGGTGGTGGAGCCCTCACAATTTGACCCTCGGTGTGCCCCTGGGCCCAGTCTGCCACAGAGCACTCATGACGACAAACTCCTCCAAACAAGGTTGGGGAGCAGTCTGTGACAGATGTTGTGTCCGAGGCAGGTGGATGGAGCCCACACAGGCCCTCCATACCAATGTCCTGGAGTTACAAACAGTGCTCATGTCATTTCCTGCCAGTCCTGTGGGACAGACATGAGCTGGTTCAGATGGACAACACAGTAGGGTTTGCCGTACACCGGCTCCAGAGCACGGAGCCAGCTCCAGGACCCGGAGCAAGAGCGGAGCTGGACAGTTTTTGTTAGTTAGTTAGCTGTAAGTGCTGGAGCCACAGTGGAGCTCATTGGAGCGCTCCAGAGCCTAGAGCCGGAGCTGAGGTCATTGGAGCTGCTCCACTCATTCCCCCCTCCATTAAATTCACCCAGATATTAAGTCCAGTTCTCTTAAATTAACAAAATATATAACTTCATAGGTATTGTTGTATGTTGGGGGTTATAAAATAAGATCAGTTCTCATTCCAGCTATTAGTACATAATACATTATTTAAGTTAATTTAGCAACTTACTTAGCACACTCGACATGTACTTTCTGTAAATCAGAAGCATTACATTGCAGGCTGTGATTATTTAGCATTAATTTAGCAGTACTATGAGCTATTGTTCAGTTTAACTGCGTGTGTCTGGCACTGTCTTTGTCTGTTTTCAGATATAAAGCGGCCATTAATCCTGGGTCATCCTAACCAGCCCTTCTGTAGGGTCCCATCTCCAAAGGGCAGGGACACTAGCTGCGGGACTCCAGCGAGGAGAAGACTGCGAGGAGACGCCGTACAGAACCGGCAAGAAGCCATGACAATTTATCAGATTCCTGTTCTGCTCTCTCTGTCTTTTCGGCGTGCAGCTGCACGCCATTGCTTCCCTAATCCCTCTAACCTCATCTCTCTGCCTCTCCCCTCCTCCTCCCTCCCCTCTACTCCACTCTCTGGTGGCCTGTGGAACTGCCACTCACCTCTCACCAATCTCTGGATTTCCTCACTCTCACCGAGACATGGATCTCCCCGGACAACTCTACCACCCCTGCTGCCTTATCCTCTCTGATTGTCCTGTCCCACTCCCCTCATCTTACCGGGTGGGGAGGAGGAACAGGGCTCCTGATCTCCCCCTCTCTCTCCTCTATCATGAACCACAGCTTTGAATTAATTGCAGTGGAACTCACCTCTCCCTCTCACCTCTTCCTTCTAGTTCTCTACCGTCCACCTGGTCCACTCACCTCCTTCCTGGATGAACCTGACTTTCTTCTCTCTTCCCTCCCCTCACTGTCCTCACCTACCATCCTCCTGGGAGACTTCAATATCCACCTCTCCAACCCTTCCCACTGTGACAGACTTCTTCCTCTCCTTCACTCCTTTAACTTTTCTCTCTCCCCATCTCCCCCTACTCACAGGGCTGGCCACCAGCTAGACCTCATCTTCTCTAGAGGCTGCACCCCTTCAACACTCTCCGTGACACCCATGGACATCTCAGACCACCACTTCATCTCCTTCTCCCTTTCCCTCCCCTCCCTCCCCACTCCACCCACTCTCTCTGTCACCTTTCGCCGTAATCTCCCGGTCTCCCCCTCCACCCATGCTTCCACTGCCCTCACTCTCTTACCTTCCATTGACTGTTTTTCCCATCTATCTGTCAACTGTGCTACCTCCTCTTTGTTCTCCTCCCTCACCTCCTCCCTTGACTCTCTCTCTCTCCTCTCACGTCTCGTCCTGCCCATCCCTTCCCTCCTCAGCCTTGGATCTCTGCTCTTCTCCACTCAACCCAAACTAGTCTGCGTGCCGCCGAACAGAAGTGGAAAAGGACCAACCTCCCAGCTGCCCTCAAAGTCTACCGCTCCAAGATTGCAGACATCCACATCCACATCCGTCCCCCCTCCTCTCCCATCACACCCAAACCTCCCACTGATCAAGTTTCCTTTTTTTCATTCTCTCCTCTCTCAGATGCTGAAGTTTCCGCTCTCCTGCTACGTCACACACCTACAACATGTGCCCTGGACCCTCTCCCTTCTCGCCTCCTCTAAGCAACCGCTCCTGATCTACTGATCTGATCTTCATCTCCTCCCTCCTCAACTCCTCACTCCCCTCTGGCTGTCACTGACTCCCTCAGCTGTGCTCAGGTGGCCTCCCTCTCCTCAGTCCTCATCCTCCTTGACCTCTCCACAGCATTTGACACTGTCGATCACTCCATCTTCCTCTCCTGCCTCGCTGACCTTGGAATCTCTGGGATTTCATTCACCTGGTTCTCCTCCTACTGGACCGGACCGGACCTACCAAGTAACATGGCGAGGTTCCTTATCCAACCCCCAACCTCTCCTCACAGGCGTTCCCCAAGGCTCCGTCCTGGGCCCCCTCCTGTTCTCTCTCTACACTCGCTCCCTGGGCCCCCTCATCGCATCCCATGGTTTCTCCTACCACTTCTATGCTGATGATTCCCAGATCTTCCTGTCTTTTCTCTCTTCTGACCCTCTCATCCCCTCTCGTATCTCTTCCTGCTTGTCAGCTATCTCCGGCTGGATGCACTCGCACCACCTCAAGCTCAACCTCTCCAAATCGGATCTCCTGTTTTTCCCCCACTATTCCTCACCTTCTGCTGACCTCTCCATCTCAATCCCCTTGGAATCCACCACACTCTCTCCTTCTTCGAGTCACCCTCGATCCTGTGCTCTCCACACCTATGCACCTGTAGATTCTTCCTGAGCAACATACGCCGAATCCATCCCTTCCTCACCGACTACTCGACTCAGTTGCTCATCCAGTCACTGGTCCTCTCCCGCCTGGACTACTGCAACTCCCTCCTGGCTGGCCTCCCTGCAACTACTACCCGCCCACTCCAGCTCATCCAGAACTCAGCGGCTCGTCTGATATTCTATCTGCCCCGATTCGAAACACGCTACTCCACTGCTCTGCTCCCTCCGCTGGCACCCAATACCGGCACGCATTCAGTTCAAGACATTGACCCTAACCTACCACTGTCTCGACCACACTGCACCAAGTTACCTTCAGACACTCATCTCTCCAAACAACCCCTCCAGACCACTGCAGTCTTCCAGTGCCAGAAGACTAACTCTGCCTCCTCTCCACTCTCCTTCCTCCAGAGCCCGCTCCTTCTCATCCCTGGCCCCTAAATGGTGGAACAACCTTCCCACTGAAGTCAGAACAGGTCCTTGACCTCCTTCCGGCGCTTACTCAAGACACATCTTTTCAGACAGTACTTGTAATATTAGTCCTTTTAATCCCTGTTAGATAGCACTTTACAGAGTTTTATTACGCTTCTTGTGTTTTTTATTGTTTTCCCTCCTTGCTCCCTTTCCCGTAGCCCTTGACTGTGACCCTACATCTTGACAGCACTTAGTTTTTACTGTCCATGATGTATGACCTCACTTACTGTACTTGCCTGTGTAAACTGGAAGTTGTAAAATGTATTATATTTTGAATTGGTATGTTTAATGTAAATTGAATTTGTAATGTTTGATGTCTTGTACTTAACTGTATTGTTGCACTTTGTTTTGCACTTATGTTTTAAGTTGCCCTGGATAAGGGCATCTGCCAAGAAATAATAATAATAATAATATTAATAATAATAATAATAATAATAATATTTTTTAATTAATTGTAATTATATGACAACTTCACTTTCTCACTCCGTTCAAGAAGTGATTCCATAATCTCAGGGCATCTCTAATAAACCACTTGCAAAAGAAGTAAAGTCCATTATAACTCTAAAGTTTTAAGTATTTCCAAATTTATTTTATTCCAACCAAATTCTACCTAAATTAACCTCATTTTATAGCCATCTGTTATCTGAAATGTCCTGACTATTTTGTCCAAAAGTTGGTTGCCCCCTGCACCTTGTTTGCCACTCTTGAGATACAAAAATACCGGACCCCTGGTGGGGGGGGGGGTTTGCGAAATGTAAACCTAAAGGGGGTGCTGGTAATTAGACGACGATGGGCAGGTGTTTGAGGGCAAATTGTACACTGATGACATTTTAAACTACATATTCAATACAGTACTTAAAATAACCGGACATCTTCCAAAAATACTGGACAGGGGGTCAAAGTACATACACTACATGGCCAAAAGTATGTGGATACCTGCTCATCAGACATCTCATTCCAAAATCATGGGCATTAATATGGAGTTGGTCCCCCCTTTCATGCAATAACAGCCTCCACTCTTCTGGGAAGGCTTTCCACAAGATGAGTGGTGGGGAACATCCAGCCTCCGGCCCGTATACGGCCCCTGTTTGCTCCGGCCCTAGATTCCATTTGAAAAAAATAATTTCTGTGACATACACTAAACACTAGAAGCGCCGAGTATATGTAATAAACATCTGTACTGCGTTTTAACTGCATAAACACGAAAATAAATAAGTTATAAACACATGTACCTAGAATAGCCAAAATCAGGTTATTTTCACCAGTCATTAAAATACATAATAACTCAAACATAACCCATAATCCTGCCTGCCCGTTACAATAGAGTCAGTTTGGCGCTCAAGTGGTGATCTCTACCCGTCTACAGTTTTTCATGTGCTTGAAAAACACACGCATTGTACAGCATTACAGGTGTTTTCTTACAACTGTAGTCAGATTGAGTGGATACACTGATTACCCGCAAATAAACATGGGTTGGAAATGGAGATTGAAGAGAGCTCGTTTTGGACATGTCATGTATATGAACATGACTGATTCAGGGGCATCAGTGATACTGGGAATGACAGATCATTTGTGGGTTTGTGCCAGTGTTGTGAAAACATTGCGAGTGAAACGCCAGGTCCAAATGGCACCGAGTGCTTTTACTCTACTGATCAATACGCGATTGCTACTTCACATAGTAGAGTGCAATAACGCAGGCACATCGCACGCAAAAAAATTATTCATGGACATTATCAGCGGAGGAGCATTTATTGCAATGCTATATTTTCGTGGAGTAAAAGTGTTCACCTGGAGAGGGCTGTCAAAATGCAGTGTGAGGTACGAGCTCATGCAGGGAAAGTGGAGAGTCTCGAGCTGTCAGGTATGCAGGCTAAATATATAGTAAATAGTTTATTGAAATATATAAAGCGAATAAAAACAGTATGTTAAAAACAAAGTTCGCACAGTGTTGAAAATGTTTACTTTATTGTACAATTATGTTTTGGTAAATGCAAAAGTTATTTTTGAACTATAAAATATGGCTTTTGAGCATTATTCCAATATTTACGTTTACACTTGTTTCATGATCTTATTGTTTGCTGTTTTGGAGCTTTTTGCTTATTGTAGGCTATATAGTTATTTATGTTTTGATTGCAGTGTGTGCGTTTAGAAAAAAGTGATTTGTTCTTGCATTAGAATGTAAGTTTAATCTGTATTAATGTTTTGATGTAGGTGTATTAATATAGGATGTGGCCCGTGAATACATTTGTGAACACTGGAATGGCCCTTGATAGGAAAAAGGTTCCTCACCCCTGCACTAGATGTTGGAACATTGTTGAGGGGATTTCAGCCACAAGAGCATTAGTGAAGTTGGGCACAGATGTTGGGCGATCAGACCTGGCTCACAATCGGCTTTTCCATTCATCCCAAAGGTGGCATGGGGTTGATGTCAGGGCTCTGTGCAGGCCAGTCAAGTTCTTCCACACCGATCTCAACAACTATTTCTGTATGGACCTTACTTTGTGCACGGGTTGTCATTCTGAAACAGGAAAGGGCCTTCCCCAAACTGTTGCCACTGTAGGCTGTAGCATTAAGATTTCCCTTCAGTGGGACAAAGAGGCCGAGCCCTGAGACCATTATTCCTCCTCCAAACTTTATAGTTAGTCTATGCATTCATGCAGGTAGTGTTCTCCTGGCATCCGCCAAACCCAGATTCCTCCGTCCGACTGCCAGATGCTGAAGAGTGATTCATCACACCAGAGATCACATTTCCACTGCTCCCAGGTCAAATGGTGGCGAGCATAACACCACTCCAGCCGATGCTTGGCATTGCACATGGAGATCATAGGCTTGTGTGGCTGCTCGGCCATGGAAACCAATTTCTTGAAGCTCCCGACAAACAGATCTTCTGCTGATGTTGCTTCCAGAAGCAGTTTGGCACTCGGAAGTGATTGTTGCAACCAATGAAAGACTATTTTTATGTAAGACATACATCAGCACTCAACAGTCCCATTCTGTGAGCTTGTGTGGCTGACCACTTCGCGGCTGAGCTGTTGTAGCTCCTAGATGTTTCCTCTTAACAATAACAGCACTTACAGCTCACCAGGTCAGCTCTAGCAGCGCAGAAATTTGAAAAACTGACTTGTTGGAAAGGTGGCATCCTATGACAGTGCCACGTTAAAAGTCATTGAGCTCTGAGTAAAGTTAATTCTACTGCCAATGCTTGTCTAAGGAGATTGCTGTGTGGCTTGATTTTACAGTGGCTCTCGAAAGTATTCACCCCTCTTGGTCTTTTCCACGTCATTGTGTTACAACATGAAATCAGAATCGAGTTTTTGCCACTGATCAACATCGAACATTTCCATAATGTCAAAGTGAAACATATGATATGCATTTTGTTCTAAATTAAATACAAATACAAAACAGAAAAAAATTGAATGCATAAGTAATCACCCCTTCAGTCAATATTTGCTAGAGGCACCTTTGGCAGCAATTAAAGCCATGAGTCTATGTGTACAAGTCTCTACCAGCTTTGCACATCTGGACACAGCAATTTTTGCCCATTCTTCATTGCAAAATTGCTCAAGCTCCATCAAGTTGGATGGGGACCTTCGGTGAACAGCAATGTTCAACTCTTTCCACATATGATGTGCGATGTTAGGCTTGCACCAAATGTCGCCCTTACCGTTGTTGGGGCCATAAAGCTCTATTTTGGTCTCATCAGACCATAGAATCTTTCTCTACTCAGAGTCTCCCACATGCCAAACACAGTAATTAGAAGGGGTGTCCACATACTATTGACCATGTAGTGTACAAATAGTCCACTAAAATACTGGCCGGCTGGCAATCCTAATTGCCATAGACATCTTTACAATGTTCTACTTTTTCATGTTTGAATGGTTAAACAGATGTTTGTTATTAATATTTTGTTTCTGTTCAAGTTATTAACATAAAATAAATAAAGGATACATTATAAATAATGATCGCATCCTAGTTTGCACTGTTTTTTGTGGCTCCAGAGCTGGAGCTGGTTAAAAGCAGCCGGAGCTGGAGCAGGAGTGTGGAGCTGCACCAGAGCCGCTCCAGAGCTGGAGCTGGGGCTGCTGGAGCCGACCTAAAACTGGAGCAGAGGGCCTCCATCAGCTCCGGAGCTGGAGTTGAACCTCTGGAGCGACTCTGTAGCCTGCAAACTCGGAGCACTGCCAACCCTACAACACAGGCTCTGGCTCCGAATTTCCTTTCGTAGTCTGCGCATCCTGGATGGAGCTACCTGAACCATGTTTTTCCCTTCCACCAGACTATGCCTTCCAGTCGAGCACCCGCATGAGCTGCTCCTGGACTTACTGACAGCCCTGTCGATGTGTTCCCAGGGTCTCTCATGCAGATTCCTGGTACGTTGCCTTATGAGGCCACCCTGTATATAGTTAGTACATTATTGCATTGTGTTGCGGTGGTGCATGTGTCTGGCCTATACCCCAACATGTATATATAACATGTGTAAACAGCAGGACTGTGGCTCCGTTCTAGCTTGTTAGAAGACTTGAGCTCACTGCCGCTGTTCCCAGCTGATGGCGCTCTGGCTGCGCTGCTGTCCTCAGCAGTAAGCACTTGAGTTGACTTTAGTGTTCCGCTGTGTACATAGTTCATTTGTCAACACAGTTGAGCTAACGTTGCCCTGCTTTAGCTGGACTAATCAGCAGGCGTCAACTACTCCTGTGTTCCACGTGTGGCGCATAAGTTGGTTCCTGTGCCCAGTGGTGTATATAGTTTGTTTGTATGACATTTTAAGTTGTCAGCACAGTGGAGCTCTCCACAGTCCTGTTCAGTTGAGTAGGGTGCTCCTGTGCTGTGCGGAGGCAGCATTAATGTTCTTGCTGCCACACTATACACACTGTTGTTTTTCAGCTCGGCTAATCTGATTGACTAGCCAACTGTGTATTATGTTGAGTTTCAGTGGGCCTGTGGCCCCACTCCTGTTGGATCAGGGGTCCACTGCCATGATAATGCGTGGAGGTAGCACATAATTGCTTGATTGCCCCGCACCATATATTGTGCAAGTAGATTAAGGCCTCACTCCTAGCTGCACTAGTAGAGCAGCCGGCTTTGCTGTTGTAAGCGGAGGGCGCAAGAGTTGATCTCTTAGTGACCCCACTCCTCCACTTCTTACCCCACCCCAAGGACACTGCCAGCAATCTAGGTGGAACAGGAGCTTGGCTGTCTGTAAGTGTCCATTCTTTTCCCAGGGCCTACTTTGACGATGTTAAGTGCCTTTTCAGCCTTCATTTATTGAGGTGAGGCTTATTTCTTAATTAACCTTGTTTGTTTTTTCTTATTTGAAGCTTATTTGTCTTGTAGCAGTTCCTGGATGCTTTCTCATGCATTTAAGTTGATACAGTACATAGCCTAAGTTTGACAATGGTTTTGGAAGATAAGTGTGCTTGAGAAGATGTGGACCACTTGTTGTGTCCTCATAATTTAGTTCATAATATTCTGAAATGAATGAGTGTTGGTGATAGAACTGCACACATGTTCATTGTTAATACTGCTACTGATAAGCCCCAGCTTTCCATTATTGTTAATAATAGCTGCAACTTACACTCTTAAATGTGCATTGAAAATTGCCAGCTGATAAAACCTGTGCTCCACGGACCATATTCATATAACATCTAAGACTAAATGTAGCTCTTAACTGGCTGAGTTAGATGGTGATTAACACTAAACATTAGAAAATCAGTCCAGTCTCCCCAGCTATAAATGTCATTGGCTGTTAAAGTCTTGTGTTGCTTATAATAAATTGACATGTTGATAACACATAAGCAGTCTTTCAGAATGCTCTCAATTACATGTAGATGCATACTGTATGCATTAGTGAGTGTGGTGGTGCTTATGGGGTGTCGCTCTGGGATGGGTGAGTATGAGGCTGGGAGGGAAAAGCACAGTATACTCACTACAAAAAACTAGACTACACCACTGGTCATGGGTACAGAACACACCATTGTATTCTGTATGAAGTGGTGGGATGCACATCTTTGTATATTAGAAGGGAACTGCATGCTATAATATTTATTTATAAAGCACGTATGCAAAAACTTCCATCATATTTGTCAACATTCATTAATTGTAACTAGATTCCATGAATGGATTACACTAGTGGTTCCTTTGGTTTCCTCTCAGTTAGGCAAAGTTGCTTTAGGTTTGTTGTTGTCCTATTTGTAGAATAAATGGCAGAATTCTTTAAAATTGGAATTGTTGGTGCCTTTAGGACAGTTCAAAGGGTACATTTTTTATTTTAATTATGTTAAATGCAATTGTTATTTGTCATGTGTATGTTGATAATTGTATTTATTTAAAATTTATAGTGTTTGTATTTTAACTTTTTAAATGTTTATATTTCTTATTTGTGATGCTTGTCTTGCAGGGCACACTTGAAAATGAGACTTCAGCCTCAATGTGGTTTTCCCTGTTTAAATAAAGTATTAATAGCCAAGAGCAGTATCTGGCTTTTGTAAAGATCAAAGATCAGAATACAACTCAGATAATAATAATAATAATAATAATAATAATAATAATAATAATAATAATAATAAGGGAGCCGAGCAAGAACAATGGGTCAACAATGCAACAAACTGAAAGCAGTATATTAACTGGGGAGGATCTTGTGGTTAGTTTGCAGGTCCGTACTAAACTAGTACGCATGTTGTACCCATTGTAATGAACTGCGGACTAAAAAAGGTTTCCAGTGCAACAAACCCCAAAATCACTGCTGCTGCCCTCTAGAGGAGACTAAGTATGGGGCTAAATTATTCCTACTCCTGCTACAGACTAACTATGGATAGTAGTGGAACAAATTGTGAAAAAACATAATTTATTGACAACTTTTGTAACTGAACTCATAACCTGATTCATACCCAGATTTTTTTTGTTTTGTTACATATACATATACATTTACGTTTTTGTTTTTGGCATTGACAACAAAACAAATTTGTAATTTATGAATAGCAGCAAATGCTCACATGGATAAAACTGACACCACAGTTAAAAAACAAAAATAAAAAAAAAACTGTACAAATTGTCGGTTGAAATTTTCAGTAAATACTATGATATAACGGAGACTATAGGCTATTGTATCCCTTGTATTATGCCTGCTCTTGGGCAGAAAATACTCCCATTTTCTCATGTGTTGAGCAGTTCTTTCAAAAGGAAAAGCCTTTTTAAAGGTGGAGTGTAAAGCGCATGTGTAAAATTAAGAGCATATTAATTGCCTCTTGGTGTGTGTGCCTTCTTGCTAGAACCCAGAAAGGTTATGGTTAATGCAAACCTGCTAGAATATAATATTGGCTTAAGCTGGGGTCACATTTCTTCAATCCGACCCGATTTTGTGAACGGTGGGCAGCTCATACTTAACGACTATTTTGCACCGAATTCATGTCTTTTGCATCGTGAAGGAGCGCACATTACACAGAGGTGAAGCGTAAGGACAGGCAAGGCAGGCAACTGCCTGTGGGGGCCCCCGAGGGGCAACCAAATCGAATCTGCAGCATGGACAGCAACATCTAAATAAAAATCCCTGGATTCCCCGCCCCTCCTACTGTTGCAAGTGCAATGACTGCATCTCACAAATCTCCCTAAAGGGGCCCCATGATTTTCATGCAAGTTTGTTTTGAAGCGAACACATGTAGCTACGATGAAGAGGACATATCTCTCCGGTAGCAAAAAAAAAAAAAAAAAGAGGATGAAGAGAAAAGAAAACATGACTGTGATAAGTATGCAACCAGACATTTACGTTTAATGTGAAGGATAAACGATGACAGAACCAGCCCCCCCCCCAACTGCTAATTTACTTTTTGGGCGGTCACATACTTCATGGCTGATCTGAAATTCTTTGTCGTAGGGAGCTCTGACACAGCCTCTAAACTCCCCATATCTCGTGGAAACACACGTGATACACCCAGAGAAATGATAAACAAACATGGACATGGACATTTACAGGTCACGTTCGTGTAGAGCAGATGTCCGCAATTCTGCACAGATCTGTGCTGCTCCACCAACAGGATCAGTGGTTTTCTGTACATCTGTGCAGAACTGAGGAAATCTGCACAACAAGAACATGACCACAAGCCGCTTTTGCCGTTTGTGTTTGTCTGTTTGGACAAACACAAAAAACTGAGAGAAAATAGAGTGTGTGTGAAGACATGGCTGGGGAGGCAAGGTCAATAGCCTGTATACTCCATGTGAAAGCTGGAGCTGAGCAACATTTACAGGCTATATCCATCCCACAGAATGATCATCACATTGTAGGTATCGATATTTTGCGCAGACCTGGGTCAATTACCAATATTAATTGGTATTTGTATTTGAAAATATTATTTTCCCTGTATTATAGTATTTTTAAATAACCTGCCCGGAAATAACCATTGCTATTTGAAGTATTTTAATAAATTAATAAAATTAATAAAAATCTTATTCAATGTCGTGTTTAGTCTTCCTGTTTCTTTTTTCTTCTTCAATCAGCTCAGCACTCATTGGCTGCTGCCGGTCTCTGTGTGACACTGATCACGTCACGCTATACGATAAGTGCCAATCAAGTCATAAATATTAAACATGTTTAATAAAATTGTAGGCACTCCGACTAGCTTACGTTCGGATCAGAGGGCAAGCAATAACATCCCAGACCGTCTCACACTACATGACCATCGGTGATGGGGACAGGCCCCGACCAGGCTGCTTGTCGTGACGATCAGTGCAGATTTGTAGGGAGGGCCAAATTGGGCTAGGAATCATGTAGTGTGACCTAGACATTAGTATATTATGCCAGTATTGATTTGTATATCGTGCCTAGGGCAAGGCAGTGGTTTCTCCAGGCTTCGGGAGGGCTGCCGCTATTTTGCTTGTATTTTCTAAATCGTTTGGCGAGTCCCTCAGAGAGTAGCTTGTGATCGACCTGTTGGGGACCCCTGTTATAGGGCATTTTTAACACGATTAGCATTGCCAATGTGTATCGGTGTTCATATAGTATATGAACAAATCAGTACTGTGTTAAGACAGATTGTAGCTTTGAGCCTTGCTTCTAGGATAAAGAAAATGTTTTTTAATACTCATAGTACATTTGACCTGGAAGGAAAGGTCAAAGGTCAAATTCAAGGTCATATTTTGAAAGCCTATATATGGTTTCCTATATGTGTTACCTATAGACCATGGGTCGATCTCCTCTCTGTGAGGCGTTATAGAGCTAAAAGTGGTAAAATCTTTAAGGTCAAAATCAAGGACATTTCTAAATAGATCACTTATGGTTTCCATATGGTGCAATAGCATGTGTCTCTATCTTCAAACTGAAAGTAGTTAAATATATAATTTACCTTTGAACTCAAAAGGAAACATCAAAGATCAAATATTATTTTTTCACAAGAACATATTTGGCTCCTTGTGACATGATTTATGATAACTGTGATTGATTTTGCAAACTGTAACCCTGAAATGCAAGATAATCTGATCTGACCTTGAAGGAGAGGTCAGAGGTCCAGTTGAAGGTCATTCATGGATACAGACCATATGGTTTCTTATACGTGTTCTATAGTGACCATCATTGTATCTGGCACCCGTAAGGAGTTATAAGCCTTCAAAAGTGAAGATGTTTTTTGGCGATATCCCATGTGATACATAGCTCAGATCAGAAAACGAATAGCATTTCTGGAAACTTCACACAGTTTCCTATCTCGGCTCCACAGTAACATTACTCATAACAGCTTCTGATTCTGAGAAGATCAAAGATCAGAAAAAATGATATATTCAGAAAGGGAATCTATGATTTCCTATTAGTGTTCAAGTATTGTGCTAAAAGTAACCTATCAGAAAAGGTTTTGGGGTCCTTGGGGTGCCTCAAGTTCATTTGGACAACCAATCAACACCAAAAACAACAGCATAAATCTTCAGATATAGTGCAAAAAGTGAACACTTTGATGGCTGAAGAACTGTTTTACAATGCAAATAATAAGCAGAAGAATTAGAAACAGATAATTATATTCTATGAGGAAACTACAGAAATAATGTTTATATCACAGAGAGTATAAGTATACATAAGTTACCAGCTTAGTTCACTGTGCATAAATTACGAGTTTGCATTTATGTGTGAATGTAACAGCTTATAATTTGAAAAATGGCAGCGCTATATATAAATAAAGTTCAATTTCAAATACATGTGTTTACAATGTGTTCCTCGTGTTATATTACTGTTTTGGAGACAGTTCAAATAAGTCCTATGTATTTTCTGGGGTTTAAATGATGTTGCTAGTGGAGATGATGGGGTGGAATGGTGTGCGAGGGAGTACAGACTACACTAAATAAATACATAGAAAATGGGAAAAGGTGCGTTTTACATAATAGCCTAATTTGACGTATCCAAGTGAACAATCTTGAACACTTTCTGTCGTTCGTGTAATTTTCCGTTTATCATTATAGTTATACGGAATAAAATAATGCAAATGCATTGCTGTTAGCTTACTACAATCCTGCGTGTTGGGTAAAGGTCACCATTACTACTATTCAGTTTTTTTGTTTTGTTTTTTGTCCATAAAATATGTTACTATACATTGTGTATAATATAATACAACTGAACCACATATGTATACATTTATGACATATTATTATTATTATTATTATTATTATTATTATTATATTACATTCTATATGTAGACTAATAAACACAGAATAAGTTATTATAGTAACTTGTAAGCTGTACCTGGCTGCGTATAGCTGAGCAGCCTCGTCTTGTTGTATTTCGTGAATTCTTGTTGTATTCGATGAATTGAAGGACTCGAATAAAACCTGAAAAATCCCGAGAAGACCTTCGCAAACGCTGTCACTCCCGACATTTTCTTGTTGGGTTGCTAGTAGTGGCATATAGCGTGAACATCTGACGGGTTAACAGTACGGGCAGGAGGGGTGTGTGCTTAAACTAGGGACCGGAACTCAAGCAGCATAATGTTCGAAAGGATTTATTCTAGTGCCGTACCCTAGTACAGGCAATGTATTATTTATTTATGTATTTATTTTAGTAGCAGATTCTGTGAAACATATCAGATTAGTTATACATCGCAAGTTTGCCTATATTAAATCAAATACTTCTGTATTATTTTAATATAGACCTTGAAATATGTTTGTGAATATATGCAACACAAGCTTTGGTATCACAACTTTAAGCCTTAGTGTTATTTTAGCAATACTTAAACGATAGAATAATGAACTAGATTATCTGTTGAATGCCTGTGGTATATATATATATATATATATATATATATATATATATATATATATATATATATATATTTTATATTATTTTCAATGACTTTAAACTAATTATCTGTTGGGGAGAGGGGTGGGGTTCTGATTAAAACCAAATATCTGTGACGGTAGGAACTTTTCTATTCAGTGTGTGTTGCACCGGAGTCGTGTAGTGTAGGATTTCCTGTTGTTTCAGAACAATATGGTGGAGGGTTACTGGTGTTGTTATTTTATAAGACTCACAAATATATTTTAAGTTTGGAAAATAGGTAGTTTTAGTCTTGTGAAATGTACAGACCGGGTTTCCGACACCCCACTCCACCAGGCGGAATGGGCTCGAGACCTGGGTTGTATCGCAGTCCTGCTCCTAGATTCGATAATGGGGGAGGATTAGGAGGCATGCAGGCCGGTGTACCACCACATGCTTTTCGGGGATATTCTAATACTGCATCTCCGTCTTATTGTCACAGACCGATGCAATTTTCAGGGAAATCTCCGAATACACCGCCAAAGGAATTTTATAGCAATAATAACAGCGGCGGGGTTGCAAGTGGAGGCAAGGGAAGGGTTCATAGCCCTTGTCAGACCCCGCGCAGAGGGAGCCCTAGGTATACTCCTCCATACAAACAATCTCCCTTCCGTTCTCATCAGAGCCCCGGACAGATGGGCTTTCAGGTAATAAAGGGGCCTTAAAACCTTATCCTTCCAAAAAGTTACCGTTTTAACAAACTATTTACACATTTCCTCCCTAGTGTTATTTCGTACGATTAGTTAATACTTAAAGCAATTGGTCTAATCCAAATGTTAAAGATGTGGGTGAAATGAATGTCTGTTTCTGTGCCACGGACGTTTTATTTTGTTACTTAATATTTGGTTGAAATATCTTAAATTCATTTTAAATACTCTAAACTTGGTGAATACTTTTCAACATCAGTGCATTTGTAACTGTATATCTTAAGATCGCAGTTTTTAAAATTGTATTAATTTCAAAATTATTTGAATCACATTGGAGGAGAGGGATTAATATAAAATTGATCTATACGCGAATCAAACCGTTTGAAGCATCTGAGTTAAGTTTATTTTGCTAAGGTTTGACTATTTTTAAACTCGGGGGAAGGTGCAATGAAAATCATGGATTGTATCGTTCCCTAAACAATTTTAGTTATGGTAGTTTTATTTTACATTAATGTATATGTTTAAAATTCTTGCACACATTTCAATATGCATAGCAGTCGCACCACTGCAGATACAAGCATAATGCAAGCGCACCAAAACACTAGGCCTATACAACTTTCAGTAATTTAACAGAACTGCATTGGTATAACGATGCAATCAAAAATTCAATGACAAGTCATGTTTTTGTTTTGTTTGAAATGCTCAGTGCTACAGTATATTTAAATTTAATAACCACATCTATTCTTTCATCATAACATTATTTACTGTATCCCACTCACTCGTATTTGGAGCTGTCCATCAGTAATGTCTGAGAGTAGGGCAGTCATAAAACTTACAAACTATAAGTAAATCGGGTCTTCTCCAGTGTGATTTAAAAGATCACAACCAATATATATTTAAATTTTGTTCATTAATGCTGGAGGCTTCTGCTAACCTTGTCAGATTTTTAAGGGTTCAGCTCAATCAGTTTGTTCCTGAAAGAACATTCATTGTTTGTGGGATAGGGAAGGATACTTGAATTATGACATTAGCTATACACTCAATTTTTTTTCCTCTAAATGAGGAGAACCAAGATAAGTTATGAATATGAGCATTAGTCACCAATGTATTCCAATTTTCAAGAATGTATTTACATTTGTTCTCTTTCTCTAATCCTGTCTTCTAGACCTGACTATGTACTAAAATGCTGCACTGAAATTTCAAATGTCTTTGTTGATCTTGGAATTTACCATCATAAAAAATGGTGTGAGCGAAACACTGGTCCAGAGAAAAAGTTACTTAAAATAAATAGAAAGTTACTGAGGATTACAGTTTTAGATTTTGAACAAATTGAATTGCATTGAAACTGCTTTATGTCAGAATCCATTAACTGTGGTTAGGAATTTCTTGTTCATTGTGTCCTTTCAGGATGTTGACCTTAAAAGTAAATAGTTTCATATGTGAAAACAGTTAAATACAATGAAGAAAAAAATATTATCTTGCATTCTAAATGGTAAATCAATAGTCTAGGGCTGTCGAGAAGGGTACATTTTAACCTTCGAAGGTTCGGAACACATAACCAAACGAAGGTTCGAGGCTTCATTGGTGCCAATTTGCATAATGCATTGATGTCACATTATTATTTCTTAGCAGACGCCCTTGTCCAGGGCGACTTACAAAATATAAGAGCAATACAAAGTGCAATAATACAGTGCAGTTCAGGCATAATACATTTTACAAATGTGTGTGTGTGTATATATATATATATATATATATATATATATATACAGTGAGGGGAAAAAGTATTTGATCCCCTGCTGATTTTGTATGTTTGCCCACTGACAAAGAAATGATCAGTCTATAATTTTAATGGTAGGTGTATTTTAACAATGAGAGACAGAATAACAACAAAAAAAATCCAGAAAAACGCATTTCAAAAAAGTTATAAACTGATTTGCATGTTAATGAGGGAAATAAGTATTTGACCCCTTCAACTTAGGTCAGACATTTCTTGTAGTTGGCCACTAGGTTTGCACACATCTCGGGAGGGATTTTGTCCCACTCCTCTTTGCAGATCCTCCCCAAGTCATGAAGGTTTCGAGGCTGACGTTTGGCAACTCGAACCTTCAGCTCCCTCCACAGATTTTCTATGGGATTAAGGTCTGGAGACTGGCTAGGCCACTCCAGGACCTTAATGTGCTGCTTCTTGAGCCACTCCTTTGTTGCCTTGGCTGTGTGTTTTGGGTCATTGTCATGCTGGAATACCCATCCACGACCCATTTTCAATGCCCTGGCTGAGGGAAGGAGGTTCTCACCCAAGATTTGACGGTACATGGCCCCGTCCATCGTCCCTTTGATGCGGTGCAGTTGTCCTGTCCCCTTAGCAGAAAAACACCCCCAAAGCATAATGTTTCCACCTCCATGTTTGACGGTGGGGATGGTGTTCTTGGGGTCATTCCTCCTCCACGGCGAGTTGAGTTGATGCCAAAGAGCTCAATTTTGGTCTCATCTGACCACAACACTTTCACCCAGTTCTCCTCTGAATCATTCAGATGTTCATTGGCAAACTTCAGACGGGCCTGTACATGTGCTTTCTTGAGCAGGGGGACCTTGCAGGCGCTGCAGGATTTCAGTCCTTCACGGCGTAGTGTGTTACCAATTGTTTTCTTGGTGACTATGGTCCCAGCTGCCTTGAGATCATTAACAAGATCCTCCCGTGTAGTTCTGGGCTGATTCCTCACCGTTCTCATGATCATTGAAACTCCACGAGGTGGGATCTTGCATGGAGCCCCAGACCGAGGGAGACTGACAGTTATTTTGTGTTTCTTCCATTTGCGAATAATCGCACCAACTGTTGTCACCTTCTCACCAAGCTGCTTGGCGATGGTCTTGTAGCCCATTCCAGCCTTTTGTAGGTCTACAGTCTTGTGCCTGATATCTTTGGTCTTGGCCATGGTGGAGAGTTTGGAATCTGATTGATTGATTGCTTCTGTGGACAGGTGTCTTTTATACAGGTAACGAGCTGAGATTAGGAGCACTCCCTTTAAGAGAGTGCTCCTAATCTCAGCTCATTACCTGTATAAAAGACACCTGGGAGCCAGAAATCTTGCTGATTGATAGGGGATCAAATACCTATTTCCCTCATTAACGTGCAAATCAATTTATAACTTTTTTGAAATGCGTTTTTCTGGATTTTTGTTGTTGTTATTCTGTCTGTTATTTAAATACACCTACCATTAAAATTATAGACTGATCATTTCTTTGTCAGTGGGCAAACTTACAAAATCAGCAGGGGATCAAATACTTTTTTCCCTCACTGTATGTGTGTGTATATATATATATATACACAGGTAATCAATTTAACAAAACATCCCTTTGTATTTTAAAATGTTATCTCGAACAGTAATCATGTTTTCATTTGTTCTTTACAAGCACATGGTTTATATTGATTTTATTGGCATGAAAAATGTTAACCTTCAAGTAAAAGCACCTTACTCATAATAAAATGTATGCGTGGTGACGTATGTATGTTAAATTTCATTTGCATTTTATTCAATAAGGGAAAATTTTCGGAAATAGCGAATCGGTGTAAAACCCTTGATGAAAATACCACAGTGTTCAGTGTATTTTTTAATGTTACAACTACTGAAAGTAGTAAATACTAAAGACACCGGAACAGTACCTTAAGATTTGGGTTAACTATAATAAGAGACTCCATTCTACAGTTCAGAGTTTGTCAACATTATATATTAATAATAATAATAATGGCTCAATTGCAATGAACTCGCAGAGTTCGTATGGAGCTGCGTACTAAATATGGGATCATCTCCAGTCCGCTGCTTTTAGTATGCAGTCGACCCATTAAACCTAAATAACGCATAATAATTTTAACTTACCTTGGTTAAACGATCCCGGAAAATGCTTTTTCCTCTGTGATATTTTCAGTTGCAAACGTACATTAAGCTTTTTATTTTTTTTTTTTTTTCTTCTGTGCATTTAACAAAATTGCAAACCGCAAAACTTAGTCAAAACACTTTTTACATTTCCATTATATTGTACAACACTTTGCTGTAAAGATCGCGGATAAAGAAACCATAAAGCAGAGTATCGCGGTGGTGCCACAGGCATACTGGCAGGATGCTAGTGCTCTTTCAGAAGAAACTTGTTTAAATGTAATCTGGTCCAATTCCTGCTGACACGTCGATTGTGCTTTTTATGACGTTTTCGAACTTTTATATCCAACAACTTATATTTAAGTAATGGGCAGAATACAAATCAAATGTTTTAATTTAGATAATAGGACATCTGAATTGTGGTTTAGTCTTGGAAACCCCCGCAAGTGTTACAATGAGTAAACCCAACTTATCATTGTGGGTGCAATGATGTATTAATTATTAGGGTTGAGCAAGTACTCTGCTGAAACAAGTATCCGGTACAGATTATGTACTTATGTACGAGTATCATCCGAGTGAAATATGTCAATATTCGTAATCATAACGAAGAAAAATCCTCATTGGGAAGTACTACCAGCTGCTAGCTGTGTCTGTCCACATTGTTCTGTGATAGGCCAGCTACACACAGAGCTCCGCCTCCGCCAGACTGCTGCTGTTCTGCTGCCCACACAGACGCGATCTTGCCAACATCACAGGCAGCCTCTCTGTTAGCTCGCCATTCTTCTATCTTAAAAGGTCATCTCTCATAAATTCAGCCAAGTTAGTTTGAGAACTTAGCTCGAACTGGATGCACTGCAGTCGCAAGTTACAGCTCGGGACTCTCACTGCTTCTACCGTTAATTCGATTTTCGGCTCGCTCCTACCTCTGTAAAGCATCTGACTTCAAGAATACAGCTGCAAGGCTGAATGCTGTGTCTGTGCATAAATCACCCAGCTTCACACCATCAGTTCATTTAAGAAAATAATTAAACCAGCCCCCCCCACACACACACACACACACACTTACACACACCAAATAAATAATTAACCTTGTGTTTTACTTTGTGTAGAAATAAAAAATACCGTTCCCCCAAAAAGAAAAGCATTAGGCATTAGCATTACACTGTTTAAAATTATTTTTTAAAGCGTAAAAAAAGAAAAGTTTTTATAGTCAACATAACTGTAGTTCATGCTTTTTACTTCATACTTCATGTGTTCATCGATTCATTTATTTTGCTCCGCCCACTTCCGGTTTATGCCAGGCACATTCTGACTACGGATATAGATAATTTAGTTGGATGAACAGACACAGATACAGGTAATGGTGTATTCGCTCATCCCTATTAATTATTACTGCAGCGCACACAGGTCTCATGGACTGAACACACTCACACACTGAGTTGTTCTTCTGCCTCCCTTTTACACCCCTTCACGCTCCTCCCACCACACCGCCTTTACCCCATTATTGCTTTATCTGTTGAGGTGGCACGCTGCAGTATTCAAACACTGTACATTTGTATCCACAAAAGAAAAACAATCAATGTGACAAACCTTCGGAGATAGCCCTACAATATTCCACAATTAAACAAACATGTTTCTACTTATATTAATACTATTCTCCCAACAACTTTCAGAATGCCAACATACCAAATTGGTCCTGCCATGCAGTTTACTATGAGTCTCGAGGCCTAATGTTGACTAAAATACAGCCCCCATCCAAAGCAATGTTGTGTACTCAGTATGTTGTCTGTATGGAAATCTTTCTAACTTGGGTAAGGCCATGTGCTTACAGGAAAGAAGTAGTTCCAACAACCAGAGGGAGCACTTTAATTTTGTAATATTTTGTAAATGGATGTAACAATTGTTTTGCTCTATTTTCATAATGTAGGCCTACAAATGTACTCACAAACAATTGGGGAAACTGAACCTGATTGTATTACTTTAGAGTGAAACCATTTTCAATTGTCTGATAAGGGAAAAGAATATTATTTTTTTTTAATACTTTTATTTAGCCTAACCGACATTAATTGGTTAGTCAACGCACAAATATTTGTGCAATTTATGTTACCATTTTAATGGAGGTCTATCCAAGGCAGCTTACACTGAATACAACATTTGCAACCTAAATCAGACATGGGTTCAAATGCATTTTTCATATGCTTTTATGATTACTTAAATGCTTTCCCACGTCAGTTCATTCAAATCACATGTTCATGATCTTCTCAGCCTTTCAAGGTGAGAATTATGAGGCCTTTGAGATCATCATGAACATGGGATTTTGAATTGAATGCATGGAAATACATTTTAGGAACTTATTGCATGTTTATAATACTTATATTTTTAGGCCTAATTTGCAAATGCCAACTACAAGTGGAAATACTTATAATTTTGTTAATGTATTTTTTCTGTTGTCTAAAGCTGTTTGAGGCAAAGTAGAATCTTGCTGTATATGACATTTATGAGTTTGCAGGAGTTACTTGAGAGGGGGAAAAAATAAAAATAAATCTAGCTCAAATGGATTCTGGGATAAAACTGAATTTCAAGAAGTTTGTTCAAAACTGAAAGCTGCCGTCTTATAACTTCTGAATTGCTGGCCAAACCATTTCTTCCAATAAAAAACAAAGCATATATATATACGATTTAGTTTGTTTCAGTGAGACTGAAGCTGTGCATTTTCAAAGACTTGGTGAAACCAGACGGTCTTATTAAATTAGTAGAAATTAATGTAGTGATTAATGTAACAATTGACACTTTCCCCCCACCCCCCCTCAGCCAGATGCTAGCCCTGAAACACCCCAGAAATCCATACACATGCAGGGTATAGTCTTGCAATGTTTTTGTTTATGTCATTGATTTAATTTATGGTTACAAACTTTGAATCTACAATCAATTATATGGTCCAGTTCTATTAATTTTAAGAGACTAGCATAAGCTTATGTAGCTGGTGTCTTTTTAAATTAGTTTTTTTTTATTCATTCATTGAAATGTTTCTTTACATGATGATTTTCTCTCGAAGGGTTCACCCAGGACATCCACACCGTTTGGTTCAGCGCATGGCAGGGAGAGAGTGGCTAATGATGTGGAAAAGTATTACAGACCGTCAATGCTTGAGGATCCCTGGGCTAGCCTACAGCCAGTTACTGTCACAGACACTAACCTGAAGTACAACACAGAGAGAACAACAAACACTGGTAGAAAAGGGAGGTATTTCAGTTAAATATATACAGATCCCTTTTTAATGCAGCAAGGCAAAATAAGAAGCAGCATTACTTTGTTTTTTTGTTTTGTTTAATGTTTTTATTAGCGATAATGTACTGCTTCAGTGCCACAAATGAACACTTAAAATTTCTTAAAAAATAAATAAATAAATAAACACAAAAAACCTGCTACTTTGGGCACTGGTCAAAGGGAGTAAGTATACAATATAATCCTTTATATACTGCCTTCCTTCAATAGTATTTTTCAATCACCAGCAATCAGTCTTTGACTGTTTATGCAGCAGCTCTTCCACTATCGTACCTCTCATTTACATTCATACAGGATAAAATGCCTGTTTTTTACTCGGATAACTTTTGACCCCTTAACAGGCTTTTTCAGTTGCAGAAGATTATGCAGAAATGAAGGTCATAAATAATAACCCTATTTACAACTTTCTCTTCATTTAATATAAAGAAATAAAAATAGTAATATACTTTTCCAACACTATTATGGGACATTGGTGATGTCCATATTTAGTTTTACTTATTGGACTGGATTTAAAAGTAAGAAATAACTGCTTGTAAAGTTAAGTGACTATGCCTAGTATTTGTTAGTCAGAACTGCTGCAGCAGCAGCTGGTTGTGTATATGCTGGGTTTATTATTTATAATTTTCTTTCTGTTAAACTCTGGTGTTCAGACTACACTGATTTTAATTGTATTTTGTAACCATCTGACACTAGAGACTGTTAAAGGGTTAAAAACGTTTTATTTTGTTACCAAACTGTTTTTGAAAATACTTTACTATAATGGATGTTTGTACAAGCTTGTTCGTTTTTACAATTATAAATATCAAGTGACCCTAGACAATTTTGTGACCATGTGTCACAAAAGCAGTGTAAATAACATACTTTATAGAATTGGTGTTGAAATGGTATGGTTTACAGTAGGTTTACAAATATTTCATAGGTCATTAAAATAAATTGACAGTATCAACTATTCAATAATTTTTTGTAACCACCTCAGGTTTTTCTAATTGTGTATATATTTTAAGAGAATTGGAAAATTTAGATTTGAATTAAATCTTATGTATTCTGTTTAACATCTCACTGGGGAAAAAGATTGTTGTAGGACACATGAATATGTATGCCATCGTATACTTTGTATTATATATATGATATATAGGTTTCTGAATGGAATCGTGTGTTGTAACCGTTTAGGATTTGTATAAAGAATGACCAAATACAAGTTTTTGGGGGTATATTCTTATTTGAGGCTTCAGACTGTTGTAGCATGTGATTCCTCGTGCTATCGTAATTTTATCCCTTTTTTTATATTTTGTTTTCCTTACATTATGCTGTATTACTTTGGACTGTTTGTTACCCTATCATATGCCATCAAGTTGTGATGCTTGGTAAACAATGTTTGCAAAGAGATCTGCTAGGCAACAGATATGTTGCCTTTAAACAGACCCTTTCCATGAAAGATGCTGGCTACTTGTATTTTGTTTCAGTAAATCGTGGACTGGGTGGGAAGGAAATACATTCCTTTTCAAGTGAACAAACTGATTAATAAAATTTCAATTATTAGTTTTGATTACTTTTTTTATCATGTAGTTTTAAAATGTTCTGATTCAAATTTAAAATAATAATGAGGGGGCTCTACCTGTTTTTTGCCACTGGCTCAACATACATATCTGGTGCATGATATATACTTGTTTAACACATTATTTCCTCCTAGCTATACCTGTCATTTAGTTTTTCCACAGCATTGTAAAATTTCATCTTTAGCAGCAGAATTGATAAAGGTGTTTATCATTTCACTACAGTTAAGATTTATTTTGGTCCACTGTATTTGCATACATTACTTACACCATGCTGTTTCATTGTTTCTAATGCACAAGTAATCAATAGTTAATTGATTAACACATTTTATATGATGTTATAACTTCTACATACATTGAGAACTGAACAACTAACAGTTTTATTTAATCATAGGTTATGAATTTTGGAATAGTATACCAAAACAAATGTGCCTTTCACTTTTTCTCGCTGCGCCTCTCTAATATTCAGCTCGTCATATCACCCAAAACTGTCCTAACAGGTTTATTTACACTGTTATTCTACATTGGGAAGTTTGTTAAGGAGTAGAATTGATGGATAAGACTGAACAAACTTAAGTTTCTGAAATTCAAATATCTGTCTCCAGTTAACTTGATTTATAATTCATATTTATATAATTCATTTATAACAAAGAATGAAATCAAATGTTAAAAAGCAAATAAAGCAAGAAAAGCCTTTCAAGGTGGTATTCGTTTTGTTCCCGCTGATTTATAATAGAAAAATTAAAAATACACTTTTGCAGTTGATAGTGCAATTTACTGAAATATAGTATTAATCTAGTTCTTTGTTAACCTTTAATACCTACTAAAAGTTTAAATACTTAACATGAAAGACACTGGGGGGACATTAACACATGAACTAAAATGATTTTAATTGTTATAATTATGTAGCCTTTATTATGACTTAACAGCCATGTTCCCTTTTTAAGTCCTAAAGGAAAGTGTCATAGACTTATTCATGAAAACATTATCTGTAGGGACTGTATTTCTTATTCTGAAAAATCTGAATAATTACAACATGGATCAATGGGAAAAAAAAAATATTCTCAACTCCGCTCACTATTTTTTAGAGGCAGTAGAACGTAACGCGTAGTTTGGATCCGGAAAATTCAAATACTGCTTACTGTAAATGAGACCTGCAGAAATGCCTACCACATGCAAAAGAAAACCACAGTGGATTGGCTTTGAAAGACATTTGGATTAAAGATTGATACTTCCCAGATTAACCTGAAAAGTTAAAATATTTTTCAAATACTTGATAAATTGTAAAACAATATATAAAAATATACAGATTGCAAGTGCAATTATTTTTGATCAAATGAAAATGTTAAAGCAGCATAGCAACATCCATGTGTTTTACAAATTAGGACATAAGAACATAGTGTACAAAGGAGAGGAGGCCATTCAACCCATCGTTCTTGTTTGGTGTCCATTAATAACTAAGTGATCCAAGGATCACAACCAGTCTATTTTTGAATGTTCCCAAATTGTTGGCTTCAACCACGTCGCTGGGGAGTTTGTGAAGAAGTGTCTCCTGTTTTCTGTCTTGAATGCCTTGAAGCCCAATTTCCATTTGTGTCCCCGGGTCCATGTGTCCCTGCAGATCTGGAAAAGCTCCTCTGGTTTGATGTGGTCAATGCCTTTCATGAGTTTGATGACTTGAATCAAGTCCCCACGTAGTCTTCTCTGTTCCTGGGTGAAAAGAAGGTTCAGTTCCCTCAGTCTCTCAGTAGGACATTCCATTCAAACCTGGAATAAGTCTGGTTGCTCTCCCCTGAACTGCTTCTAGAGCAGCAGTTTCTTTCTTGAGGTAGGGTGCCTATACACAGTATTCCAGATGAGGTCTAACTAGTGCATCGTACAGTCTGAACATTACTTTCCTTGTTTTAAATTATACACTTTTGGCAATATACCCTAACATTCCGTTTGCCTTTATTATTGCTTACCCACTTTGTTTGGATGGGGAAGGTGATGAGTCCACATAGACTCCTAGGTCTTTCTCATGCATGTATGTATTCCTCCCATAGTGTAATTATAGTGAACACATTAGAAAAATACACAGGCCGTAATACTGATGCCTGTGGAACTCCATTAACAACCTTACTCCAGTTACAAGCAACTCCTGTTATCAGCACCCTCTATTTCCTATGCAACAACTTCGGCCATAATCCATCTATTTATATTACCCTGAATACCTACAGCTTCCAATTTTAGGATAGGTCTTTGGTGTGGAACCTTATCAAATGCTTTCACGTGAACTGAAAAAAAACGTAATAAATTAGTAAGACATGATCTGCCTTGTCTAAACCCATGTTGACTATCACCAAGAATATGATTTTCATTAAGATGCTCCTCTATTTTCCATCTAATACTTTTTTCCCCAAAATCTTACAAGTAATACAGGTGAGACTGATTGGTCTGTAATTTCCTGGCTCAGTTTTCTCCCCTTTCTTGTGGATTGGTATGCCATTTGTAGTTTTCCAATCAGTTGGCACATCCCCTGTTCTAAGTGTCAATTGGAATATTTTAGTTAGCGGCCAAAATTTATTTTTGGAAATATACCATAATTCTGCTAGTCCCTTTAGTACCTCCTGTTCATTTACCCTGATATATGTGGCAAAATAGATTCACCTCCATACTTCAGAGAGGATGATGTTCTTACCAACTTGAGCTTCACGAAACAATGCTGAGGAGCATGTCAGTAAAGCAAAAGGTTTGTTTCATTTTACCATAAAACATGTCAATTAGATGTAGTTTGGCAAATTCATGTCGTCTTTTGATTTTGTACTGTAAGAAAAGGTTTATTTCTTGCACCTTGACTTTTAACACCAGATTCATGCAGCTGATGTGTAATGGTACTTTTTGAGACATTGTATGCTGATGATGGCTGAGTAACTTGGACCATTGGGGATAAGTTTGCATATATATATAGCTCTGAAAAAAATTGAGACCACTTAACTTTGATTTCTGAACTTGAAGTTTTCCAGAGCTGTATATAGATGGGTGACAAATTAAAGGAAAAACCTGAATAAATGAGTGGAGGAACATAAGGAATACAGATACTTCCAAACAGGTGTGCTGCATGATACTATTAAGCAATTAACATCCTATCATGCTCTGTGGCATGTATAAAAATGCTGAACAGGTCCAGTTGACTTTGATTTTGGATCAAGATGGCAAGAAGAAAGGATCTAAATGACTTTGAAAGAGTGGGCATTATAGGGGCACACATGGCAGGAGCTTAAGTAACAAAGACTGCTCAATGGGCTAGTATTTCAATAGGAACAGTGACTAAAGTTACATCTGCATTTAGATCTATGGGAAAGACATCAGTAAATAGGGTTGGAAATTGCTGGTTCATGACTGCGATATGTAAGGAAAACAGAAGAGTAACTCTTTCCCAGGTGACTGAGAATGTCAATGCAGGACGTGATCAGACTGCCAGCAAGAACAGTCCATTGAGAACTACACAGAGAGGGATATTATAGTAGGGTTGCAGTGCGTAAACCAAGACAAATGCACATTTGAGAATTCAGTGGTACAAAAACCAAAAAGGCACTGGTCTACAGAGATGTGGAAAAAAGTGATATGGTCAGATGAGTCATCCTTCACCATATTCTTGACAAATGGGTGAGTGCATGTGTGGTGTACACCAAGAGAACGGTACAGGCCACTGTACTGACACACTTTATGTTGGTTTTTGCTTTTGTCACCCGTTTGTGTATGGGTGACAAAGAAAAACCAACATACAGTGTCTCAGTAAGGAGTTATGCCAACATAAGCCGCCAGAACAGCTTCAGTGCTCTTGGCATAGATTCTATGAGTCTCTGGAACTCCATTCTTCCAAATGATATTCTCTCATTTGGGGTTTTGATGATGGTGGTGGAGAGCGCTGTCTAACACATTGGTCCAAAATCTCCCATAGGTGTTCAATTGGGTTGAGATCTGATGACTGCGAAAGCCATAGCATATGATTCACATAATTTTTATACTCCTCAAACCATTCTGTGACCCCTCATGCCCTCTGGATGGGGCCATTATCATCCTGGAAGAGACCACTCCCATCAGGATAGAAATGTTTCACTAAACCATGCCAGGAAAATGCCCCCCCCCCCCCCCCCAGCATAACCCCTCATTGTAGGGGTCAAGCAGTCAGGCCTGTACTTTTCTCTTGGTGTCGCCACACATGCACTCGCCCACTTGTCGAGAATATGGTGAAGGATGACTCATCTGACCATATCACTTTTTTTTCCACGTCTCTGTAGACCAGTGCCTTTTTTGCACCACTGAACTCTCAAATGTGCATTTGTCTTTGTAATGAGGGGTTTATGCACTACAACCCTACTATAATATTTCTCTCTGTGTAGTTCTCTGGACTGTTCTTGCTGACACAGTCTGATCACGTCCTGCATTGACATTCTCAGTCACCTGGGAAAGAGTTGCTCTTCTGTTTTGCCTTACATATCACAGTAATGCACAAGTATCACAGTCTTCAGATTTTTAAATAATGTCACTTACAGTTCTTCCATTAAATATTTTTTTGAAACAATGTGTAGGGTTAGTCCAAAAAGCCACAACTGTAGTCCAGGGAAGAATAACACATGTTTTATTACAAAAGCTTTTGTAGAGAGAAGTAAGAATCTCCATATGCTTTCCAATGAATCTCTAAAGTACAAGTGAAATACCCATGCATTTATACATTTTTATATATTATATATTTTTATTAGGGCTGTCAGTCGATTTCAAATATTGGATTGGTTAATCAAAGGGCATTAGTTGATTAATCGGTCTTTAAGTTGTTGTGCCACAGTAATACTTTAATAAATACAAGGCACTGAGAGATAGAAGTAAGTATAACCATATACACTTTTTTTTTAACCAATTGAAATGTTTATTTATGTAACCCCACTTCTCTGCTCAGTATTTTTCAAGGTGCCCACAATACTAAGAGAGAGAGATGGGGCCTGGGTTCTTCTCTCTGTTGCTTAATTGTGTATATTGTAATGGGTGATGTGAGGATTTTATGCAAACATACAGTTAGTTACTAAATATTCGATGGATTTATCTTAATACACAAATTAAATGTCACTGTTGAATAGCTACACGTAGAACAATATCTGTACTGTGTATGCAGAATACACAGATCAGCCATAACATTATGAACACTGACAGGTGAAGTGAATAACACTGATAATCTCGTTATCATGGCACCTGTCAATGGGTGGGATATATTAGGCAGCAAGTGAACATTTTGTCCTCGAAGTTGATGTGTTAAAAGCAGGACAAATGGGCAAGCATAAGGATCTGAGCGACTTTGACAAGGGCCAAATTGTGATGACTAGATGACTGGGTCAGAGCATCTCCAAAACTGCAGCTCTTGTGGGGTGTTACCAGTCTGCAGTGGTCAGTACCTATCAAAAGTGGTCCAAGGAAGGGAAAGCGGTGAACCGGCAACAGGGTCATGGGTGGCCAGGGCTCATTGATGCACGTGGGGAGCGAAGGCTGGCCCGTGTGGTCCAATCCAACAGACGAGCTACTGTAGCTCAAATTGCTGAAGATGCTGTTTCTGATAGAAAGGTGTCGGAACACACAGTGCATCGCAGTTTGTTGCTTATGGGGCTGCGTAGCCGCAGACCAGTCAGGGTGCCCATGCTGACCCCTGTCCACTGCCGAAAGCGCCTACAATGGGCACGTGAGCATCAGAACTGGACCATGGAGCAATGGAAGAAGGTGGCCTGGTCTGATGAGTCACGAGTTCAAGGTGTTGACTTGGCCTCCAAATTCCCCAGATCTCAATCCAATCGAGCATCTGTGGGAGGTCCTTTGTCAAAATCAAAATAATAATAGAGACAGGTTTTCTTTGTAGTGGTACCACTTTCAAATGTTAAATTAGTGGGGATCCCCAAAATAAAACATCAGTCTTTGAATTAGTTTTTAAAGGCCTCTTTCCTCCCCTTGGATGAATTTCTTAAACACAAAACACACTGAATGTCCAGGAAAATTGTTTTTGAATAATAGTCCCAAACAGAATTATAAATGAAATTTAAACAACAGTCCACACTTCCGTTGAAAACGTTAAATTATTTTCTATTTAGCTAACTAAAGCTCCTTTTTCCTTTTTATGAAAAATCAATATAGTTGTGTGCAGTACTCACTTTACCAGGATCCATTTCTTTCTCTTCTTCTTTTTGTAAGTTTTGTTTCTTTTAGCAGCATCAATGTCTTCAATACTCACTAAACAGGAATGATCTTAAGGTTCTCTTCTTTCTTTTAATTCTCAAACCAAGAACTTTGGTTTGTACATGTACTTTCATGTACTTTTCTTTCTTTCTTCTCTCGTTTCTCCCATGCTCAGACCGCTCTCTTATGGTGGCCCTGAAGTGAAAAATGCAATTGCAAAAGGAAACAAATGCAAAAAGAGAAACACAAAAACAAAAAGATCCCATGTCATCATCGGAACATCGTCTGCAAGCACAGTTGAAAAAAGGGGATTGACACCTTCACTTGAAATGTCACCCACTAACTGTGTAAGTTTTTTCTTTTTTTGTGTCTTGCTTCGAGTCCTGATAGGTTAAGTACATTCCTGGGGTTCACAATCTGGTTCCTCCATTAGTTGTCCCACAGTCAAAGAACAAAAGGTGGTTTCGGTGTAGTGTCTTCATTGGTCCAGTCCCATTTTCTGGCCTCACCTGGTTCATATGCAGTCCTGGTAGCTTCTTCTCGATAACATATGGTTCAGACTTCCAACTGTTTGCTATTTTTTGTTTCCCTAACATGAGGTAATAGGGGGTACAATCCTGTAGAATTGTTTCTGGTACAATTATAAGCATAGACCTGGTAGCCCAAGTGCTTGCTCTATTCAGTCTTCTGTGAAGGTCCAAGGGTCCTGAGCATATTCAATTAGGTGTGGTTGAATCTTTCAGGCTTGGGATTTCACTGGGGATGGTATGGCAAGGATCGAGACTTCTTGATTCCCATAAGCTGCAGCAATTCACTAATCGGATGACTCTCAAAGTCTCTCCCCTAGTGGATTCTCCTTGGCAACCCATAATGCACAAAAAACTTCTCCCAGAGGATCTTCGCAATTGTACTAGTACGCTGGTCTCTTGTAGGATACTGTTGAAGTTATTGTCATTTTCAATGGAAAGAAAATCTATGCATACTAATTCTAGTGGGGCTTCAGTCGTAATATTGACTAAGGCCACTGACTGAGTTAGTAAGCTTTTCTGTCGTATACATCTTGCGCAGGACTTGCAATGATGTTCAATGTCCTTAGCCATCTGAGGCCAATAAAAGCATGCCAGAACAAGGTCCTGCGTTCTTTCTATTCCTAAATGTCCTATTCGTTGTGGAGGGATTTCATAACGATTGTGTGATACTCCCTTGGAAGGATGAGCGGCTTTCTGTTAAAACATTATACACCTGTACAATACACCATTCTTCACAGTAAGTATATCCCAAAATCTCAATAACATGGCTTCATCCGGGGAAAAGTCTTTTTCTGAAATAGGTTTCCTTCCAGACTTCCTTGCATCCAGAACACAGGAAATCAATGGATCATTCCGTTGTGCTCTCTAGATATCTTACAGGGTCTACTGCAGCAAACCTGACGGGTCCAGCCCAGTAAAGTTTACAAAAGCAGCTGGCAGGACTTCAGGAGTGACCACTTATACTTATACTTATACTAAAGTAATATAAAAATGACTACAAAAGATTTAGAAGCGAGTAGTTTTTAGAGATTTACGGTTATACTGTAAATCACTTTCACGAATCAGCCCCCAAATGTAGTCTCCCATCATGTTCTCGTTATACTGTCCTTGGTAGCAGCATTCAAAGTCCAGTATATCTTGGTGGAATTGCTCACCTTGCTCCTCCGGCTTGGAACAGCTTTGTCGCAGTGGTTCGGGGCTTCCTAGGCAATAACAAGGCAGAAAACTATGTGGAGCTGGTTGAGACTCTGGTGAAGAACTACGGCACAATGGGCTGTAGGATGTCCCTCAAAGTCCATATCCTTGATGCTCATCTTGATAAATTCAAGGAGAACATGGGTGCGTACTCGGAGGAGCAAGGCGAGCGCTTCCACCAGGATATACTGGACTTTGAATGCTGCTACCAAGGTCAGTATAATGAGAACATTCTAAATCTTTTGTAGTCATTTTTGTATTACTTTAGTATAAATACATGTTAATTTGGATTCATATTTTGTTTTTTTCTGATTTTATGTGAACGAAAAGACACACATTCGCCCGTTTTCTCGTTGGAAATCGGTACATTTCAAAATATCACTGTCCTGGTCACAAAAGCAAAGATTGTGGGGAATAATAGCCATTTTCTATACTTTTGAGGCATAAGCAATTAGGAAATAACACTTACTACCCAGGAAGAAGAAAAAAATGTCACTAAGCCCCACCTGCAGAAATCTGTGCAGAATTGGCGGAGCCCAGTGCAGCTCCGAAAAGTTGCTGCAGGAAGCGAGCTGTGGCTGAGAGACAAAACACTATGAAGAGATCAAGAGGGACATGTGAAGTTGAATGACGACTACTGCTGCCCCCTAGATAGCGGTGATCGACAAAGCTGTGAACATTGTCAACACCATAGATACAATTTTAGATCGACACTTTGGCAATGCTAATGCTTTCTCAAATAATTACATTAATTATTTTCACAAATATAATGTAAATCTATAAGAGTAATAATAATTAGGGCTGTGAGTCGATTAGAATATTTGATGGGTTAATCAATGGGCATTAGCTGATTCATTGGTAGATTAATCGGAAACGTATTAAAATAAGTAAGTGGTTGTGCCACACAGTAATACTTAAATAAATTGTAGGCATTGCTATTACAGTATAAAAACACTGACCTGCAATGGTAAGGATAAAATATGTATATTGAAAAAAATCTTTAAATTATAATCGGCAAACAATTTTTTTTTTAAATGGCTACAGAATACGGTTGTTGTGCTCACAGAATACTGTAAACTACTCACACTGCCCTTGTAAGAAAAGCATTGCTTGCAAATGACACCGAAGACCTTTCCTTTCTCTTCAGTGTTTCCTTACGAATCCAGTTTGAATCCAAAGCTAGACTGTAGTTTTCCTTTTAGCGGCTTGTAACCCTTCAGTTTGTATGTGGACACTGTACTGTAGCTCTTGTGATGTGATATCTTGCGTGATTCACCTTGATAATTTAGCACTAGAAGCCCTGAGCTGGTCAGTTTGACCAATTTAATTTGAATTACTCTGTGTTCCTGAATACACTGTGCATACCAGTGGCGGCTGGTGACTCAAAAAAATGGGGAGGATAGGAGGAAAACCAACCCACTGCATCATGTTATTTTACACTAGTTGGCTACTTATCTGTACTTTCTTATGTTCAAATGTAGCAATAATCCAACTAGCAACCTAATGCAAACTTACTATACAACTAAGGTAAGGTAATGCACCCAATGTTTATCCCCATCTTCCATAAGGAACAAATATCATAGTATCATATTACAAAGGCTGAATATAAAAAGGGGCCAGGTGAACAAGAGGGAAAGACGCATCTAATCACTGCGGGCTCTGGATGGGAATGAACCTCGTGTGTGCGTAATGTGTCAGTAGAAGCCTGTCAGTCCAATTACGGGTGACATAGCACCCAGTACGTTAACAGTGGGAATTTTACACAACACCCTCTGATTTAAAAAGGAAAAACAAAAACCATGAAAATCTGGAATTATTAAAAACAAAGCAAAAATTAGGTGTGTTATGGGTTCTTCTGCCTGTGGAAGGGTTCCACTCACTTTACATGTTGGGAGTTTATCTTCATAGCTGGCCTGTTGTTGCATCCAGTCTTCCAAGAGCAAGAGAGGAGTTTAGGCTAGCTTTCTTCTTTGGATCTTGTAAGGTCAGAAAAGTCTAGTCAGTAAAATATCAACACAAATAAAGCTTTGGAAGTTTAATAGTAATAGTAACTTAATTGAGCTATGAATACCTTTTTTTAGATCTTGTAAAGTCAAAAGGCAGAGTGGCTGTTGTCATCAGGACCATGACAGTGGGGCAGAGTGACCAATTTACTTAAAAGAGAAGTCAATTCTTCTAGAAGTCTGTGCAGCAAATGTGTCTATGGTCTTCTCATACTAGTGAGGATTCTTTCGAAGAGATTTGAGAATATTCCTCTCAAATGCAAGGATTGCTATGTTCCTCAGTCGTTCTTGTCCTATTGTGTTCCTTGTATAACTTTCCACTCTTTTCAGACAAGAGAAATTCCTCTCAACCCCAGCAGATGTAACCCTGATTGTGTCAATGAGTGATATAAGTCTGTACAATTCGGGCATTGCATCATTCAGTCCACTGGCATTCATTGACTTTAATGAATCGCATAGCTTAATGCTTCCACCTTGGATCTCCTTGTCACCGTAAAACACCTGCAACTCTGACTTCAGTTTTGTCAAGTCAACGAAATGGCCATAGTTATGTGTCAGACTTCTGAATGCAGCAATGGGAAAGTCTATTCTGAACAATGGGAATTTGTCAAAATCTAGAAGCTCCATGAATGTCAAACACTGACCAATCTGACTTTTAACACTGGCATGGATGGAGTCATACAGTCGCCTATAAACTTGTCTGTGATCCTCATTATCTTGTCTACATTTTCTTCTGTGCATGAGCTCCGGATCCTCTGTAACATCTGCTGCTCTATTGAAAATCCTCTCAAATGCCTCCTCTGACTTCAGCTCCTCCATAGTGTCAATGAGACTCTCAACACTCCTTTTATAAAATGAAACATCCATTGCTTTTGTCTCCAACACGTCAAAGATAACATCTGTCTGGGAGAAAATCTGCTCGTATGTAAAAAGCTAAAACATAAATTCAAAGTCTTCTAACTTTGTCTTCAGCCCATTTGCTGTTCTTATATACTCATCATCCATTGAGGGGTGATAGTGGATGCGAGTGAATGTGTCTATCATGCTTTCTCTGTTAAGACCAACTGTGTTGATGATACGAGAGGTGAAGTTCCAACGTGTGGGTGCACTTCTTGGCACTTTGGAGCACCCAGATTCTTCTAGCATCATTACTCTTTTGGTTGATTTGCAAAAATAAGAACTGAACCCACCAAGAGTAGCAAAGAAAATGTTGGTCTTGCTTTTCAATCCTTGGTTGAGGATTGAAGCAGTGTGCATAGCAATGCACAAAGACTGCACTGGGGGCAACTGCTCACACCTTAGCTTGTAAGCCATTAAGATCTGATGTCATTACGGCAGCGCCGTCATAAGTTTATGCAATGAGTTTCTCCACAAAGTTCAAACCAGACATCTCTGACTGCAGTAACTCAAAAATGGTCTGGGCATCCCTTCCACTGGACACATCAAAAAAGCCCAAAAAGCACTCCTGAATTATCATCTATATAACGGACAATTGATAGTGACAGCTCGCATCAGTTGTTTCGTCAAACTGCCGTGCAAAAAACGGAGCTGCATCCACCTCTCCTTTGACCTCACTTTTAATTGTTGATGCAATTGCTGATATCAAATCATTCTGAATGGTTTCAGACAGGCCAGAGAACACACTAGAATTTTCAATATGCTCCGCTAATATGCTGTCATAGAATGCTATGAAGTCCACCAACTCCCTGTAGTTGTATCTATCGCTAACAGATTAGCATGAAAAAAAAATGAACTACATTAAATTGATATAAGAGATCCCACCCTAAGGAGGACAGCAGGCACCTGTCCTCCTCTGCCTCCCACCACCACTTCACATAGCCTGCCCTTCCCCTCTGCCTGAAGGTGTCGCTGTTGAAGCATTTTAATCAGAATTTCAATAATGGATTTTCACAAGAAGATAAATTATTTTATAAATAATACTGAGATTTGGTAATGGTTTATTTCAACCAATTAGTCTTTTTATATTTGGATCTCCATTGTCTTTCAAAAATAGAGGAGGAGCAACCTCCTCTGCCTCTATGGACCAGCCTCCGCTGGTGCATACCCGTTCGTGACTTTTCCTAAATATATGTATTAAATATGCCTACAGCTTTTAAGCTGCATAAACACAAATCAAAAACACGCATTGTATAGCATTACAAGTGTCTTACAACCGTTGTCAGATTGTGTGGACACTGAGAGTGATTACCCCACAAATAATAAGTATTATTCTAACTGTATAATCACCAGTCATTATACTTATTATAGGGGGAAACAATCTGCTCGATTCAATAGAGAAAATATTGATCGTTGATCAATTCATTAGTTGATTAATAGACCTGATTAATTGAGGCAGCCCTAATTTGTATATATTTTATAAATATATATTTCTTATGATATATTCATGTATTTATACATATGTATATCAGCAAGTACTATATCTTCCCAATTTCAAAAGACTCTCCTTAATGGGTGATTGTTACAGTTTTTGTCTTCGGGTCTTCATTTAACCTATTATCTATATAGACTGTCCAAGGAACAATTAATGTTTCAGGTCAAACAGGTTACTTCACAACTGTTGCACGTAATTGTAGTGCATCTTGTTGACCTAAGCATGTTGACCAATCTAAAGAGAGGCAATTAAACAGTTTTGTATAATATATATTATTATCTTTAGTATATCAGATTTAATTACTTTATGGCTTTTATTCTAATGATTTGTTTAATTTGAAATAAAACACATTGACAATTACACATGGATTGATGCTGCTGCAAATGCCATTTCCCCCCATATATTATGGAGCCCTTTAATCTGGGAAGCTTCTACTGTTTTAGTTTAATTCTCTGTCATGTCAACCATCACGTCAGAATTGAGCACTTCAATGTTTTCTTCTTCCAAATTCATCTTTAACATCAATCCTATTAGGGTATGACCCGCAATGTGGTTATCTCCCATGTGGACTGAATCGATAATCTGCAGATCATCACACAACATGGGATCCTCATAATCAAAATGATCTCTATCTGCAATAATTCACCATTCTGTACATTTTGTGATGTTCCCAGTAAGGGTGCAATTTTAAAAGTAAATTTGGTTGTACAGGTTGCATTTGTTTACAACCACAAGCTAGTTCAATATAACATTAGATATGTCTATACCATTGTTGTTTCCTGTTTACTAAAGCCCCAGTCACACTGAAATACCAGCACAATGCAGGCAACGTTTGACATTACTGCCTTAATATAAAATAACTACTGTGCTACTACTGAACCAAACTACTGTGTGTACAGTGTAATGCAGTCTAACACATTTTCCTATGCATAGAGATATTATATTTTGGTATATAACTAATAGGTCTCCCAATTTTAATGTGACAAGGTGATATGTTGCAGAATTAGTTTGACAGTAACTTCTTTGGGCTGATTTAATATTCTTGATCATTTATTTGGGGATATTTAAATTATTATGTTGTACTGACACTGATTGGATGAATTGTATTTTTTATTATTAATTAACTGTCCAGAATTGCCATCAGTTGTGAAGCTTGGATTCATATTGGTATGTTAATTTTAAACCTCAACGACACAAGAAACCACATACATTTCTATTTAGTTTGTATCTATGGAACTTAAACTATAATTTACTCATACAAATTATTACCACGTTGTAATGTTGTTTTTCTTGCACAACAATAGCTTATTCAATATAGTGACTTGTTTTTAAAACACGTTTTTGTTACTTTTCATTGTATTCATGTTTCTCTGTGTTTACTTCAATGTAATATAGTTTTATATTGTGTCTAATGTACGTGTTCTAGTCTTTCTATAAATTGTATTTAATTATTTTTAATGTTTGTAATTTTACTTTAGTATTTTACAAAGCTCTACGAGGAATAAACGGTGGCTCGTTGAGGATATGGAAAAAAAAAAAAGCCCCTCTGGTTATCTCGTGATCACGACATAAGTTGTTTTGCCGTTATGTCGTGATCACGAGATAACGTTACGTCGCAATCAGAGAAAGCGGAAGTGATGTCATTTTAATTAGACAGTGCTGAGACTGCAGCAGTGCTGTCAACACATTCGGGTTTATTTTCAGCAAGGATAATGCAGACACATTGTTTTATGCCTTTCAATAATGAAGTGATCCTGAAACTGTCGCGAATTTAAATACAACACAACTTCTTGGTTGATGTATAGGCTACCCACTGGACTGAAATTTGCGTAATGCATTTAAGCTTCTGTGAAGTTTGTTTATTCTCTCCGTATCTCGCTTCTTTTCTAAGTGTATTCTGGGTTCCTCCCATTTCCACCAAGTGCAAAGACATGCGGTTCAGGTTAATTGTCACTCAAAAGTGACCGTTGTGAGTGTGTGTCCGCTGTTCTGCCGAGTGGGACCACCGCGCACTGCTCTAGAGCAAACTGAATGCGCTGGCGTTTGTTTTAGTTTTCTTGACACAACTCATAAAAACTATCCAAACTACAATTATAATAATCATACACATGTTCATATTAGCATATTTTACGTGTGCCTATTCGTAAATACACTCATTCTACATAATAAACACATTACAAATGAGGTAACCCCTCAGAACGGCTTTAAATCTCCTTTATAAGAAAGTAATGTGTTGTGGTGTAGTGGACTGAATACAGCGCTGTAGAGGTGAGGACGCTCAATGAACCAGGTTTGAATCCCGAGTTGGGTCATATGCGTATTTATTGTTATTACTATAATACTTATGCCTTTCCTGTCGTTATTATTCCTACAGTAGTGGAGTTAAGTCTGTTTTGTCTGCCTGCTTGAAATTATATATTTTGAGCCTTCATCTGTGTACACTTGCTGAGGTCCGGACCACATGGACCGAGTGGTCTGAATCACCGCTTATCCCTTTTGATAAGCATGACGTTGATTGTGTATGGTTTTATACAGTTTTAACTGTTAAATATGTAGCGGTCTCAGTCCACTGTGCGTTTTTCACTTTGATTACTTTGATTAAATATGATTCCGGTCATAAACTAAAAAGCTATGTATTTAGTTGCTTTGAATGTGTTCCTGTGTGTCTTAATAAAATTGCAGGAAAACATCATCTTAAGGTCACAGTATCACTCCATAGACTTGGCCAACGCAATTTGAATTGTTTAATAGCATGAGAGGAGAGTAGTACACGGGTATACCTTAAAAATAACTATATACTGTTATTCATTAACGGACGGTCTGGACATTTACTATAGCTTCATATCAGTATTTTAAAAATATCTATGCTAAATTGAATAATTTACTAATTACTTTATCATTCAGCAACCAATAAACTGTGCCACATGCATCTGATCATTCCCCAGTTGCATTCTGGTAACGCAGATCTGCGCAGCTCCACCAATGGGATCGGTGGTATTTTGCAGATAAATCTGAATGTAAATCTGTGCTACAAAAATGTGACTGCCTTTCATCTCAAACCCTGCAGAAATCTATGTAATTGGATCACTTCATTTTTATATTATTTTAGTTTTTATTTTAAAAATTGGAATTGTCAATAGTTTAAGTTACATTATTCAGCTTAACATGTTTCTCTTGATCTCTGCATCGTCTCTTTTGTCTCACAGCCACAGCTCGCCTCCCGCAGCATATTCTCAGAGCCGCTCTGGGCCAGTGTTGTCAACTAGTTTCAATGGAAAGTAGCTAAAGCCTGCTTGAAAAGTCGCTAAATGTCACTAGATTACGTCATACAGTCATTATCGTATTCGTGACGTCATCGCATCTAATTTGCATTTTGCATAGTGTCCTGCTTTTACATGTTTGCTTCTCTGTGCTTGAGTTATTGGTCCTTGACAACGCTGTTTGCACATGCGCAGCTCATTCACGTCTATGTCAGCTGCCGTGCGGTCAACTGATTGTGCTGCTCCGCCGCCAATAAATGACAAGAAATGCCATGTGTATTGCGTGTTGACGTAAACAAAGAAACGTGAAAAATGCACAATGAATGAAGACGAGATGGAGGAGAGTAGTTTGGGTGAAACTTCCCAGCAAAGTGAACTTGTCCCTAAGATGATCATGGACATGTTGTCATGGACAGCTGACACAGAACAGTGAAACTGTATTAAGCACCTAAGCCACAACCTAAACCATGCACGGCTCCCTCCCCATGTTGTGCCACAATAATTACATTTAATGTCAGCCAGACATTAAAAAATATATATTTTCTTACTGTTAAATGTGTAACTGATCATTATGTATATGTAAACTTATTACCCAAAGTGGAATAACTCTTTCAAACAAAAACTGCAATGTTTTTTCTGTACTACATATTCCCAGATTATGTCTATTTCATTCTCAATCCTGACACTTAATTCTTGTTATCCCTTTAAATTTTTCTACATACGCAGGCAAAATGGCATGTTTAACCACAGAAAGAATCACTATATTCTAAATCTTCCTTTTTCAATCTGTGATGCTTAATATATAGAAATTGTAAATGTATTTCCTATAGGAATACTCATTGCAATAATATACTGTATAGTTATCCAACAGTTGTTGGTATTAACTTCTTATTAGTCTTTTAGCTGCATCGATAGATCTTTTACTTTCACTCATTTTGTGTCTATTTTCAAATATGAGCTTGTTGACATAACTCTGCTTTTTTTGATTCCATTATCATGTTTTCTTAATGTTAAACTCCAAAAACCATTACTGATGTCTATTACACAAAATTATTTTGCATCGCTATTTAGGATTTTAAACAATCAGTGTAAGATGGGGGAATAACTTTATGTAATGCTTTACAATAATTTGTTAGTATCCGAGAGCCATTCATCTTTGGAACTGGCCTATTCGGCGAATCTGTAGTTGATATCATGGGTGTCATAAATGTCCGTCACACAATTGTTTTACATTTTCTTTTAAACCATTTCAGCTTCTCTTTTTATTGTCTTACTGGCATATGTGGTTTTCCCATCACCTGTTTCCACAAATTAGGGTGTTTTTTTCATATTTCGCCTTTCGCCCTATTTCAGTAGTGCACTTATTGAAAATTAATATTTTTTAGATTTCTATGGCTTACTTAAAATCAGTTAGCCTACTTCATTGTTAGAACATCTAATGCTAAAAAACCTGCCCAATTTTATTAGCGGTGTTTCATTTTGCTTTTATTTCAGGTGCCAGAGTATTCACCAATATCCAAACATATTTGGGTGTATGAGTATAACATGCCACTCATTCTTTTGCTTTCTCCTAGACCTTATTAGGCCGGCCCTGAGCCGCCTGAAATTTAGTCTGGCTTTTTTTAGAGACCCCGTTCACATTTGCGGTTTAAGGAGGGCTAATTGCGTTCACATATGCAGGCGAAAAGGCAGCCTAAACTAAATGAATGCGCGGGAATTAAACAAATCTGCTCAAACAAACCAGTGACTCATGACATTACGTCTGCTTACAGCTATATGCGATGGATTTATAATCACAGCTTATTAATATCGATGTATATAGGCTATTGTTCGGTTCTGTATTTTCTTTGAAAGTAATCTTAAACCTATGCAGCCGAAGCTTTCTGAAATAATTAAAAATGTGCTGGTTCAATGTGGAATCGAATTGATATATTTCCCTTTTCAAATGTCTGTATCTTCGGTTCTGCAAGTCTAAACGTGCTCTTACAATTCACCCGAAAGCGAAGCACCTTTATTTAGGACATCTGCATTAAATCACAAGAAATCGTGTTATATCCTCAGACAGCAGCGCTGTACACTTTCTGCGGTTTCTGTTTTAACTTTATCTTCCATCCACATTGTAAACAGTGCTTTAATTTCTGCATTGTCCCAGTTGTCACCTCTAACGCCGGCATTTGTGATTGTACTTCTCAGCTCAATATAATCGCATTTCGGATTGCATAGTAAATCGCTGGTCTCGTTTTAAAATGCACTGATTTGAATGGAAACCTGCTTCGGTTAAATTTATATTGTTTTAATGCAAAAATCGGATAATTAATACAGTTACCTGGTCCCGTTCACAATTTCACAATGCAATTTTCACGTGTAAAATGCATTCTGTTAAATTTCAGACTTCAATCATACTTAGTACAAGAACAAACAATAGCAAGTTTACCAGCTACACACTTTTATTTTAATCGACCGAGTAGTTAAGAACATAAGAAAGTTTACAAACGAGAGGATGCCATTCGACCCATCGTGCTCGTTTGGTGTCCATTAATAACTAAGTGATCCAAGGATCCTATCCAGTCTATTTTTAAATGTTCCCACATTTTCAGCATCTACCACATTGCTGGGGAGTTTGTTCTAGATTGTGACTACTCTCTGTGTAAAGAAGTGTCTCCTGTTTTCCATTTTGAATGCCTTGAAGCCCAATTTCCATTTGTGTCCCCGGGTGCGTGTGTCCCTGCTGATCTGGAAAAGCTCCTCTGGTTTGATGTGGTCGATGCCCTTCATGATTTTGAAGACTTGGATCAAGTCCCCACGTAGTCTCCTCTGTTCTAGGGTGAAAAGGTTCAGTTCCCTCAGTCTCTCCGAGTAGGACATTCATTTCAGACCTGGACTAAGTCTGGTTGCTCTCCTCTGAACTGCCTCTAGAGCAGCAATATCCTTCTTGAAGTGTGGAGCCCAATTCTACAGTTTTGACAATATACCCTAGCATTCTGTTTGCCTTTCTTATTGCTTCCCCACACTGTTTGGATGGAGAAAGTGAGGAGTCCACATAGACTCCTAGGTCTTTCTCATGTGTTACTTCATCTAGATCTGTACCTCCCATAGTGTAATTATAGTGGACATTTTTGTTACCTGCGTGTATTACCTTGCACTTGTCCACATTGAATTTCATCTGCCAGGTGTTGGCTCACAACTGACTATTATCTAAGTCCCTTTGAAAAGCCTGTGCTGCCGAGATTGTATCTGCTGGGCCACCTATTTTAGTATCATCTGCAAATTTGACAAGTTTGCTAACTATCCCAGAGTCCAGATCATTAATATAGATTAGAAAAAGCAAAGGCCCTAGTACTGATCCCTGTGGAACTCCACTAACAACCTCACTCCAGTTAGAAGTGACTCCTCTAATCGACACCCTCTGCTTCCTATACATCAACCAGTTCATAATCCATCTACTTACATTACCCTGAATGCCTACAGCTTCCAATTTGAGGATCAGTCTTTGGTGTGGAACCTTATCAAAAGCTTTCTGAAAATCTAAGTATTTCATATCATATGCTTTCACATGATCTACAGATTGAACTGTTTACATCATTATAACTCATTAGCCTATAATTTTTTTTAATATATATAAAGATGTGAGCTAGCGAAATGTATCTGTACATTTAAGGCTATAGATCGATATGACATTCAAACAATATAGAGACAATACTGTGTGTCCTCTGCAGTATGTGAGCTGTTTCAGTGTCTGTGTTTATTCCGCATCTCTTTGACTCAGTCGCGCAGTCTCTGGGGGCGGGGCTTGATTTACATCACACGCTGACGCTTTCCACCCGGCCCAGGGCCCGGTGCGTTCACGTTCACATTTAGGCCGCCTTTAGGCCAGGTCGAAAGATTTAGGCCGTGTCAAAAAGCAGGACTGTTTTGACCTGGCCCTGGGCCGGCCTAAATCTCAAATGTGAACGGGGTCCTAGAAAGTAGTCATAGGCTGTTCAGGTTTTACATGGGGCAGCACATCTCCTAATTCCTTTGTTTCAAGTATTGTCAGGGCTTTATGAGTTATTTGTTGTCCTTGATGATCATGTTACAGTACTTAAAGTGGAACTACAAATTACATCATCACATTT
Organism: Amia ocellicauda; assembly: GCF_036373705.1. Classification (NCBI taxonomy): domain Eukaryota; kingdom Metazoa; phylum Chordata; class Actinopteri; order Amiiformes; family Amiidae; genus Amia; species Amia ocellicauda. Next base: position 47,573,562 of record NC_089851.1, on the reverse strand, counting down.
GTTATCTGTGCTACTTAATGTTTTGCTGAATAACTATTCATTTTCCATTAGTATTGCTGAAACAGCAGGAGGTATGTTCAATCTTCAAACACACTTTGCAAGCTGAAGTTCAGAATTTCATTATTCAACTTTTACATGTCATTTCACAAAGATGACATATCAAATGCGTTTCGTTTTAAGGACTTATATACTGATTATTTTTTATAAATTATGAGTAACTTAAATGGCTTTAGATTTTTTTTACTCAGAAAAGGCCTGAAATTTGCCTACCTGTGTAAAGATTTTGGGGGTGGGTAGAAGAAGGGCGGAGTGGAGTCACACTTTATTTTGTCTGGGTGGGTTACAGTTGTTATGTTATGAAACTCACCCAACATGAGGCATGACCTATAACCCTGGAGCAATATAAAACTAAGATTAGAATGGATTTTGAGATGGCTGATTCTAACAGTATTGGGAGAGCAATTTGTTTTCAGATTATATATACACAAAAACAGACCAGCACCATTTATTGATCATTGACACGAGGGTAGATTAAATCAAAACCCAATTCATAAATTACAACCCGATACCTAATGGACATTTTTAGTGTGTGTGTGTGTGTGTGTGTGAGCTGATGAAAGATGCCTCTGATAAAGAAAAGTATAAATTGAAAGTATTGACATTTGAAAAAAAAAAAGTGTGGAATATTGGCAATAACTGAATTGCTATTGTTCACCATTTTGTTTCTTGACTTGCATTACCATCTCCTGGCTCACAGAGTAAAATGCTCACCACTTTTATATACTGAACATGCAGTATAAATAGACCTACAGTGGGGGAAAAAAGTATTTGATCCCCTGCTGATTTTGTACGTTTGCCCACTGACAAAGAAATGATCAGTCTATAATTTTAATGGTAGGTGTATTTTAGCAGTGAGAGACAGAATAACAACAAAAAAATCCAGAAAAACACATTTAAAAAAAGTTATAAATTGATTTGCATGTTAATGAGGGTAATAAGTATTTGACCCCTTTGACTTAGTACTTGGTGGCAAAACCCTTGTTGGCAATCACAGAGGTCAGACGTTTCTTGTAATTGGCCACCAGGTTTGCACACATCTCAGGAGGGATTTTGTCCCACTCCTCTTTGCAGATATTTTCCAAGTCATTAAGGTTTTGAGGCTGACGTTTGGCAACTCGAACCTTCGGCTCCCTCCACAGATTTTGTATGGGATTAAGATCTGGAGACTGGCTAGGCCACTCCAGGACCTTAATGTGCTGCTTCTTGAGCCACTCCTTTGTTACCTTGGCTGTGTGTTTTGGGTCATTGTCATGCTGGAATACCCATCCACGACCCATTTTCAATGCCCTGGCTGAGGGAAGGAGGTTCTCACCCAAGATTTGATGGTACATGGCCCCGTCCATCGTCCCTTTGATGCGGTGCAGTTGTCCTGTCCCCTTAGCAGAAAAACACCCCCAAAGCATAATGTTTCCACCTCCATGTTTGACGGTGGGGATGGTGTTCTTGGGGTCATTCCTCCTCCTCCAAACAGGGCGAGTTGAGTTGATGCCAAAGAGTTTGATTTTGGTCTCATCTGACCACAACACTTTCACCTAGTTCTCCTCTGAATCATTCAGATGTTGGCAAACTTCAGACGGGCCTGTACACGTGCTTTCTTGAGCAGGGGGACCTTGCGGGCACTGCAGGATTTCAGTCCTTCACGGCATAGTGTGTTACCAATTGTTTTCTTGGTGACTATGGTCCCAGCTGCCTTGAGATCATTAACAAGATCCTCCCGTGTAGTTCTGGGCTGATTCCTCACCGTTCTCATGATCATTGAAACTCCACCAGGTGAGATCTTGCATGGAGCCCCAGACTGAGGGAGACTGACAGTTATTTTGTGTTTCTTCCATTTGCGAATAATCGCACCAACTGTTGTCACCTTCTCACCAAGCTGCTTGGCGATGGTCTTGTAGCCCATTCCAGTCTTGTGTAGGTCTACAATCTTGTCCCTGACAACCTTGGACAGCTCTTTGGTCTTGGCCATGTTGGAGAGTTTGGAATCTGATTGATTGATTGCTTCTGTGGACAGGTGTCTTTTATACAGGTAACGAGCTGAGATTAGGAGCTCTCCCTTTGAGAGTGCTCCTAATCTCAGCTCATTACCTGTATAAAAGACACCTGGGAGCCAGAAATCTTGCTGATTGATAGGCGATCAAATACTTATTTCCCTCATTAACATCCAAATCAATTTATAACTTTTTTGAAATGCGTTTTTCTGGATTTTGTTGTTGTTATTCTGTCTCTCACTGTTAAAATACACCTACCATTAAAATTATAGACTGATCATTTTTGTCATTGGGCAAATGTACAAAATCAGCAGGGGATCAAATACTTTTTTCCCTCACTGTATTCAGTTCTATAGAGCTCTACTAAGATTTTCTGTTATAGCTGTATTTACATGTGTAACAGGTGTTCCGAGTAAATATTTATATATATATATATATATATATATATATATATATATATATATATATATATATATATATATACAGTACTATGCAAAAGTTTTAGGCAGGTGTGAAAAAATGCTATAAAGTAAAAATGCTTTCAAAAATAGACATTATATAAAAATAGATTATATTTATCAATTAACAAAATGCAAGTTGGTGAACAGAAGAAAAATCTAAATCAAATCAATATTTGGTGTGACCACCGTTTGCCTTCAAAACAGCATCAATTCTTCTAGGCACACTTGCACACAGTTTTTGAATGAACTCGGTGGGTGGGTTGGCCCAAATATCTTGGAGAACTAACCACAGTTCTTCTGTGGATTTAGGCAGCCTCAGTTGCTTCTCTCTCTTCATGTAATCCCAGACAGACTCGATGATGTTGACATCAGGGCTCTGTGGGGGCCATACCATCACTTCCAGGAGTCCCTGTTCTTCTTTATGCTGAAGATAGTTCTTAATGACTTGCTGTATGTTTGGGGTTGTTGTCATGCTGCAGAATAAATTTGGTGCCAATGAGATGCCTCCCTGAAGGTATTGCATGATAGATAAGTATCTGCCTGTACTTCTCGGCATTGAGGAGACCATTCATTCTGACCAAATCCCCAACTCCATTTACAAAAATGCAGCCCCAAACTTGCAAGGAACCTCCACCATGCTTCACTGTTGCCTGCAGACACTAATTCGTGTACCACTCTCCAGCCCTTCGGTGAACAAACCGCCTTCTGCTACAGCCAAATATTTCAAATTTTGACTCATCAGTCCAGAGCACCTGCTGCCATTTTCCTGCACCCCAGTTCCTGTTTTCATGCATAGTTGAGTCGCTTGTCCTTGTTGCCACGTTGGAGGTCCATGAAGGCCACTTCTGACCAGACTTCTCCGGATAGTAGATGGGTGTAGCAGGGTCCCACTGTTTTCTGCCAATTCTGAGCTGATGGCACTGCTGGACGTCTTCCGATTGCGAAGGGAAGTAAGCATGATGTGTCTTTCATCTGCTGCAGTAAGTTTCCTTGGCCGACCACTGCGTCTATGGTCCTCAACGTTGCCTGTTTCTTTGTGCTTCTTCAAATGAGCTTGGACAGCACATCTGGAAACCTGTCTGCCCTGAAATGTCTGCCTGGGAGAGACCTTGCTGATGCAGTATAACAACCTTGTGTCTTGTTGCTGTGCTCAGTCTTGCCATGGTGTATGACTTTTGACAGTAAACTGTCTTCTGCAAACTCACCTTTGTTAGCTGAGTTTGGCTGTTCCTCACCCAGTTTTATTCCTCCTACACAGCTGTTTCTGTTTCAGTTAATGATTGTGTTTCAACATACATATTGAATCGATGATCATTAGCACCTGTTTGGTATACTTGTTTAATCATACACCTGACTATATGCCTACAAAATCACTGACTTTGTGCAAGTGTACCTAGAAGAATTGATATTGTTTTGAAGGCAACGGGTGGTCACACCAAATTTTGATTTTTTTTACACCTGCCTAAAACTTTTTCATAGTATGTATTTTTTTTTTTTCCCTAAACAAAAAACTAAAATATTTTGTGCACTGCAATGCTTGTTTGTTCACAAAGGTGCTGTCCAATAGAAGGCAATATCTATTGAAAAAGGTAGTCGTGTCTCCCAACCCACTTGATCCCAGCTAAAAAGGTCCAACAAAACTCATATACTGTAAAGTAAATGTAGCACAGTCTAATGACCTCACACTATTGAGTATGCCCCGTTTCCACTAGCCACATTTAGGTGCTCCTCAGCGTGGCCGTTCAAGTCCAGGGCATTTCTACTAGGACTCAGCTGCACCTCCGCCTGTGCCCGAATTAGTTTCAGGAGGCACAGATTCATAATCTTTCTGGCTGAGTCCTAAACTGGTCTGGGGCCCATACTGTTACGTCCCTTACAGTAAAGGCAGACACTATCAATGCGAGAGATGCAGTAGAAACATTTCACAAGAAGGAATATGTGTGTGTACCTTGGGAAGAGTATTTCATTTTAGCAGGTATTAATGTACGATAGAAAGTGCCACACAGGATCAATTGCTTGGAGCAGTAATACATTTAAAAGTGTTTGAAAAGATCACAAAAATCCTGTAGGAGAAAGGACTGCATTACTGCAATACTGTGGTATGACAAAATACATTACATTTTTGTGGTATAAATACACGTAAACGTGAAAGACTATGATGACCATACATCCTGGATTTAAATTAAATGTCCTGATATCAGTTCTCTCAAAATAGTTTAAATGTTTAGCTTTCCCCCTGTTTACACTCTCTATTAAACTATTAAAATGTTTAAAAAGGCTTGTTTTTACATGAACAATATTTTAATTATATTTGCAAACCCTCATTATCGTTAACTATATGTATACTACTACTAGCATAATGGTAATCCTAGTACAGACACTTTACCCACTACAGTAATACATCACTGCCTTGAAAACTTAGCGATTAATACAACCCCTACCTGATGCATTAATTACTTGTCAGGACAAGACATTTTTTAAAGGAACCCAGACAAAATAAAAGTTGTTGCCGCATGCAGTGTTACTGATGTGTGATTAATTTATTTAGTGACATTGATTAAGCTTATGTAGATTATACAGAGAAAATGCTAAAACCGTGCAGAGGTCTCACAAAACTATGGGGTGCCGTTTGTGTCATTCATAATTTCGTGCACATAATGAGTACTTTGTCCCCTGAGATGCACACTTTGTGAACATAACTCACATTTTGTCCCATGAAATGCCCACTTATTTTGTGCTTGGCAATTTTGTAGACGGAAAGTTTTATGTACTTTGCCTTCTGTGGATGGAACGAACACCCGAGTATGCATTATATCCACAAAATGAAGTAAGGAAAAATATATTTTGTGCACCAGTCAATACTGAATACAAAAGAATTAGCATTCATGATTAAACCCTGCTTACACACAATGTTGTAGCAATGTAAATTATTTTGTATTATGTTGCTACAATGTTGTGTCAACATTGTACGATAACAGGGAGGACTGATCAATGCATTGAGCCAGAGACCTGGGTTTGCAATGTGATCATGACTGAATTCCAAAGGAAAGTTAGAAACTTGCTGAGCCGATCAGGACTAATCTAATACACAATGATGATAATGAATATATGATATGTAGAAAATCATGTGTTTCACCAATCAACGTGATCATAAATCTTTCACAATTACTAATTGTATTACAAAGACCAGATTGTGGGCTATATTATATTCAGTATAACCTACTGCATAAGTAAGTATTTATAGCTTATTAAGTTTGAGGACCAAAGAACGCTGTGGCTCGACACCATCAAAATGGACACTGGCTTAGGCATAGAACAGCTGAAAGGGAAAGTCCAAGACCGGAAAGCGTGGCGAGAGATGGCCTATAGAATCGCTGAGAATCAGATCTGACTGACCGGATAACATCATCATCAAGTTTGAGGAGTTTACAGCTGAAACATTTATAAGTACAGCTATGCGGGCAAGAAATTCACATACACAGATTTACTTTTTAATTGAAAAAGCGGCTTTGGCGGTTCTAGTGTCCACCTATAGCAAGACAATATAGATCTGCAAATACAGGATGCAATATGGCAATTTGTGTGTAGTTCCTGTAACATTCATTAAAAGTACCCACACCGCCCTGGCACCCTGCCTTCTGTCCCATATTTGGATGATAGAAAGTTGGCAACCCTAGGTGCACGTTTTCTGTAGATTGTGAAGTGGTAAATGAGATACTGCCGCCTATATACGAGTCAACGATGCGTGCAAGAATGAAGACACCTATGCAAACATCTGCGGACAACGCCCACGCATGTACACAGAGATGCAGAAGCATAAATCAGGAGTTAGCAGTGTTTCGATGCGTTGCTCAACAAAATAAACTAAATAAAACCGATAGAAAATTAAGTGTTAATTTTGACCTAACAAACACTGTCATATTTTTAAGTGATGTCATTTGTTTTATTCATATTTTTTTCAATATGTCCCCGTTTCTAATTTTGAATATCTGGTATAAGACTATCTGTTAGATATCATAAAACCGTTTCAGTCCAAAGTTTATTGCACTTTAATGTTTAAGGTATTTCAGCCTCCAGTTTTAAACACTAAATCTCAGAGTGCCGAGGGTCCCAGAATGCGTTTTGACCTTTGGTATCTCACAGTCACTTCCTAGGGTAGCTGTACCTCACGACAATGAGTGGAAAAGCACACAGCAAAGTTTAGGTACATGGTTATAGCCCAGCCACATGGAGGTGCACCTAAAAACTAAACTGAAACTATAGTGCAGTCTAATGACCTCACACTGTACCATAACTAAAGTGCTATATATGATGCTATGCTATTGTATTGGTATTTTAAAATTGTTTGGACCCAATGTCCATTCAAGTGGATGGATTCAATTAAAGAGTTTTGATTAAAAAAATTAAATAAAAATTGAACACTATATATATATATATATATATATATATATATAAATTACACTCACCTAAAAGATTATTAGGAACACCTGTTCAATTTCTCATTAATGCAATTATCTAACCAACCAATCACATGGCAGTTGCTTCAATGCATTTAGGGGTGTGGTCCTGGTCAAGGCAATCTCCTGAACTCCAAACTGAATGTCTGAATGGGAAAGAAAGGTGATTTAAGCAATTTTGAGCGTGGCATGGTTGTTGGTGCCAGACGGGCCGGTCTGAGTATTTCACAATCTGCTCAGTTACTGGGATTTTCACGCACAACCATTTCTAGGGTTTACAAAGAATGGTGTGAAAAGGGAAAAACATCCAGTATGCGGCAGTCCTGTGGGCAAAAATGCCTTGTTGATGCTAGAGGTCAGAGGAGAATGGGCCGACTGATTCAAGCTGATAGAAGAGCAACTTTGACTGAAATAACCACTCGTTACAACCGAGGTATGCAGCAAAGCATTTGTGAAGCCACAACACGTACAACCTTGAGGCGGATGGGCTACAACAGCAGAAGACCCCACCGGGTACCACTCATCTCCACTACAAATAGGAAAAAGAGGCTACAATTTGCACAAGCTCACCAAAATTGGACAGTTGAAGACTGGAAAAATGTTGCCTGGTCTGATGAGTCTCGATTTCTGTTGAGACATTCAGATGGTAGTCAGAATTTGGCGTAAACAGAATGAGAACATGGATCCATCATGCCTTGTTACCACTGTGCAGGCTGCTGGTGGTGGTGTAATGGTGTGGGGGATGTTTTCTTGGCACACTTTAGGCCCCTTAGTGCCAATTGGGCATTGTTTAAATGCCACGGCCTACCTGAGCATTGTTTCTGACCATGTCCATCCCTTTATGACCACCATGTACCCATCCTCTGATGGCTACTTCCAGCAGGATAATGCACCATGTCACAAAGGTCGAATCATTTCAAATTGGTTTCTTGAACATGACAATGAGTTCACTGTACTAAACTGGCCCCCACAGTCACCAGATCTCAACCCAATAGAGCATCTTTGGGATGTGGTGGAACGGGAGCTTCGTGCCCTGGATGTGCATCCCACAAATCTCCATCAACTGCAAGATGCTATCCTATCAATATGGGCCAACATTTCTAAAGAATGCTTTCAGCACCTTGTTGAATCAATGCCATGTAGAATTAAGGCAGTTCTGAAGGCAAAAGGGGGTCAAACACAGTATTAGTATGGTGTTCCTAATAATCCTTTAGGTGAGTGTGTGTGTGTGTGTGTATATATATATACACGTATACATATACGTATATATGTATATGTATATAGACGTGTGTATATATATATATATATATATATATATGTATATATATGTATATATATATATATATATATATATGTGTATATAGTCTCATTTGTGGTTGCATTAAAGATAAGAAAAAGGCATTGTTAAATATTTCAAAACGTTGAAACATAATTCAGGTCTGAAGGGGCTAATGAGATTGTGGAGAGACTTCGGCATACACTTTTCACATGTTCCCAATGATCCACACTACTTCGAAGTTCAACATTTAAAATAAAAAAAATAAGTAAATAAATAAAAATTAAAGGAACAAACTTTAAAAAAGTAAAACATTCTGATCAAATTACACATTTCAACTAATTGTTTTCATCAGATTTCATTCATGCATTATATACATATTATACACACACACATGGGTGACAAATTAAATGAAAAAACTAAATAAATTAGTGGAGGAACATAAAGAATGCAGAACATTTCTATCCTGATGGGAGTGCCCCCATCCACATGGCACGAGGGTTGATTGAATGGTTTGATGTCTATGAAAATTATGTGAATCATGCTATGGCCTTTGCAGTCACCAGATCTCAACCCAAATGAACACCTGTGGGAGATTTTGGACCTACGTGTTAGACGGCGCTCTCCTCCACCATCATCAAAACCCCAAATGAGGGAATATCTTTTGGAAGAATGGTGTTCCATCCCTCCAGTACAGTCCAGAGACTCATAGAATCTGTGCATTGAAGCTGTTCTGGCGGCTCGTGGTGCCCAACACCTTACTGAGACACTTTATGTTGCTTTGTGGTTTAATTTGTCACCAGTCTGTATATATGTAGAACACCTCAATTTTTCCAGTTTATATTGAAATGTACACAGTTTAGTGTCTCCATGTACTAAGCACAGAACAAATATGGAATTGTTTTATCTCCAATTGTTTGACTTCTTTAACAAAATTTAACCCCTTAAACTGACAAATCCCATGTGTACTCTTGACTGTTGTGTTGTTTACCAAGTGTTTGGTATCCCATGAAAGCTGAGACTCTCAGCTTTCTAATTATGTGAAGCATTCTCTAAAATGCATTCTAAAATATGGTGGTGGAGGGATACAAAATCTCATAAAATATTGACAATTATGACATATTCTGGAACCAGACAGTCTACTGATCAAAACAAGACCATCCACATTCTGGTAGAAGCAACACACACCTGTAGAGAGCTCAAAATGTCAAGATGGAAAACTTTTTACAGTGTACTAATACACAATGATTTTACATAATTAGATCTGAACTTCTCTGTGTTTTAGAGTACATCAAACAATATATATTGAATTAATAGTTAGGTTGTTCTGAACAAAACAAGCCTATTTGCAATATGATCGAAACTGGGTGATCTGTGACTGTCTGAATGAGACCCCTCGGAGCAGACTGCACGTTTACCCCCTGGGCTCTGAATGACGGCGGGCGACGTGGAAAATCGGATTTGTTTGAGAATGAAATGGACCACTAGCCAAGAGAATAAGCTTTCAAACGATGTGCGCATTGTAGGAATACAGTGTAACTTCTATGCACAGGAGCTGCATGTAACACTGCCAAATAATGCATGAGGGTGAAGTAACACACTAACATATAACTCTGAAATTTATATTATTTTTCAATTTTTGGTAACCTAAACAGTTTTCTTTAACCTCTGGCAGTTTACCGCTTGCCTTTGTACCATTTCAGGTTATTCACTGGACTCACTGGACTTTCAATAAAAACTGGAAAAATTGGGGTGTTCTAAAACTTTTGACCGGTAGTGTACTTATCCTTGTACTGAAATATACTGAAATACAAAGATAAATATGTACTCATATCTGTACTTGTACCCACCCTTTAACAAAGTACGTCTACTTGGCCCCAGGTCTGCATTCTACCCTCTTGCTTTAAGCAAATATATTTTAATACTCAGCATTTCATTGTACTTGTATAATTCTATAGTAATTTCCATCCACACTGATATATTTGGAATCACAAAAGAAATTACTAGATATGAAATGTAAATGGAATATACAAAAATACAGTCATACAGTGAGCACTTGTTTTCAGTTTTGAACTTTAGTATTGGTTTCTTAAGTTTTTAATTGTCACTGATTTTCATAACATAACATTGGTAAACCAGTTAGAAAAGATCAGTTCCTTCAATGTTTAAAAATTGATTGTACTTATTTCAGAATATAAATTCATAATCTGTCACACTACCAATGAGAAATGTAAGGCCAAATTATCACAATAATTGAATTTATGACTTAAAATGATGTGCTTCTTAAATTTGAGAAAATGGTATGTATAAGCATCCATAATATTTTTCAGATTTACTTAAGTCCCCACTACAAGGGTGTAGTACTGTAAAACCATCCAGAAATTTGGGTTCACAATTTATTTATTTTTGACTTACATTAGTAAAGGGTAGCTACAAGACCACTTTTTAATTAATTTATTTAATAAACATTTTCCAGAAAATTTAAAAGTACAAAAAATGATTTGCTCGAGTTAAATGCTTTTTTTCTCCTTTTCCAATTTACATGGGTAAAGGTCATATATAGAGCACAACTGTAAAAATTATGTAACTTAATAAATATAGACACTTGGCATACTAAAATATTCAAGAATTTTCAGCAAAAGGACTGACACTCAGTCCAAGACCAACAGTGACCTTTCCAAACAATGGGATTCCTAGAGCAGGGAGGCAAATGTATCCAAGTACCTTAAATATAACCTTTCTTGGCTATGTGCAAAACACAGCTGGTCCAAATCTATATTTATTCTTTGTGCACAAGGATCTCCTTGGCATTTGCCTAATACATTTTTACTATCTGTTCAGCAGTTTTAAAATGTGTTTAATACTAATCTGTCTAAAGCCATAAAAAAAATGCTAAAGCACAGATAAAAACAATAACCTGGTTTGGTAAATATACACTCAAAAGTGTCAATTTAATTTAAAAGACAGCAGTACAATAGATTAAAAACAATACGAAATGGTAAGAGCATCCCCCTCCCCAGTTCATATAACTTTTTGTAAGAGGGGAATTTTTTTTTTGTTTGTTTTTGTTTTTGTTTGTTTACACAAGTCTGTTAATTTCAAAGACAAAGCCTGAGTGTTTTTTTTTTTTTTTTTTTAAATATCCATCCTAAGGTTTAGTATGGTAACCCCCTGCCCCTCAGTGTGGATGTGTTTATGTGTGACCTGTAGCCTTGGGGGTAGGCCCCACCTTGAGAGGGGGATCCCCAGCTCTGGGACTGTGGATGTCCCCCTGTCGGAGCACTGTCCTGCCTGCTCAGGCCATGGTTGTAGGTGTGGACACTGCCTGGCAGGGGAAAGCTTCCCCCGTGAGCACACTCTGAATTGCTGCTGTTCACCAGCACAGGTATGGGGCTGTGATTATACTCAAAGCGATGGTCCTTATCCCCACTGAACATCATACTGGCTCCTCCCCGCCCTGAATAGCTGCTTCCACTGGCCCCACTATCTCCATAGGTCAAAGTACTGGAGAAAGGCTCCTGGTAGCCAGGAGTCAGGGGGCACCCACTGCTACCAGCTTGAGAAGCAGAGACTGCACCACTAAACATCTCTCTCAGTGCATGAGACTGCAATCCTCCCCCTAGCCCACTCAAGAAGCTTGACCTCTCCCCACTGCCCAGGTAGCTGCTCCCAAAACCCTCGGTGGAGTACCCACTGGAAGAAAATGAAGGAACTAGCCCAAAGCGGTCTCTGTAATCGCTGCCATCTGGGCGATAGGTACCCTCAGGCTGAAATTCCGGTTCAGGGGCACTATTCTGGTTTAAGAGCTGCAAAAGGGCAGCTTTGACTTCACCATGCGGGTCCGAGGGGCCTGCAAGGGACACGCATCCCGACTGAGGTGGCATCTCTGGCCGGTAGTCCAAGTCCTCTGTGACTGGTGGGGGCTCAGGAGGTTCAGGGGGCCTTTGATCTGGAGGAAGGATACGTGGAGGCTCAGGAGCAGGGACATTCTCTTGTTGTGCGACACCATCTTCTGACACTGGAAAGCAAAGAAAGAAAATAAAGAATGTAAATGTGTATTACATTACATCAAATTTATATTAAACACACTGAAGGTAGTAGCCATATTTATTGTTTATTGAAAGGCTAATTTGGAAATTAGACATTACTCAATTAAGTAAAAAAAAATAATAATTGAGTTGCAGGTCTTAGCTGTGGAGCAGTAAGCCTCAGTACTTTGAATTTCAAGCGTGAAGGTTTAATGGTTCAAAATTAACATGGGGTTATAAAAATTTCCACAAGAGGGAAAAAAAAATCTCAGTATAAGATGTGTTCAGTGCAAGGCATTGGTTTACCTGGTGTAGCAGAAGTACTGGCCTCTATGGCCTGCTCATCCTCCTGAGGCACATCGTTCCCAGCACTGAACTCTACCTCTCCTTGAACTGTGGGCTCTTTCTTCTGCGTCTGCTGGACCTTCAGCAGCTGGGCGAGTAGCACAGTGAAGGCGTTCTGGATAGCAGTAGGGGCAGCCTCCCCCTCGACTTTGAGCTGAGGTGGCAGTGGCGGTGTTCGAGGCACACAGGGGGCAGGATGTGGACATGTTGCAGCTGCCTTATGAGGCTCCTGGAGGGGTTGAGGTGGCTGGATTTCCTGGGCCTTTTCTGCCTCAGAGAGGATCCCAGCAGGAAGTGACAGCTTGTTGAGTTGCTGAAGCGTCTCTGGGTTAACTTTGATGTTCATGACCTGAGCGAACTGAGCCATGCTGACTGAGGTCTTTGACTGGAGCAGATTCAGCAGAACTGTCAGCTGCTCCTGGGTCAGCTGAGATCCAGTGCCTTTAGTATCTGCACCAAATACATGGGATGCAAAGTGAATTTCAAACCAGAAGAACATTTTTGAATTTTTACAATATGCCCCCCCTTACACACAATCTAGTCTAAACAAGGGAAGACCAATATTTTGTACATGCAAGCTCAAAAATATATTTACTGCTGTGACATCAACCCATGACATTTGTTGTTTTTACATAAATAAAATAAAATTAAATCCACTGCAAATATACTGATATGTGTGCATTTAAGACGACATCTATAAGATCATACATTTTGCAAAGGCTGTCTCCTTTAGTATAAGAGCAGTTTGGACAAGACCTACTACAGTCTAGATTAGAACCAGCACTGTGTGGACCATATGGCTAATTTATATGGTATCGTGCTATTTATTTTTCTAATTAAGCACAGAAACCAACTGAGGAACAATAATACCAATGCTGTATTGGTTTCTAACTAGTTTATGAATTGGTTTAATTGTGAATTACTGACCAAGTCCTATGCTGGATGTGCCCTGAGATTTGTGTTGACTGGGAGGAATTCCTTGAGGTGTGTTGTTTCTGCTGTCATCCATTCCAAAGGCAGTATCTTTCCTAGGGACCTTGGGAGCAGTCACCTCCTCAGGCATCTGCTTCTGCCTCCTACGTTTTTTACTCCAGAGTTCATGACAGTCCTGCCAGAGAGGAAGACTAAGGATGGCAAGGGGAAAGTTATAGGTGTACTCATGTAATACAGTGGGGGAAAAACATTTGATCCCTTGCTGATTTTGTACATTTGCCCACTGACAAAGAAATGATCAGTCTATAATTTTAATGGTAGGTGTATTTTAACAGTGAGAGACAGAATAACAACAACAAAATCCAGAAAAACGCATTTCAAAAAAGTTATAAATTGATTTGCATGTTAATGAGGGAAATAAGTATTTGATCGCCTATCAATCTGCAAGATTTCTGGCTCCCAGGTGTCTTTTATACAGGTAACGAGCTGAGATTAGGGGCACTCTCTTTAAGGGAGTGCTCCTAATCTCAGCTTGTTACCTGTATAAAAGACACCTGTCCACAGAAGCAATCAATCAATCAGATTCCAAACTCTCCACCATGGTCAAGACCAAAGAGCTGTCCAAGGATGTCAGGGACAAGATTGTAGACCTACACAAGGCTGGAATGGGCTACAAGACCATCGCCAAGCAGCTTGGTGAGAAGGTGACAACAGTTGGTGCGATTATTCGCAAATGAAAGAAACACAAAATAACTGTCAGTCTCCCTCGGTCTGGGGCTCCATGCAAGATCTCACCTCGTGGAGTTTCAATGATCATGAGAACGGTGAGGAATCAGCCCAGAACTACATGGGAGGATCTTGTTAATGATCTCAAGGCAGCTGGGACCATAGTCACCAAGAAAACAATTGGTAACACACCAAGCCGTGAAGGACTGAAATCCTGCAGCGCCCGCAAGGTCCCCCTGCTCAAGAAAGCACATGTTCATTGGCAAACTTCAGACGGGCCTGTACATCTGAATGATTCAGAGGAGAACTGGGTGAAAGTGTTGTGGTCAGATGAGACCAAAATCGAGCTTTTTGGCGTCAGCTCAACTCGCCGTGTTTGGAGGAGGAGGAGGAATGACCGCAAGAACACCATCCCCAGCGTCAAACATGGAGGTGGAAACATTATGCTTTGGGGGTGTTTTTCTGCTAAGGGGACAGGACAACTGCACCGCATCAAAGGGACGATGGACGGGGCCATGTACCATCAAATCTTGGGTGAGAACATCCTTCCCTCAGCCAGGGAATTGACAATGGGTCGTGGATGGGTATTCCAGCATGACAATGACCCAAAACACACAGCCAAGGCAACAAAGGAGTGGCTCAAGAAGAAGCACATTAAGGTCCTGGAGTGGCCTAGCCAGTCTCCAGACCTTAATCCCATAGAAAATCTGTGGAGGGAGCTGAAGGTTCAAGTTGCCAAACGTCAGCCTCGAAACCTTAATGACTTGGAGAGGATCTACAAAATCCCTCCTGAGATGTGTGCAAACCTGGTGGCCAACTACAAGAAATGTCTGACCTCTGTGATTGCCAACAAGGGTTTTGCCACCAAGTACTAAGTCGAAGGGGTCAAATACTTATTTCCCTCATTAACATGCAAATCAATTTATAACTTTTTTGAAATGCGTTTTTCTGGATTTTGTTGTTGTTATTCTGTCTCTCACTGTTAAAATACACCTACCATTAAAATTATAGACTGATCATTTCTTTGTCAGTGGGCAAACGTACAAAATCAGCAGGGGATCAAATACTTTTTTCCCCCACTGTATGCCTCATTAAGCAAGTATAACCCACATATAAATACATTAAATCAAATATTGATTACAGATATGGAAACAGTTTGAAGGAGTTTGTTTTTATTTCCCCCCACATTTACAATACAGAGCCCTGCAATGTAACATCAAGATTCCCACCACAAGATACGTCTGTTGTACTGTAATCTTATTATCCTAATGCCAATGCTGCTCATTTTAATAAAACAGGGTTCTGTTTATCTTTACCTAAAAGGGATAACAAGGGAGGCAGACAGTTTCTCGTTTAAACATGACTTTCGAAAGTATGCTTTCTCCGTCTTTCAATGCCATTTGGCATGTGCCCGTGTAACTATCAAATGGATTTTCAGAAAAAGATGTTACAGAAATTGTCGGACAGACTGAAAATGCCTTTTACAAATGTTTACAAGTTATATTAAATAATACGAGACCTCTGTCATATATTTCACACACACACACACACACATATATATATATAAAAAATCAAAACTAGCAGAACTCTAGAAGATCAGTTTGTAGCACAGCTACAAGAAAAGATAAAGACAGCATTTTAGCCTCCCCGAATCAGTATCATATTATAAGGAAAAACTACTATACGTCACATTATGATTATATGTTTAGATAAATAATTATTGATCTTACATGTTGTGAATGACATTTTAATCTGCTTTAGAGAATCCTCATTAATCCACTGACCTGTTGAGTGGTGAAGACATCTGGCAGAAGTCTACCCATTTGCAGTACAGTAATGTATCAATAAACCAAGCAGTGCTGCTTTGTCTGCTCTTTCCTTCACTTATAAACATTTATTTGTATTTAATTAGCAGTTAAATTTGAGCAAGACCTATGACACCTGAAAACCAGCTAGTTTCTTACAAAAGCTGCCAGTAGAGCTGAAAGTAGAACCAACAAATGTTGGTAACACCACACCAAAAACAGACATTTATGATAGTTAAATGAGTTTTAGGAAACAATAAAATCAACAAAATACAAAATGTTTATACTTTTTAAAATATTTGTTAATGATAATAAGTTTATGAAATACTAGTAAGTAGTCCTTTAATAAATACCATCATACAAGAAACCACATTACTTATTTTTGATTTTCAACTAAAAAGTATGGTTGGAAAAGAGATACTTACTCAGGGGTAGGCATTTTGGCAGGATCCACATCCTTGAGGAAATCACTTTGAAGAGCCTGTTCAGCAGTACAACGCTTGCTGGGGTCCAGTGCAAGCATATGATCAAAGAGATCTAGTGCTGCTGTTGGGATACTAATGAAAAGAGAGGGGGGGGGGGGGGGGAGTTTGATAATACCAGTATACACAATATACCCCAGAAATAGTTTTCTAAGGTATGAGAGGGACAAAGTTCCTATGACAGTAATACATGGAATGGAACATGGACAACGGGAAGAAGCAAATATATCAATAAAACAAATGCAAAGCAATGCAGTAATGTATGAGATTCAATCTGTCAATGAAGTAGGCTACAGGTAGAGATAAAATCACCATATTATAGGCATATTAGATTTTTAGAAATTATTACCTTTCTTGAAAAGGATTAATGGTATCCAGTTTCACACTTTCAATATTATTGTTATTTAATACTAATTTCAACTATCAAGAGATTCCAAAACCTCAAGTTTAAAGTGACTGAATCACTCTTATAATTAAATGATAAAAGTAAAATAAAGTACTTTTGTACAGTGAGAGGCAATGTTAACCCATCCATTTGAATAATAACAACAACAACAATACACTAAGATAAAATATAGCTTTTTCAAATGCAGAATGTTTTATTACGTGGTAAGCAAAGACCATACGTACAATGCAAATTCTTCCCGTAATCGTCTTCGATATTGTTTCTTTGGTTTCATGGAATTAAAATATGGCAACTTTATAACATCAGGCCAAACTGCTGGACAAGGGCTACCACAGATCCGGCTGTAAAGGAGAAAAAGAAAAACACTAGACATCAGTTATATTACATATGCACAGCTCAACTTATATCTTAAAATACAAAATTATAATTTGATTCAAAGGCTCCAAACTTTTCAATGCATATAATATTAACCTCTTCATCTGACATAAAAAAAATGGGATTTCCTCCTAAAAGGACTGGCCCAATTTCAAAAGCCCATAACTCATTTGAAAGGAAAATCTTTATATATGTGCTCAGAACATAGCCTGGAGTAACACACTACACAAAACACAAGATAATAAAAAAAAGTTTTTCTGCATGTTGTTTCAACAAGTAAAATCATGTCTACCTCTATGTCTACACATATCCTTTCAGTGGCTTATTGACAACGGTACCAATTTGTGTATTGATAGGACAAACCGAATCCACTGTACAAGGGCATTTGTCAGAGGTGTCTAGGTGCAGTCCAAACACATACCCGAGTGGCCAAACAAAACTGTAGTTGAAATACAAATAACCAAATACTACTACTTGCAAATCGAAAACTGGATACAATCTTTCTGAAACTGAGACTCTGCAAGCGTGTTGCAGCTTTGTGTGTCACCAGGTGGTCCGTGACTGTACCTGAACGGAAAGACACTGCTCAGTATGATAAAGCATTGCTCTTGTGCAGAGATGCTATTGAATATCCGCCAAAACTGATTTGTTTAAGTGTTTATATGCTGTGTTAACTTTGTAAACATTGTTTTGATAATAGAAATTGTGTCTGTATAACATACGTTTTTTTGCTAATGCACATTCCCATATTCACTCCAAAAATAAATTAATATTAAGCATTAAAAACTTCAATGTCTTACATTTCTTGTGATATATAGGTTTCATCTGATCATTATATTTATGTAAAATTAAGTAATTTGCTGCGCTATACCAAGCACTGTGATTTGTGAGAGAGTGCTGTAGTCCTGACACGTAGAACGTTCCCTGTGAGCTTAGTGTGAGGGTTAATACATTTATTAAAATAATATAACCATATATGCATGTATATGTTCTATAGCTCTACAGTAAGTTAATGCACTTAGTTAAACATGCTCATGTAGGATTTGTCAAAGGGGGAACTGTCGTGGGGACCAATTGGTGAATTGACAGTGACAAATTGTCATGGACCCACATCCTTTTAGGCCCCTCCCAGCTGTCTGTTCACTTTTCACAATTGCATTAGCATTTTAATAAAGTCCACCATGAAGTGGGTGAAGTCTATGAAAATGCAATTGGCTTTTGCATTAACATTTTAATAGTCAGCGAATGTGCATACTAGTATATGAAAATGCAAATGCATTTTCATTCTGACCCAATTAATGTGTGCATAAATGAAAAATGAATATGCAATTGTGGGATTGCATTTTCATTTTCCAATTACATTAGCATTTGAATAAAGTCCACTATATGCTTCAATACATCTGGCTCCTGAATATTTTTTTGTCAGTAGCCAAACCCAATTTCAAGGGGCCATTAAGCTCCTGTTTATATGTCATGTCATATCTCATGTATGCCTTGAAGTTAGTAAAGTCTCTTTAGTTCACAATGTGAGGTGATATTTGGAAATAGGGCCAGATGCCAGAAAAACAAACAACCTGTATAAAAAAAAAAAAAAAAAAAAAACTAGAATAATTAACTAGAACTAATACCCCTATGGTATCATGGAATCTACTACTTGTACAATGTATCAATTTCTGGAACATCAATCATTGTCCCCAGCACCATGAAAAATGACTAGATATCTGCATGGTCATACAGATTAAACTACATGTACACATAACTTCTACATAACTATCATGCATACATATAAAGAACTCAGATATTATTTATATTATGGTATACTATACATAAACATGGTTACAGGTAGTTAATGCATTAATTTCAAATGTAAAAAGGATCTTATACATTCATTCACAAACGTATAGTGTTTAAGGGTGATTTCACACTGGGTTCATTTCAGCGGTTTTAAGTGAACTCAACAGTTCGCAAAAAATGTCATGCATATGTGAACGCTGCAAACAAACTCAGGCCTCTCTAAAGCAAACTGATCTCAGACCATCTCGGGAGGTGGTCAGAGTACGGTTTGTTTCAGATCTGCGGTGTGGTTAGTTTAACCTGTGCTCCAGGGTCGCTTGCTTGAAGAATTGCTTTTTCAATTACTTTCTTGGCTCTCGCAATTTACAATGCATAGCTCACATGATAATATCACGGTCTGCAGCGCTCAAAATCAAAAGAGTCATGGCTACTGCTGGACGTGGGGTTGTGTGGTCCGAGAAGGAGAGGACGGCACTCCTCCAAATGGGGAACGAGGACCAGGGCTGGGAATTAAGATAGGGTAAGTGACAAATATGAATTGCTAGCCCACCTTCCGTAGGATTTAGTAAAAAATAAATAAAAAATACAACCTTTCCCCCCTGTGGTTTATCGCAATTCATTTTGCTAGATTGTTGCATCTTTGGTATTTTGATTCATGCTGAACTAACTTCAATGATGCAAGATCACATTAAGATTTACATATCTGTCCTCCGCCACTTCTGGCTGCAACATCAATGTACATGTTCGATGAGCAGATTGTGTGCAGAACGTGATCTGTAGATCATCACACAGCAAGGGTTTTGGAGCTTAGAATTATCTGTACATCATCCATCTGTGCATACTTGAATCTTGACTGAAGAGCTCCTCGGTACTGGGGATTCCCAGCTTGTGAGCCGTATTGTATTTTTTTGTTTATACAATTTTTAAATCATAATTTCATTACCTGCTGAAATTAGCCTACAACAATAACAGTAAATTCAAACAGTAAACAGTGCACTATGCAAAGAATATAATTAAATAGTTAATAACCAGAATAGCATTATTATTGTTTTTGTTATGATTCTCATTATTATAGACTAATGATATGTTCTTAATTCAATATACATACAGTGAGGGAAAAAAGTATCTGATCCCCTGCTGATTTTGTACGTTTGCCCACTGACAAAGAAATGATCAGTCTATAATTTTAATGGTAGGTGTATTTTAACAGTGAGAGACAGAATAACAACAAAAAAATCCAGAAAAACGCATTTCAAAAACGTTATAAATTGATTTGCATGTTAATGAGGGTAATAAGTATTTGACCCCTTCGACTTAGTACTTGGTGGCAAAACCCTTGTTGGCAATCACAGAGGTCAGACGTTTCTTGTAGTTGTCCACCAAGTTTGCACACATCTCAGGAGGGATTTTGTCCCACTCCTCTTTGCAGATCCTCTCCAAGTCATTAAGGTTTCGAGGCTGACGTTTGGCAACTCGAACCTTCAGCTCCCTCCACAGATTTTCTATTGGATTAAGGTCTGGAGACTGGCTAGGCCACTCCAGGACCTTAATGCGTTTCTTCTTGAGCCACTCCTTTGTTGCCTTGGCTGTGTGTTATGGGTCATTGTCATGCTGGGATACCCATCCACGACCCATTTTCAATGCCCTGGCTGAGGGAAGGATGTTCTCACCCAAGAATTGATGTTACATGTCCCCGTCCATCGTCCCTTTGATACGGTGCAGTTGTCCTGTCCCCTTAGCAGAAAAACACCCCCAAAGCATAATGTTTCCACCTCCATGTTTGACGGTGGGGATGGTGTTCTTGCAGTCATTCCTCCTCCTCCTCCAAACACGGCGAGTTGAGCCGACGCCAAAAAGCTCGATTTTGGTCTCATCTGACCACAACACTTTCACCCAGTTCTCCTCTGAATCATTCAGATGTTCACTGGCAAACTTCAGACGGGCCTGTACATGTGCTTTCTTGAGCAGGGGGACCTTGCGGGCGCTGCAGGATTACAGTCCTTCACGGCGTAGTGTGTTACCAATTTTTTTCTTGGTGACTATGGTCCCAGCTGCCTTGAGATCATTAACAAGATCCTCCCGTGTAGTTCTGGGCTGATTCCTCGCCGTTCTCATGATCATTGAAACTCCACGAGGTGAGATCTTGCATGGAGCCCCAGACCGAGGGAGACTGACAGTTATTTTGCGTTTCTTCCATTTGCGAATAATCGCACCAACTGTTGTCACCTTCTCACCAAGCTGCTTGGCGATGGTCTTGTAGCCCATTCCAGCCTTGTGTAGGTCTACAATCTTGTCCCTGACATCCTTGGACAGCTCTTTGGTCTTGGCCATGGTGGAGAGTTTGGAATCTGATTGATTGCTTCTGTGGACAGGTGTCTTTTATACAGGTAACGAGCTGAGATTAGGAGCACTCCCTTTAAGAGAGTGCTCCTAATCTCAGCTCGTTACCTGTATAAAAAAAGACACCTGGGAACCAGAAATCTTGCTGATTGATAGGGGATCAAATACTTATTTCACTCATTAACATGCAAATCAATTTATAACTTTTTTGAAATGCGTTTTTCTGGATTTTGTTGTTGTTATTCTGTTTCTCACTGTTAAAATACACCTACCATTAAAATTATAGACTGATCATTTCTTTGTCAGTGGGCAAACGTACAAAATCAGCATGGGATCAAATACTTTTTTCCCTCACTGTACATATATAAATACACAATTTAATTGTAACATATTTATACACTAGCGTGTTCTGTGTTCTCAATGAACAATAATGTGAATGGTAAATGGACTGAGACCCCATCACAGCTGAACTGGACCAAAAAAGATCTGGGGACAGTGTGAAATCAAAGAGAACTGGGTTATTTTTCTCTTGGTCCACTTTTTGGTCCACATAAAGAGGACTGAGTTTGGTTCTTTTAAAAATGATTATGTGAAAACAACCTAAGTGGACCAAAAAGTGGAACAAGAGAGAAAGAACCCAATTCTTTTAGAATCTGAAACCATTTTCCTTCGGTTCTGACTGGGTAGATTGCTATAATTAAAATTAATTATCTGACTGCCAAATTCCATTTTATTAATCATCGGGCTGCATTCCATGGCCTTGACAAATCCACCCGCGGATGTAAAACTTTGATCACGGTTAAAGAAATCTTGTATGGGTTCATAAATACCTATATACACCAGATAAAAAAAAGTTTTGTGTACGTTTGGTTATCAATTAACTACACAAATATACAATAGACCTTGCATACTGTGTATTAAACATATGATCACCAATAACGATTACATTTTTTTGAGGTTTTACATGTGAGCCCATGAACAATATAGCTACATCTGAAAAAATACATAATAGTACAGAACTCAAATACTGAACACTTAAAATGAAACCTTAGCTTGTGTAGATATATATTCTAAAACATGTTTAGTGATGTGTAACAGTTTGTAGAATATAAGCTTTATATTTGTATTATATGTAATTGTGAAAAATATAAAATTAAAATGTATGATTTCAAAAATGCAAAACAATTTTAACAGCTGTCATTACGAACTCACGCTAGTCTCAAAAGTGGCACATATGTTTCCTGCTTCCAGAAACATGAAACAAATTTTGTTTTTCAAGATTAACACTGATATTGGGGATGTAACAAAATATATTTGCTACCTGGCGATTGTATACTTTATTATATTCACCATTCATGTACATAGTCGTGTGTGGCAACCCACAGTTTGCCATTTTATGCCCTGTGAATGTGTTAATATATACACATTTATATATTTATATATACAAAAATGAGATCTGGTGACTGTGAAGGCCACAGCATATGATTCACATCATTTTCATACTCAAACCAATCGTCGTGCCCTGTGGATGGGGGCATTGTCATCCTGGAAGAGACCACTCCCATCAGGATAGAAATGTTTCACCATATGATAAAGGTGATTACTCAGAATAACTTTGTAATGATTTGCAGTGACCCTTCCCTCTAAGGAGACAAGTGGACCCAAACCATGCCAGGAAAAAGCCCCCCACAGCATAACAGAGCCTCCGGACCCCCTCACTGTAGGGGTCAAGCAGTCAGGCCTGTACTGTTGTCGAGAAGATGGTGAAGGAAGACTCATTTGACCATATAACTTTTTTCCACATCTCTGTAGATCAGTGCGCCCAGAAACACTAGCCAGTTGAGCAGTCTTTGTGACTGAAGCTCCTGCCATTTGTGCCCCAATAATGACCCCTCTTTCCAAGTAATTTAGATCCTTTCCTCTTGTCATCTTGATCAACAATGAGGTCAACTGGGCCTGCTCAGCATTTTTATACACGCCACAGAGCATGATAGGATGTTAACTGTTTGATTGTATCATGCAGTACACCTGTTTGGAGGCATCTGCATTTGTTATGTTCCTCCAGGTTTTTCTTAATCACCCATCTGTATATCCATTAAGCATTAATTGCAGCCCACTACAGTTTAATTTGTCCCACCAGTTTCAGAATGAAGGAAAAAAAAAAAAAATACTCTCATAATAAACAAAGGATTGCTATGTGCTTTGCACCGTCGCTTCAGTAAAGCAGCTCAGACAGTCAGCCTCTCCTCTCCCCTTGCGCATGAGATGTGACACCTGCAAGGCATCGGTTCAGAAGATTTTTTGAGGAGACGACATCCTTTGAGGTAATTTATAGGGATGTGCATGACAAATATTTTGACTATCGATAATTCCACAGCAGTTGTTCACGACTGAAAAAGTTCTGAACTTTAATTTAAAAATCTTAAATAACTAAACATCAGGTTATGTAAAAATACCTTCCCGTTAGAAGATGTGAGTAAAAAATGGCATAACAGCAGCAATATGCATATCGTATGTCAACTCCCACAGGTCTCGTGTCAGACTCTTGTATTATTATTGTTTCCCAATATTGCCATAAGTTTTTTTTTTTTTTTTTTCAAATTAACTATAAAGGTTGTGATTATTTCTGGATAAAGGAATATTTTGCAATTACAGCTGTAACTGACTGACCAAAATGTTTTTTTTTTCCAATTTTTATAAAAAATTTAATTCAATAATAGTTTAGCAATGTGACCTGCAATGAAAATGCCTTAACATTAGCGTCCTTATGGCAACATTTTCCGGTCATAACAGCAGAATACAAAATGTATTAGATCTGTCTAGCTAATTTATACAATATAGTTAACGTTTACTTTTCTACGTTTCCAAACCACACTCAACATACAGACTGCTGGTCTACGTTTGGAAACATACCTGTGCGTTTGAGTTCCAGTTAATAAAAAATAAATAGCAATAGCTGGCGGTGTGTGTAGATTAATAACATGAATTTGTTTGTTTCGGGTTCTCTTTCCTTTTCTGTCATTGCTAGCATCACAGAAGGGTGTTTGGCTTTTAGGTGGGTTAACATACCAGTTGTAGATTTGTGGTAATTTAATTGCACTACACATATTATACACTTAACATTGTTTTCCATTTACTTTGTCAAAGTATTTCCATGTAGAACGTTTGTGGATGTTATTACATTATTGGTTGATTTATTATTACAATATAAATTGGAAAAATCATAACGTAATACATTTTGACAGGTAATGTAATCAACCAATATAAGTTATTTACTGGTTGATGCAGGCCTGCAACTATAAGGACCTACCTGATAAGTTCTAGCTGAGCAAGCTCCTGGTTTGCTTGAAAGATAGGTTTCTTCATGAACAGTTCCCCTAGAATACACCTTGGAGAGAAGAAGAAAAAAAAAAAGAAAAATAGTATGGGGGCTGGCAGGAAACAAGCAAATAAGTAATTAAAAAAACTAAAAGGAATAAGTTTAGGATTAGTCTCAAGACTCTTACCCACAGCTCCAGACATCAATGGCTGGAGAATACCTCTCCTCTCCCAGCAGCAACTCTGGTGGACGGTACCACAGCGTTATTACTTTGTTTGTGTAAGGTCGGCTGAAAAACACATGAACAAAAAAAACCTTTAACCACTTAAAACAGAAAAGCAAAACCCTTCTGGCTAAATTACATCACCACTAAAATGAGACCACATTTCATCTTAATTTCCACTAAGAATGAACTACAGCATTTAGCTTGAGATCTGCAGGCCCAGATCATTATCTCCCATAACTTCTAAAACTGAATAAGACTAGAATTTTATATCTGACCCATTGTGATTTTAAATTGAATTAACATTACAATGATACACTAAATTAAAATTAACAATCATATTTAGCCCTTGAAACAATATAAAACTACCTACAACTATCTTTCTTTAAAAAAATAATTTGACAACCATAAGTTACTGTAATTCATTTAATTGGGTCTCGGTCTTGTTATTTTGGACCCTTTCGGTCAGATCAAAACTCACTGTTACAAGCTTTGTACGGATTAAACATACACCCTGGTCTGAAATGTAAATTTGCGATTATCGGTCAAAGTATTATTTAGTTTATTATAAAGTAAACTATTTGTCAGTGAGTATCATATTAAAAACGGGACAATTAACTCTGAGGTAGTGAGTGTCCAGTAATACCATATTCACTACAGCAAGTTCATCCCTATAAAAGGTTAGTTTTAAAACGGGGAGTTCAGCACAAACGGTGCCAATAGGCATTTTCATTTAGGCTTTTCAGCAAGCGTGCAATAACAGAAAAAAAACTAAATGGATGTACATGCTCAAAAAAAAAAAAAAAAATCCTTTTCATTTTAAATTCTGCTAGTCCCTTTAGTATCTCCTCCTCATTTACCCAGATATATTTTAGTGTTTGACTGGACTGATTGTTAACCTGTGGCATGTTATCTGTTTTTTTATTTTCTAAAACCCTCTGTAAAATACTCAGTTTTTAGCTTTTATCTGTTCTGTTTTTTTAAACAAAGCTCTTTGCATTAGTTTCAGTTATAAGAGCTATGTTTGTATTTCCCTCTTTGTCTTCCTGATCCCTCTCTTAACACTCTTTGCAGTTGTGATCCACTTGTGGCCAAAACATTATCAGAAGAACTTTCTTTAATTTTAGATTTATCAATGAAGACCATGAACTTAACCACTTAATCACTCCCTTGAAAAGATGCAATGTCTTGTGTGACAGTATAGAAAGTTAATCCAGGTTGCTTCTGCACAGGAAAAGTATGCTATTTTTCACAATAAACGTATGTGTGACCTGGGCTGATGTAAAGGTGTACTTTGACCTCAAATTTTTGATAGATGTGTGTGTGTACATTATACATATACACTCACCTAAAGGATTATTAGGAACAACATACTAATACTGTGTTTGACCCCCTTTCGCCTTCAGAACTGCCTTAATTCTACGTGGCATTGATTCAACAAGGTGCTGAAAGCATTCTTTAGAAATGTTGGCCCATATTGATAGGATAGCATCTTGCAGTTGATGGAGATTTGTGGGATGCACAGCCAGGGCACGAAGCTCCCGTTCCACCACATCCCAAAGATGCTCTATTGGGTTGAGATCTGGTGACTGTGGGGGCCAGTTTAGTACAGTGAACTCATTGTCATGTTCAAGAAACCAATTTGAAATGATGCGACCTTTGTGACATGGTGCATTATCCTGCTGGAAGTAGCCATCAGAGGATGGGTACATGGTGGTCATAAAGGGATGGACATGGTCAGAAACAATGCTCAGGTAGGCCGTGGCATTTAAACGATGCCCAATTGGCACTAAGGGGCCTAAAGTGTGCCAAGAAAACATCCCCCACACCATTACACCACCACCACCAGCCTGCACAGTGGTAACAAGGCATGATGGATCCATGTTCTCATTCTGTTTACGCCAAATTCTGACTCTACCATCTGAATGTCTCAACAGAAATCGAGACTCATCAGACCAGGCAACATTTTTCCAGTCTTCAACTGTCCAATTTTGGTGAGCTTGTGCAAATTGGAGATGAGTGGTACCCGGTGGGGTCTTCTGCTGTTGTAGCCCATCCGCCTCAAGGTTGTACGTGTTGTGGCTTCACAAATGCTTTGCTGCATACCACGGTTGTAACGAGTGGTTATTTCAGTCAAAGTTGCTCTTCTATCAGCTTGAATCAGTCGGCCCATTCTCCTCTGACCTCTAGCATCAACAAGGCATTTTCGCCCACAGGACTGCCGCATACTGGATGTTTTTCCCTTTTCACACCATTCTTTGTAAACCCTAGAAATGGTTGTGCGTGAAAATCCCAGGAACTGAGCAGATTGTGAAATACTCAGACCGGCCCGTCTGGCACCAACAACCATGCCACGCTCAAAATTGCTTAAATCACCTTTCTTTCCCATTCAGACATTCAGTTTGGAGTTCAGGAGATTGTCTTGACCAGGACCACACCCCTAAATGCATTGAAGCAACTGCCATGTGATTGGTTGGTTAGATAATTGCATTAATGAGAAATTGAACAGGTGTTCCTAATAATCCTTTAGGTGAGTATATATATATATATATATATATATACACACACACACACACAGTGAGGGAAAAAAGTATTTGATCCCCTGCTGATTTTGTACGTTTGCCCACCGACAAATAAATGATCAGTCTATAATTTTAATGGTAGGTGTATTTTAACAGTGAGAGACAGAATAACAACAAAAAAATCCAGAAAAACGCATTTCAAAAAAGTTATAAAATGATTTGCATGTTAATGAGGGAAATAAGTATTTGACCTCTTCGACTTAGTACTTGGTGGCAAAACCCTTGTTGGCAATCACAGAGGTCAGACGTTTCTTGTAGTTGGCCACCAGGTTTGCACACATCTCAGGAGGGATTTTGTCCCACTCCTCTTTGCAGATATTCTCCAAGTCATTAAGGTTTCGAGGCTGACGTTTGGCAACTCGAACCTTCAGCTCCCTCCACAGATTTTCTATGGGATTAAGGTCTGGAGACTGGCTAGGCCACTCCAGGACCTAAATGTGCTTCTTCTTGAGCCACTCCTTTGTTGCCTTGGCTGTGTGATTCAGGTCATTCTCATGCTGGAATACCCATCCACGACCCATTTTCAATGCCCTGGCTGAGGGATGGAGATTCTCACCCAAGATTTGACAGTACATGGCCCCGTCCATCATCCCTTTGATGCGATGCAGTTGTCCTGTCCCCTTAGCAGAAAAACACCCCCAAAGCATAATGTTTCCACCTCCATGTTTGACGGTGGGGATGGTGTTCTTGGGGTCATTCCTCCTCCTCCAAACAAGGCGAGTTGAGTTGATGCCAAAGAGCTCGATTTTGGTCTCATCTGACCACAACACTTTCACCCAGTTCTCCTCTGAATCATTCAGATGTTTGCAAACTTCTTGAGCAGGGGGACCTTGCGGGCGCTGCAGGATTTCAGTCCTTCACGGCATAGTGTGTTACCAATCGTTTTCTTGGTGACTATGGTCCCAGCTGCCTTGAGATCATTAACAAGATCCTCCCGTGTAGTTCTGGGCTGATTCCTCACCATTCTCATCATCATTGAAACTCCACGAGGTGAGATCTTGCATGGAGCCCCAGACAGTGGGAGACTGACAGTTAAATTTGTGTTTCTTCCATTTGCGAATAATCGCACCAACTGTTGTCACCTTCTCACCAAGCTGCTTGGCGATGGTCTTGTAGCCCATTCCAGCCTTGTGTAGATCTACAATCTTGTCCCTGACATCCTTGGACAGCTCTTTGGTCTTGGTCATGGTGGAGAGTTTGGAATCTGATTGACTGATTGCTTCTGTGGACGGGTGTCTTTTATACAGGTAACGAGCTGAGATTAGGAGCACTCCCTTTAAGAGAGTGCTCCTAATCTCAGCTTGTTACCTGTATAAAAGACACCTGGGAGACAGAAATCTTGCTGATTGATAGGGGATCAAATACTTATTTCCCTCATTAACATGCAAATTAATTTATAACTTTTTTGAAATGGGTTTCTCTGGATTTTTTTATTGTTATTCTGTCTCTCACTGTTAAAATACACCTACCATTAAAATTATAGACTGATCATTTCTTTGTCAGTGGGCAAACGTACAAAATCAGCAGGGGATCAAATACTTTTTTCCCCCTCACTGTATGTATGTGTGTGTATATATATATATATATATATATATATATATATATATATATATATATATATATATATATATTACACACACACACACACACACACACACATGTATACACACATTTTAATTTACATTGCATTGTGGGAATATTTAAGTATTTTTGTAGGTATTGACCTTTGCAAATAGAAATGAGTGTAGAAAAAGTAATTCACAAAATTATTATTGTGACTCAAAGATAAAAACAAATGTGATTAAATATGATAAATATACAGTGTGTTCAGGACTGTTTGTATGCACACTTACCTTTCTTCTGAATTGTACAGCCGTGCCAGACCAAAATCAGCAAGCTTAATCTGCCCCCTTGTGGAAAGAAGAAACATTTTAGTAGGACAAAGTATCAGTAAAAGTAGTGTTTGTCAATCCTGTGAACATACCGTCTTCTTGGTGTCCACCTAACTCTTCAGCTCATAAGCTATTTCATCCCTATAAAATTAAATTCCATGTACATAGAGCTACACAAACAAAAAGACAAGCTGTTATTTAGGCTCGGTAGAGACATTTTAAAATGTACTTTTGTAAGGTAAATGCTATTTCTGGTAGAGCAAATTACAAACATGTAATCTTTCACTGTTTAATTTATGGTCGGAAGCCACTTTCTATTCTTTGAGCTTTGCACTCATTGCAATTGGTAGAAGGAAATAAAGTTGGGGAGAAGCAACTTGCAATACAGTTGTAGTCTTTATAAGACAAGAGCCTGGACTAAAAGCTGAGTAAATGAAGTAGTTACTAAAGCATATTATGTTGTAGAAGTTACTGAGAAAGAAATGGCAAGGGCATGCAAAAGTAGTAAAATGGAGGATCAAGGGTGACACCAAGGTTTTTGTTGTGGAAGAGGAGAGAGAGTAGTGATGTCAAGGGGAATTAATATATAAATCTATTTATCCCTAAACACTTGCAACTATTAGTGGATTAGAAATCTAAATGATCAAATAAAGTCAAGCAGTGTTGGGGTCAATTCCAAATAAAGCCCTAATAAGCAAAAATAGGCTGAATGCCAACCCTAGTTTGTAACCTTTTTATGATCTCATACTGAAACTGAATCACTGTAAATACCTGTTATTAAGAAGGATGTTTGAACACTTGATGTCTCGGTGTAAGAAGTTTTTTTTGTGACAGTAATCCAGTCCTTCCATTAGTTGCCTCATGAAAGACTTAATATGACTTTCATTGAAATGTACTAATCCAGATTCCAACAGGCCCATGAGATCATGGTCCATGTATTCAAACACCAAGTAAAATGCACCTAAAATGAAAAATGAAGGTAAGCATCATCAACGAGAACACATAATAACAATTACATTCAGTCATTTGAAACAGACACTAAATAAAATGCACACATCACAGAAGCCACACTCATATTGTAATTATGTAAAATTTGAAAAGGTGTGAGGTTATATGGTGTGTAAAGCCTACTGTTACTGTGTGCATCAAATACATGGTAAATTAGTCTGATCACATCATTAGCAGCCACAAACAAATTCAGATAACACTGCAAACTTTAACACAACCCATCCATGTTTTCTTTATTTTCAACAATGTGTAAAAAAGAACACCCTGCAACAGATTTAATCTTAACCCCATTATTTAAATAGTATTTATTCCATTACTATGTGTTACAATGCTCAGTCATGTTTTTGTAAATAAATGGCAAAAAGGAGAAAGAAGAAAACTACAAATTTTCTTCAGAAAACAGCATTTTATTAGGCATAGATTTATAATGCTCCAGACCTTCAGTTTGCCTACAGCATTCTTATGCTATGCTAACCCTCATATTACAGTCTTGTTCCCTGTATATGGAACCTATTACAATGGTCAAACTTAAATTTGTATCCAAACCAATGATTAACCAATAATAAATATAGACGTTCCCCAACTTTCATAATCTACATAACCCAAGGAGTGCCTGTACATAAATACTCAAGGCCCTGAGTTTCTACAGATTCGAGATGAATGTAGATTCACCCAAATTATATCACATGCTTAATGGCATCCTACCAACCGCAACAGTAGGGGAATATAGTATCAGTGGTTGGAAAGGGTGACCAACCATGTGCATTAACCACATTTATTAATTTGATTTTAAAAAACATATTACATGTGGTCCCTGTTGACATCATACTTATTAATACATTGAAAATGTATTACTTGCACTCTACTTTTGCATCATTGTCAACTATAGTTCTTTTAAGAATGAATGTTCCTAATGTTAGAATTATAACTAGTAACTGTAAGTGGCAAGGATAGACAGAGATTACCATTTTCTCATTGATAGTATTTTAAGAAGACCTTTTACAAGTCTTTTTAGGTGTATGGCAGTATCTATTAATTTCATATATGCCTTATTTTTATATAAAAGGTTGTTTAACATTTGAAACACATTATTGTTGTTCATAGCACAACTTAAGGAGTATGAAAGACATGTTCTTATCTTGCTGATCAGCAGGTGCAGCTACTTTTTTAAAACACATTTTGTAGTTTTATAATAATGTGTTAGATTTAGAAGTTGTTAAATTGCGATTTAAAATGTCTGTTCAAAAACCTTTATAATAATAGAGACCCGTATTTTATTTTATAAATGAACTGTGTGTTTAAAAAAGTATTATAGTTCAAACCTTCACTTTTTCCATCCAAATATAACATGCAATTGAAATCTTCAGGCAAGCTGTATTGCTAACAAAGGTTATTTATTTCTTAGGGTATTAATAGACAGAAACAGTAATTTGTTATTGCTGTCAGTTACTGCTTGTAATGCAATAATCTCCCGATGAAAAGTTGACTGTATTACACTGTAGTTATGGCCCCGAGACCCTGCTGAAGGTGGCTGATGATTACGCTCAAAGTCTTTCAGGTTAATTTACACTGAGAAAACAACCTAATAGCCCAATTAAAAAAATAAATGGAATAGAAAAATAGAAAACCAGACCTGAATAATGCAATAGTCTGTGCAGTACCATATTGTAAAATTCACAGTTTGTGTAAACAAGATACTAAGACATGAGATTTGATCAAAAAACGAAAATGTTAAACTCTACATCATTAAAAATGTTTAATGTATGATCATAAATAAATTATAGTCAAGTGAGTCTTGGCAGCACCTTTGTCATTCTTGAAGTCCAAGGCATCCTCCTTATCAGTTACAATTTCCTTCATGTTGATGATGCTCTTGTGATTCAACTGTCGAAGTATTTTGATCTCTCGAATGGCGGTGATGGGGAAACCTTCCTTCTCATTGTCTAGACGCACTTTCTTCAGTGCTACCATCTCAGCTATGGGGGCGAGAAAACTTGACTTTAGCACCCCAAAATACTGAGAAATAAAGGCAAGAGTTTTCAAGTAGCTCACATATTTAAACTTTTGAACACAGTATGTTCTTCTGAATCAATTCTTCTGAATATAATTATTAAACACAAACAAAAAATATATTAATCTAATCTAAAGACAACTCAAATGAATGCTAGAATGTGGTTTTGCCATTTTTAAGGGTAAACAGATATGAACTGTAATACCAAAATAGTATGTGTTGAATGTGATCATCCGCTTTTAGGCCCCAGATTAAATTGCCACAATTATCAATTTAAAAACAATACAAACTAAAAATTATTATTACAGATTGTAAGAATGTTACTTCACAGCTAAAACAATTAATCCAGAACAGTTAGTACTGTTATTTTGCTTATATTTTGTAAGTCACCCTGGATAAGGGTGTCTGCTAATAAATAAATAATAATACTGTTACCCGTGTCTTTGTCTTTTGCTTTGAAGACTTGTCCGTAAGTTCCCTCTCCTGTTATGCCAATGATCTCGAACTTGTCCACACATCTCTTTCCCCAGTCTATCTCAGTCTCCTTTATTTCACCAAACCGAGGGCCACAGATTCTTAAAAAAAAAAAAAAAAAAAGAATTATACAAGGAGATAGTTATAAGACGACACTGATTTTATCAAATGCACGGCATCAAGAGTAATTTAAGATAATTAACATGCTGATACCAAATCAGTCATAAGTAAAACTTGTATTAGTTAGCATTGCTCATTTTGATTTAAGTTTGCCTTAATTGATGTTAGCATTGTCTGTAGTTTGCCTAAATTGAAGTCAATTCAGTTCAGCTGCTGAGTTGGTGAAAGTAAACGGGTTGGAGAAGGGAGATTTTGTCTAGGACTAGCAGGAATTCTGTTGCAGGAGGAGCCAGGTGGGGCTAGTTAGGCGGCAACTAACATTTAGAAGAATGTGGCCACTACAGTGTCAGGTTTGCAGAATGATTGCCTTCCTGGATGAACTCATCCAAGAAGGCTTCATTTGTGAACGTTGTCAGCAGGTTGAAATCGATCAAGGTTCGTGATCTTGAGGCTCAGCTTGTTGATCTGCGCTGTATTAGGGATATAGAAGAATTGGTCAATCAGCCCATGAGAGAGATGGTGTGCACGCCAAAACCTAGGAGAGTTGAGACCTTAGAGCAGGACAGCGTAGAGAACTGCTGGGTTACAGTAGGTCGTAACCGCAGAAAAGGGCGTGCACAACCCCTAGAGACACCCCAAGAGCTTGAATTGCCCAACAGGTTCCAACTGCTGGACACCAAGTTGGACAGTGACAGCTCAGGGGGTGATGGGGGGGCAGTTGAGCACCAGAGCACCATGGTGCCCACTCCCCCCCAGAAGAAGGAGGTAGTTATAGTAGGAGACTCAATTCTTAGAGGTGTAGATCACACAGTATGTTCTAGTGACAAGGAGACCCGCATGGTATCTTGCCTGCCTGGTGCTCAGGTTGCAGATCTCCCTAAACTAGTAGACGGCTACTGGCCAAAGCCGGGGGGAATCCACTGGTCATGGTCCACAATGGAACCAATGACATAGGAAAAGGTAGGACAGAGGTTCTGCAAGACAAATCTAAAGAGCAGAACCTCAA
This sequence comes from Amia ocellicauda, assembly GCF_036373705.1. Taxonomy (NCBI): domain Eukaryota; kingdom Metazoa; phylum Chordata; class Actinopteri; order Amiiformes; family Amiidae; genus Amia; species Amia ocellicauda. Next base: position 47,539,451 of record NC_089851.1, on the reverse strand, counting down.
CGGTAGTTTTCTCTGAAATACTTCCGGTACCACGTGCCAGGCCAGGGAGACAGGCAGAGATTAGAAAGATTAACACGTGGTTGAAAGCTTGGTGTAGGGAAGAGGGGTTTAGGTTTATGGAGCATTGGTCTTTCTTCTGGGATAGATGGGACCTGTACAAACCGGACGGTCTAAACAGAAGGGGAGCTAATACATTGGGAGAGCGTATGTGCAGTGAAATTGAGAATCATTTAAACTAGGAACCAGGGGGGCAGGGAGCTCTGACAATGGGAGATGTTCCTCTAAGGAAAAAAAAACAAGGGAAACTGCTAGTAGGAAAGTCCTGAAATGTTTGTACCTCAATGCCAGGAGTATAAGGAACAAGATGTTAGACTTGGAAGCCACAGTGCTAGCATGTGACTATGATGTTGTAGGAGTGACAGAAACATGGCTTACAGAAAATGATGGGGATGAATAGAAGTTGGAAGGATACACGCAGTTTAGGAGAGACAGGCAAAATCGAAGAGGGGGTGGGGTAGCATTATATGTGAAAAATGACATTGAGGCAGAAGAACTTGTATTAGATCCCAGTAACGGAACAGAATCCTTGTGGGTGAAGAGATCTGGAGGATTAACGGTAGGAGTGTGTTACAGGCCACCAAACTCAGATATTCAGAAAGATGCTGCATTGTACAGTGTAATCAGGATTGCATGTAGCAAAGATGTGGCTGTTATAATGGGGGATTTCAATTTCCCAAACATAGACTGGGAAAGCCCAGTGGAGACTACAGAAGCAGAAATCAAAATGGTTTAGATGGTAAATGACTGCTTTCTAACTCAATTTGTCAGGGACCCAATCAGAGAGAGTGCATGTATTGACTTGATCTTTTCAAATGACCAAGATAGAGTCAGGGGGACAGTAGTTAGAGAACCAATGGCAAATTGTGATCACAATATGGTTAGCTTTGAGGCATTCTTTCAAAAAACAAGGTCCAAGTCTAAAACAATGGTCTACAATTTTAGAAAAGCAAACCTTGAAGGTATGAGACGGCACTTAGAAGAGGTAGACTGGAGCCCATTGGATACAGAGTCAGTTGAAAATGGATGGGTATATTTGAAGAATATAGTACTTGAGGCTCAGGAGCAATTTGTACCAAAACTTAGCAAATTGAGGACCAAAAAAACACTGGCCAAAATGGTTTAATAGAGGTATGCAAAAAAATAGCAAGAGAAAGAAAATGTTGTATAGCACATACAAAAGGGATGGTGACGAAACAAAATACATAGAATATGTTGAGCTGCAAAGAGTTCGTAAGAAAGGGATCAGGAAAGCAAAGAGGGAAATAGAAAGAAACATAGCTCTTGGAGCCAAAACCAATGCCAAGAGCTTTTTTCAATATTACAACAGCAAGCGGTCAATAAAGGGCAAAAATGGAAGTATCTTGGAAAACTAACAAGATGTGGCAAAAATTCTAAATGAGTATTTCACAGAGGTTTTTACAAAAGAAAAAACAGATGACATGCCACAGGTTGACAATCAGTCCAGTCAAACCCTAAGAGAGATCAGATAAATGAGGAGGAGGTACTAAAGGGACTAGCAGAATTAAAAACAAACCTGGGCCAGATGGGATATTTCCAACAGTACTTACAGAAATGAGGGAAATTATTTATAGGCTGCTAACTCAATTATTCCAAATGACACTAAGAACAGGGGATGTGCCCACTGACTGGAAGACAGCAAATGTCATACCAATCCACAAGAAAGGGGACAAAACTGAGCCAGGAAATTATAGACCAATCAGTCTCACCTGTATCACTTGTAAAATGTTGGAAAAAATGATTAGACAGAAAATAGAGGAGCATCTTAATGAAAACCATATTCTTGGAGATAGTCAACATGGGTTTAGATGAGGCAGATCAAAAAATTCTAATAAATAAGTAAGACATGAACAAGCAACTGCAGCTGTAGATCACGTGTAAGCATATGATATGATATACTTAGATTTCCAAAAAGCTTTTGATAAGGTTCCACACCAAAGACTGATCCTCAAATTGGAAGCTGTAGGCATTCAGGGTAATGTAAGTAGATGGATTATGAACTGGTTGATGTATAGGAAGCAGAGGGTGTCGATTAGAGGAGTTGCTTCTAACTGGAGTGAGGTTGTTAGTGGAGATCCACAGGGATCAGTACTAGGGCCTTTGCTTTTTCTAATCTATATTAATGATCTGGACTCTGGGATAGTTAGCAAACTTGTCAAATTTGCTGATGATACTAAAATAGGTGGCTCAGCAGATACAATCTCGGCAGCACAGGCTATTCAGAGGGACTTAGATAATATTCAGTTGTGGGCCGACACCTGGCAAATTAAATTCAATGTGGACAAGTGCAAGGTAATACATGCAGGTAACAAAAATGTCCACGATAATTACACTATGGGAGGAACAGATCTAGATGAAGTAACGCATGAGAAAGACCTAGGAGTCTATGTAGACTCCTCACTTTCTCCATCCAAGCAATGTGGGGAAGCAATAAAAAAGGCAAACAGAATGCTAGGGTATATTGTCAAAAGTGTACAATTTAGAACAAGGGAAATAATGTTAAGACTGTACAATGCGCTAGTTAGAACTGGAATCCTGTGTGCAGTTCTGGGCACCACACTTCAAGAAGGATATTGCTGCTATAGAGGCAGTTCAGAGGAGAGCAACCAGATTTATTCCAGGTCTGAAGGGAAAGTCCTACTCGGAGAGACTGAGGGAACTGAACCTTTTCACCCTGGAACAGAGGAGACTACGTGGGGACTTGATCCAAGTCTTCAAAATCATGAAAGGCATCGACCACATCAAACCAGAGTAGCTTTTCCAGATCAGCAGGGACACACGCACCCGGGGACACAAATGGAAATTGGGCTTCAAGGCATTCAAAACGGAAAACAGGAGACACTTCTTTACACAGAGAGTAGTCACAATCTGGAATAAACTACCCAGCGATGTGGTAGAAGCTGAAAGTTTGGGAACATTTAAAAATAGACTGGATAGGATCCTTGGATCACTTAGATATTAATGGACACCAAACGAGCACGATGGGTCGAATGGCCTCCTCTCATTTGTAAACTTTCTTATGTTCTTATATCAGATATATCACCACCCCCACCCAATGGAACTCTCTTCTAGAGAGAAAATCCATACCTTTGACGATTTAAGATGTTCTGAAACTACTTTTCAGATGATTTATACCTATACAAATACCTATTACGCGCAGTTATCAGTAAGTTCTTAGTGAGAATGTAAACTTGGTTAGAAAATTTGTTAATTTTAGTATTTATTAAGCTATATCCAATTCCATGTGGATTAATACCAGAATAATTTCATAACCATTGTAGTTTCTCCTACATTGTAGTATAATAGCCTCAGGCGTTTCAGGTTTCTAAGTATTAGTTTTTAAAATATAAATTTCAAGCTCTCAAGATATCAAGCATTAAGAAGGCTTGTTGTGTATTCATTTAGTTGTGTTTAAGTATGTAGTTTCTGGATCCAAAATGAGAACCTATATCATCAGCAGCCTTTGTCAATCCTCTGCTCCTAATGAAGGTTTTACGTTTTAAGATAATTTTGAGTCCAGTTTTCTTACTGGCATCTGAGCGTTCATGATTTTGAAGCTATACGTCTTCAGGTTTTTTTTGGCAATTATGACAATTTGGAAAGTCATAGATTCAGTTTATTATGGGTTATTTTATAATCATCCCCCAACATGTAGTAGTTAATTTGCCTGCAGGACAGCTCTATAATCTTAATCATTATGATGCATGCTACTACTGAATGTCTTCTATGTGTTACCTCCTTTAATAACCCAGGGAAACTGGAAACCTTTATATAGTTCCAAATGCTTCTATTGAACTTCCACAGAGCAGGAAGTTGTTGTCTTTTTTTTTTTTTTTTTTTAAGGAATATTCAGAGGTGTGAAAACATTTGACAAGAGGGTCACGTTTATTCACACCTCTAAAGATTCCTTTTCTGGAATTAAAGTACTTGCTCTGTGCAATGTCAGTAAGATAGTGTCTTGCTGATTTTCTTTTTATACTGCTATCAAATCCATGAATCTTCATATTTACATCTGAATTTTTATTTTCGTTGTTATGTACGCAGGGGTATGACTACTGTAATGTGGAGGGCACTGTGTGTATACATATAAATAAAATGTCCCCTTTTCTCTTTCATAACCTCTTATATTCTAACAGTTATGACTCCATATACATGACATCTGTCTTATCCATGCCTATGGATAATTCAAATTTTGCATTTGAATTATTTGTCCATTTTATTATAATGCAGTCATCATTCCATGCCAAGACCTTCAAAGCCTTACTTTGGTCTGCGTTTGAGGACTGGCAGGGTTGCAACCTTCCTGTCCTCAGGACTGTGAGGAGAAGGATCTCCTCCAGGGAGTTCTGGAGGCAGAGGGAGCTCACTAAGGAGATGGCGAGGCTTTCTCTCAGACCTCTTCTTGTCTGATCTTGAGGAGAGATAGTCTTTTAAACTGCATTAAAGAAAAAGAAAAAGAAAAAACATGATATGAAAACACTGGATTTAAATAACATTCAACATTAGTACAGTAAGATGCATTTTAAATACCCATAAAGGATTAAAATTGTTTAAACGTATACACAAGACAGACAATTTTAAACAACATAAAAGCAAGAAGCAATTGTGGGGCACAATTCCTCCCCCCTCCCCTTTTATATGTCTAATGCATTTTACTTGTACACATACACCGATAAGCCATAACACTGATAATCTCATTATCATGGCACCTGTCAGTGGGTGGGATATATTAGGCAGCAAGTGAACATTTCGTCCTCAAAAGTTGATGGGCTAGCGTAAGGATCTGAGCGACTTTGACAAGGGCCAAATTGTGATGGCTAGACGACTGGGTCAGAGCATCTCCAAAACTGCAGCTCTTGTGGGGTGTTCCCAGTCTGCGGTGGTCAGTACCTATCAAAAGTGGTCAAAGGAAGGAAAAGCGGTGAACCGGCGACAGGGTCATGGGCGGCCAAGGCTCACTGATGCACGTGGAGAGCAAAGGATGGCCCGTGTGGTCCGATCCAACAGACAAGCTACTGTAGCTCAAATTGCTGAAAAAGTTAATGCTGGTTCTGATGGAAAGGTGTAAGAACACACAGTGCATCGCAGTTTGTTGTGTATGGGGCTGTGTAGTCACAGACCAATCAGGGTGCCCATGCTGACCCCTGTCCACTGCCAAAAGCGCCTACAATGGGCACGTGAGCATCAGAACTGGACCACAGAGCAATAGAAGGTGGCCTGGTCTAATGTATCACGAGTTCAAGGTGTTGACTTGGCCTCCAAATTCCCCAGATCTCAATGCAATCGAGCATCTGTGGGATGTGCTGGCCAAACAAGTCCAATCCATGGAGGCCCCACCTTGCAATTTATAGGACTTAAAGAATCTGCTGCTAACGTCTTGGTGCCAGATACCACAGCACACCTTCAGAGGTCTAGTGGAGTCCATGCCTCGACGGGTCAGGGCTGTTTTGGCGGCAAAAGGGGGACCTACACAATATTAGGCAGGTGGTCATAATGTTATGGCTGATCCGTGTATACCAAAATTGTAAGCCTCCAATAATTTATAGACTCAAAGACTCATCTATGCAGAGACCCGAGGTATTAATTAAGTAGTTTTAGATGGCAATTAACTTAACAGGAAGCATTTGTGGGGGTCTGTATACCACCCATCATTCAGACTGTATGGGTCTGGCAGCAATAGTAGATGATGCTCAAATTTTTGAATATACAGTGAGGGAAAAAAGTATTTGATCCCCTATCAATCAGCAAGATTTCTGGCTCCCAGGTGTCTTTTATACAGGTAACGAGCTGAGATTAGGAGCAGTCTCTTAAAGGGAGTGCTCCTAATCTCAGCTCGTTACCTGTATAAAAGACACCCGTCCACAGAAGCAATCAGTCAATCAGATTCCAAACTCTCCACCATGGCCAAGACCAAAGAGCTGTCCAAGGATGTCAGGGACAAGACTGTAGACCTACACAAGGCTGGAACAGTTGGTGCGATTATTCGCAAATGGAAGAAACACAAAATAACTGTCAGTCTCCCTCGGTCTGGGGCTCCATGCAAGATCTCACCTCGTGGAGTTTCAATGATCATGAGAACGGTGAGGAATCAGCCCAGAACTACATGGGAGGATCTTGTTAATGATCTCAAGGCAGCTGGGACCATAGTCACCAAGAAAACAATTGGTAACACACTACGCCGTGAAGGACTGAAATCCTGCAGCGCCCGCAAGGTCCCTCTGCTCAAGAAAGCACATGTACAGGCCCGTCTGAAGTTTGCAAATGAACATCTGAATGATTCAGAGGAGAACTGGGTGAAAGTGTTGTGGTCAGATGAGACCAAAATTGAGCTCTTTGGCATCAACTCAACTCGCCGTGTTTGGAGGAGGAGGAATGCTGCCTATGACCCCAAGAACACCATCCCCACCGTCAAACATGGACGTGGAAACATTATGCTTTGGGGGTGTTTTTCTGCTAAGGGGACAGGACAACTGCACCGCATCAAAGGGACGATGGACGGGGCCATGTACCGTCAAATCTTGGGTGAGAACCTCCTTCCCTCAGCCAGGGCATTGAAAATGGGTTGTGGATGTGTATCCCAGCATGACAATGACCCAAAACACACAGCCAAGGCAACAAAGGAGTGGCTCAAGAAGAAGCACATTTAGGTCCTGGAGTGGCCTAGCCAGTCTCCAGACCTTAATCCCATAGAAAATCTGTGGAGGGAGCTGAAGGTTCGAGTTGCCAAACGTCAGCCTCGAAACCTTAATGACTTGGAGAGGATCTGCAAAGAGGAGTGGGACAAAATCCCTTCTGAGATGTGTGCAAACCTGGTGGCCAACTACAAGAAACGTCTGACCTCTGTGATTGCCAACAAGGGTTTTGCCACCAAGTACTAAGTCGAAGGGGTCAAATACTTATTTCCCTCATTAACATGCAAATCAATGTATAACTTTTTTGAAATGCGTTTTTCTGGATTTTTTTGTTGTTATTCTGTCTCTCACTGTTAAAATACACCTACCATTAAAATTATAGACTGATCATTTCTTTGTCAGTGGGCAAACGTACAAAATCAGCAGGGGATCAAATACTTTTTTCCCCTCACTGTACCTCACGATCAGCAGTCTCTAACTTAAGTGCATAGATTGAAAGTTCAGACATTATGGACTACATGTCACTCAAATAAGGACACATACGTGTATGACTTGTCTCAAATGTTACTGTCTGGAGGTAGACACCATCTCAGAATAAACACAGAGATGACTTCTAAAACATTATTAAATGAGACAAGTACATAATACTATACAGGTTCATATCCCTATTTGGGCGCTGTCTGAAAACAGACAGTTATGCCTCACTCCCACTATATTCCTCAATAATTATATTCCTGAGTATTGTTGCTAATTGACGAAGATATGTATTCATTGCTGTTACTATGTTTATTGTTTACAACATTTTAGCTATCAGTCTTAGGTTACTTATTACTGGCAGGTATTGGTATAACAATGCTGCTAAATCAAGCACCACCAGAAGTGAGTTTTCTACCTGGAAGCAAGTTGTTTTGTTTTGATGACGTCAGGCTGATTTGATCTATACCCTCGACACAAAAATAAAGTGCACCTTTGCCAATAACTAAACAGAATGTTAGGGTATATTGTCAAAAGTGCAGAATTTACAACAAGGTAAGTAATGTTAAGGGAAGTAATGTTAAGACTGTACAATGCACTAGTTAGACCTCACCTGGAATACTGTGTAGAGTTCTGGGCTCCACACTTCAAGAAAGATATCGCTGCTCAACAGGCAGTTCAGAGGAGAGCAAATCAGACTTATTCCAGGTTTGAAGGGAATGTCCTACGCAGAGGGACTGAGGGAATGGAACCTTTTCACATAGCGCAACCGAATTTGAATTGCGTGAAAGCCCTAATTAGACTGAAAATACACATTTTTACGTGATATTTGCAACACATTCATCCATTATGTGCGAAAAGCTGGTGCAAACAGTGGGAATAACAGACCACTGTGGGGATGCATACCTATACCCAGTATACCCAGCTGTTTTACATGGAAACATTTTGTACCCATGTGCAGTATAATTGCTTAATAAGTGTCAGCAAAATTAAGGAGTATTACATGCCACAGCCAGACACAGATGCATGCCCTTGAGAAATCATTACGGGTGAGGTAGGTGGACAGTAAGCTGTGGTCAGTAGGCTTCAAAGGTAAATTGTCCATGTTATTTTACAATATTAGTGATATTCACATCACATGCTGCAATGCAATTCTGAAGGTGCACTACAGAACATCAGTACACACACGTAACAACCGCCTTTATTGTTCAATTGTTCATCCCCAAAATATGAAGCTAGCACTTAATAATACAATTTCGTGAAAGCGGGGGGGAGGACAGTAAAATTTTGTGAGAGCTGGGGAGGTTGTTCATGGTAAAATGTCATTGTAAAAAGAAGGGGGTGTTGTGAGAGCGGGAGGGGGTGGTTCCTAACATGGGAGGGGGGGGGGTGTATTTTGCCACAGACCCCAGTTTGAGAACCGCTGGCCTAGACGATACTATGTAACAGTTACAGCATGGCAATAATTGTGTGTATATGTTTCTTTATTTGTGTAGTCTCCTCTGCTGTCATATATACTGTAGCAACACCACTGAGAGCAGCTTGTGTGGTTAATGATAACTTTTGGCTGTCCTGAGCAGCTAGTATATTGGTAGTGTGTGTGCATGCAGGTTTGCACGGCACAAACAGGTTTGCGAGATACAGAAAAAAAAAAAAAAAAAAGCTATATCCAAATGTCGTGCAAAACTGTGTGCCATGTTTGAATCTCTCTTTTTTTTGGCCAAGTCGCTTTCCTTCTTGCACGGCACACATTGTGCAAGGAAATTGTGCAAAATTGTAATATCAGGCCCGTAGTTTGTTCGATTTCTACTTTTTTAAATATTGGAATACTCAAAATAATATGATTATTCCAAGTGAAAACACTACAAATGCCCATCCCTAATATCTACATACTAGAATTAATTTAGCTATATGTAAGAAATAACTACAATAAATATGCTCTCCAAGATACAACAATATAGAAAGAATTAGTGTTGCAGGGTATTCCGAAAAAAAAAACTGTTTGATACAATTTTGTTTGTAAAGTTTGGTACTTCTGTCAAATTTGTCTCACGTCATAAAGATTGGAGAATCAAGTCGGTCTAGTAATTACTCTGAATTGGTGAGAACGAGTTTTTTTTTTTTTTTTTTTTTTTTTTTAGGAACTTCTCATATTAAGAATATTGCAGACATTCAGTGTACAATGCATATACAAGCATTGGTGTAGAATAACTGTACTTATACACATTTAAATGATCACTGTAAACACTAGTTTTGATGACAATAGAATTACTAGAATTTTTTATTTATTTATTTTTCATTATTTTTCTGTAAGACTCGCAGCAAGAAACACACCTGCGGAACAAGTGCAACCAAGAGAGAGACTAAATAATAACTGTGCTTATGTGTATTTACATGATCACTGTAATCAAAATACAGACAAAAACATACAATTACATTACTACAACGATAGATCGGTAGAATGAGCCTTGTCAGACTCACAAAGCATTAAACATAACAGTAAAACAAGCACAAGAAAGAGAGAAAGGTCACGTTCATGTATTGCAAATGTCTGCAGTTCTGCACAGATGTGCAGAATCCCACCGATCCCATTAGTGGAGCAGCGCAAATCTCTGCAGAACTGCAGAAATCTGCACTACACCGACGTGACCAAAGATACACGGATACCTTCGCAGGGGCGGAGTGTAATTCAAGACAAAGCAAAATAAAGGCACGAAACACACACACACACACAACATCGTTTGAGCAAGCATGGTTCTTGAGATATGACAAATGATGATTTGTGTGGCACTAACCAGAAAGAGACTACAGTAGTTTGGTGCAATTTGGCGAAGAGGGCTCAAGGCGACGAGGCAATTATGCCCCGTTTCCACTAGCCATGTTCAGGTGCACCTCAGCGTGGCCGTGCTGTAACTGTACACCTAAACTATGCCCGGCAGCGTTTCCACTCATTGTCATGAAGTACAGCTGCCCTAGGAAGTGACAGTGAGACACGAAAGGTCAAAACGCAGTCTGGGACGCTCAGCATTCTAGGATTTAGTGTTTTAACTGGAGGCTGAAATACCACTAAGTGCAATAAACTTTGAGCTGAAATGTTTTTAGGATATCTAACACAGTCTTATAGTATAAGTTATACCAGATATTCAAAAGTAGAAACCGGGACACATTGAAACAATATATAAAACAAATTACATCACTTAAAATTTAAATGTAGTTTATTTTGTTTACTAGCGCATCGTAAATAACCATGTTACTTCTCCCTGTATCATGATCTGATTAACATTTGACAGTATAGCTTAAGTATCCTAGATATTCTCCCTTATTATTTATCTGTGGGGGAATGAACTGCGTTGTATTATGAAATACAGTGTGCTGTATATTTCTATATCATGAAATATACAGTATGACAGTCACAACCAGTTTTTTAAGCAAAACGAATACATGTGTATATAAATACGGCTACAACACTCTGGGATCCATAACTTACTCGAACGTTTTTTCCACAAATTCAGTGTTAGCATGTTTTCTCTCTACACCTGCAGCTTTATCAATTATATATATTTATCAAAATAAAAGAATCACACATCAATAACATTGTGCGTGGGATCAGCTTTTATCACGAATGGGATTCCTTTAAAAATACCTTTGACACTATAACTAATGGATCGGTTGTATTAATCACTAAGTTTTGTAAGGTTGGATTACCATTAACATATAGTTATAGCGATAATGAGGGATTACAAATATAATTAAAATATACGATTCTTCATGCGATTGATCACTTAAAAATTAGCCTCCGTTTTAAACATTTTAATAGTTTTAAGATAGTGTAAACAGAGGGAATCTAAAAACCATGCCATTTGAATAATTTTAAGATCATTTACAAGATATTGGGATATTTAATTTAAATCCAGGACGAATAGTTCGTTTGCATGTATTTATAACAAAAAAAGGAATGTATTTTGTCAGGGCACATTGTATTGCAGTACGATGTGGTCCTTTCTCCAGCAGGATTTTCGTGATCTTTTCAAAGACTCTTAAATGTCTTTCTGCTCCAAGCAATTAATCCTGTGTTGCACTTTTCCACCAGGCATTAATAACTGCTCCAGATTAATCATTTTACCAAGGTAAACACACATTCTTTCTTTGCAAAAGTTTCTATCGCATCGAGAGTGTCCGCCATTACTGTACTTACAATTTCAGAATACAGACTCGTTGTGTCAGGCTGCATAAGGGACGTCACAGTATGTGACCCAGACCAGTTTGGGACTCAAACGATACGGTGTACGAAACTGTGCCTCCTGAAACTAGTTCATTGGCGATGGGGGCCGTATGAGGGCCCCTGGCAATAAGTGCTTTTGGTGAAGGGGGCCGCAAGAGGGCTGCAGGCGACGAGGGCTGCACGAGGGCCATGGGTGTTGACAGGCAGGGCAAGGGGTGGGGCAGAGAAACAGCCGTCTGGGGGTGCAGGGAGGGCACCAGCGAAGGAGGGGTTTGAGAAGGTGGGACCCACTGCCAGCACTGCGGGGCATATGGTGGGACGCAGCCCATGCTAAGCGGCACAACAGTCGAGACAGAAGGCAGTGTGGAGACAGGAAGGAGGAGGGAGGATGGAGGATAGAGGAAATGGACGCAGATCAGACATGGAGGACAGTGCTGGGCCCGAAACAAGGATGCTGGGCAGGAACAAAGAACATGTAAACAGCAGCGGTGGGGGACAGTGAGCAAGAGCCACCGTGGGAGGAGGGAAGTGAGGTTATTGTTTTTTTTCTTCTGTTGTTGTTGTTAATATTATTAAGCAAGCTGGGTGGGGAGCGGGGCCATAGGAAGGACTGAGACGGAGGGGGGGGCTGGCGTCGAGGTGGCGGGGGGGGCGCAGGCCGAGAGTCATTGAGTGTACCTGTGTGGAGGAAAAGATGTGAGGCAGAGGAAGACGTCGAGAATGCGTGAACCACAAAAAACCTAGGCAGGCGAGCAATAATCCAGTCCCCTGGAGCCGGAGGGAGACAGCAGAGGTCTGAGGGCATGAGAAAGAAACTGGGACCGGAGCCAGACTGCGGGGAAGAACCAGGAAATAGGGCTCGCGGCACTGAAGGATCCAGAGGCAGAGACATGCAGAGGATTGGGGGCACGGCAAGGTGAGAAGGCGATGGAGGAACACAGGTTCCATGGTGAGGAATCCATTAGTGTAAGTAATCATCCAGATGAAAGGCAGGAGAGTGAAAGATGCAACGCAGGTGAACAGAGCGATGGGCTGACAGGTGTGCGGCGGCGTGCTTGAATGATGCAAAAGAATGAAGCGCTAGGGGTGTGCGTTGATGATGGGATATTTATACTCTTTGACCGGAAGCGAGTGTGATGACATCGGAGTTGTTTACTCCTGAAATTAATTTATAAATTCCACTAATACACTATTTAAAATAAACTTGCATTGTAATATGTAGGCACAGTACTATATTCTGAAATGACAGATAAAACATTTTGGCAGCACAGATGTCAATCAATAGCTAAGAAAGTCAAAACAATGCAAATAAGATTCTGAAATTTATATTATGCACACTTTTATAGCATAATGATACAAAAACAACAGTACTTTACATCTCAACTTTAGCACAAATTCATTGACCAATGGCGTTTTCTTCTTAATGTGAGACTACAGCTTGCCGTCACTTTATTATGTAACCGACACCTGATCTGCTTTGCGCTTCAATTTGTTTATTTTGTTGGTGTAATTATCACAAACAAAATGTGTAAACAAATTGAGGTGACTAATTCCAGCTTCCCTCATCCCCTTTTCCAAACCTCAATTTGAAATGTCTGTAATTTCCTTATATGGAGATGTACAATGCTAACATTTGGCATGAAGTTAGACGCAAACCTCTACTTCGAGACTTACGAAATTACAAAATGGTAGGTTTACAATGCCTGTGCCTCATATACCGGATATAGGGTTAATATATGATTTTCCCTAGATTGTCATGTTTTCCATTTAATTTAAAGTTGTATTTTTTGATTGTGTAAATTAAGAGAAATGTTATTACTGCTCAGTTTGTATTCAAACAATAATTCACCCACCTTTCAGCATTTCCCAAGTCTTCAGATAGCACAGGAGGCAGTGGTAAGGAGGTGAGGGTAGAGTTAGGGAGAACTGACACACGTTCTTTTTCCTTGGATCCCTGGCTGCTGGGCACTGGGGGCTTTCTCTTCTCCTTGGGTGGCAAGGGAGGTTCATCTTTCACTTTGGCATCTTTAGGAGCTGTCCTTTTAGCAGACCATTCAGCTGGAGACTGAGGTTGGCTCAGGCCCTCAGTTTGGGGCTTGGTGGGCCTCTCAGGATGTGGGGAGGGGGGGGGGTCTAACCTTGGTTTCTTGGCCTCCTTGGTTTGGCTGTTAGGGCAAGGCTGGGGTGTTGCAGTGGCGGTGGCAGTGGGCGGTGGGCCCTTGGTGGGTGTGGACGCATTGGAGTTCTTGGCCCCTGTGCGTGCTGCTTCTGCAGCTTTGGCCTTTTTCTGTTTGCTTAGCTCAGCAGCCAGGCTCGTCTTGAAGGTGAGGGTGCTGGGGGAGATGCTGGAAGGGCGGCTGTGGGAACGTGAGTGGCGATGCCGGCTGCGTGAGCGTGAGTGACGGGAGGTATAGGGGCTGCGGCTTCGCGACTTGCCTGTTCTCCTGGAGAAAAAGACAACGGACACAATAAGAAAACTATGACAGATATTAAATCTAAGCTTGAAAGATAAATCATTTTAAATATTAATGATAATATTAGTAATTGTAATAAGTCAATGTAATTGATATAAGAAATTTTATGGGAAAATGTGAAATAAAAGGCATTCTATTTTAACGCATTATATAGAAGTTATATTGTTTTAATATAGGCTACATTTTAAAAATGCATTTTGCTTAAAGGGAAACAAAGAGGGAGGGGAATATTAGCTAAATAAAGTCAAAAGGTATTAAGAGTAAAGACTAGGGTTGTACTGAAGGGTAAATTTTAACCTTTGAAGGTGGTAATTTGCATAATTTATTGATGATGTCACATTAGCTACTAATGTATTGATTTGAATGAACAGCCTACTTTTTTGGTTTACAGGTAATCTATATAAACAAAATAAAACATCCCCTTGTAGTTTAAAATAAGTTATTGATCATGTTTTTCCAACAACAACAACAACAAAACAACAATAATAATAATAATAATAATGGGTCAATTGCAAAGAACTTGCAGAGTTTTATGGATCATATCCAGTACGCTGCTTTCAGTTGTATGCAATTGACCCGTTAAGCCTAATAAATAACGCATAATTGAAACTGAAGAAAAAATAATGCTTAATAACACAGTGGTCCACAGGTATCCCTGCAAACACACAATGTTGCCACAATGTTGTAGCAATGTAATTTAGTTGTGTGTTAGCTGGGATCCTGGCAAATGGGGGATAGTTCTCTTTTTTTTTTTTTTTTTAAGTTTCTTCTGAATCAGTGTAATCATATATTTTCAAAATACATTGTCTACATTTAAATCTGGTCCAATGTCCGCTGACACGACAGTGGCAATTGAGGTTTTTTTTTTGTTTGTTTACACTATTACAGCAACTTTTATTTAAGTAATGGACAGTATATACAGCTCTGGAATAAATTAAGAGACCACTGCACATTTTTCTTAAATCCGTATCTCTACATGTATGGCAGCCATTCCATCCCTTTCATATTCTTATTTGGAATTTGGGAGCAATGTTGTCAGTAATACATTTATAGAATAAAACAAAAATGTTAATTTTACCAAAACACATACCTATAAATAGTAAAACCAGAGTGAAGTGGTGTAAATTTTTTCCAGAGCTGTTTATCAAATGTTTTAATTGGGGGGTTTCCAAGAAGTAGACTCAACTCATCATTGTGGGTGCAACAACACACTGACTCGTTCTTCCACCTCCCTTCACCTTTTATCCACTGTCTCTATGCTCCTCCCCACCGCACTGCCGTTACCTCATTAACCCTTTATTGGGTGTGGTGGTGCTGCAATATTCAAACATGATCAATTTCTATCAACTAGAGAGAAAAAAAAAAAACGATGTGATTATCATGTGACGAATCTTCAAAGGTCTGGAGAGCGAACGAACCTTCGAACCTTCAGAGACAGGCCTAGTAAAGACATTATGTAACATAATAAGCATATAAAATGCAAACAATAAAATAACAGGGCCTAAATTATCTGTTTTAGGCACTTAATAATCTGCAATCAGAATGTGATTTTCGATGTTATTGTACATGATTTTGTAATATAGTTAGTATTACAGTTTTACATATTTCCTTTATTTTGAGGAAAACAAATGAGTGCACACTTAAATGTATTCTGTTAAGTCATCTTTTGGTTACAATTTGTTCAGTAACTTCACATTAGGGTTGGGCGATACGACTTAAAAATAATATCTCGATATTTTTAGAAGTTGGGGCGATACACGATATATATCTCGATATGACTTGTTTCTATCCAATCAAGCTACAAAATAAGACCAAAAACATTTAAACAACAAAGTCTTTATTTAATCATTAAATATGCAAAGCATAACAAATACTACATGCAGGATGGTAAATATATGCAGAATGCAACATATAACAGCGCAAGTGGTGTGTGATTACTATTACGTGCGTTATGTTATGGGATATTATATATATATATATATATATACACATATATATATATACACACATATATACACACACACACACACACATATATATACAGTGAGGGAAAAAAGTATTTGATCCCAATGCTGATTTTGTACGTTTGCCCACTGACAAAGAAATGATCAGTCTATAATTTTAATGGTAGGTGTATTTTAACAGTGAGAGACAGAATAACAACAAAAAAATCCAGAAAAACGCATTTCAAAAAAGTTATACATCGATTTACATGTTAATGAGGGAAATAAGTATTTGATCCCCTATCAATCAGCAAGATTTCTGGCTCCCAGGTGTCTTTTATACAGGTAACGAGCTGAGATTAGGAGCACTCTCTTAAAGGGAGTGCTCCTAATCTCAGCTCGTTACCTGTATAAAAGACACCCGTCCACAGAAGCAATCAATCAATCAGATTCCAAACTCTCCACCATGGCCAAGACCAAAGAGCTGTCCAAGGATGTCAGGGACAAGATTGTAGACCTACACAAGGCTGGAATGGGCTACAAGACCATCGCCAAGCATCTTGGTGAGAAGGTGACAACAGTTGGTGCGATTATTCGCAAATGGAAGAAACACAAAATAACTGTCAGTCTCCCTCGGTCTGGGGCTCCATGCAAGATCTCACCTTGTGGAGTTTCAATGATGATGAGAACGGTGAGGAATCAGCCCAGAACTACACGGGAGGATCTTGTTAATGATCTCAAGGCAGCTGGGACAATAGTCACCAAGAAAACAATTGGTAACACACCAAGCCGTGAAGGACTGAAATCCTGCAGCGCCCGCAAGGTCCCTCTGCTCAAGAAAGCACATGTACAGGCCCGTCTGAAGTTTGCCAACATCTGAATGATTCAGAGGAGAACTGGGTGAAAGTGTTGTGGTCAGATGAGACCAAAATCGAGCTTTTGGCATCAACTCAACTCGCCGTGTTTGGAGGAGGAGGAATGACCCCAAGAACACCATCCCCACCGTCAAACATGGAGGTGGAAACATTATGCTTTGGGGGTGTTTTTCTGCTAAGGGGACAGGAAAACTGCACCGCATCAAAGAGACGATGGACAGGGCCATGTACCATCAAATCTTGGGTGAGAACCTCCTTCTCTCAGCCAGGGCATTGAAAATGGGTCGTGGATGGGTATTCCAGCATGACAATGACCCAAAACACACAGCCAAGGCAACAAAGGAGTGGCTCAAGAAGAAGCACATTAAGGTCCTGGAGTGGCCTAGCCAGTCTCCAGACCTTAATCCCATAGAAAATCTGTGGAGGTTCGAGTTGCCAAACGTCAGCCTCGAAACCTTAATGACTTGGAGAATATTTGCAAAGAGGAGTGGGACAAAATCCCTCCTGAGATGTGTGCAAACCTGGTGGCCAACTACAAGAAACGTCTGACCTCTGTGATTGCTAACAAAGGTTTTGCCACCAAGTACTAAGTCAAAGAGGTCAAATACTTATTTCCCTCATTAACATGCAAATTAATTTATAACTTTTTTGAAATGCGTTTTTCTGGATTTTTTTTTTGTTATTCTGGTCTCTCACTGTTAAAATACACCTACCATTAAAATTATAGACTGATCATTTCTTTGTCAGTGTGCAAAGGTACAAAATCAGCAGGGGATCAAATACTTTTTTCCCTCACTGTGTATAAAATATATATTAGGGCTGTGCGATATGACGATATATATCGTATGACGAAAGAAAAACGTCTATCGTTTCATATTATGCTATATCGTAGTGTCGCAAATTGCAATCTTTACGGCAGTATTTTTTGTCATTAGGACGCTTTGCGTTCTTCCCGGTTCTTCCACACGTGCCGGATGCGACAAGAAATGAGCATCAGAAACACAGACAGACATGAGGAGAGAGACCTGACACACAATAACCAACACAACCAAGAGATACTTTAATGCGCAAGCGCACACGATGCGTGCTGTAAGTAGAATCGAGACGCGACAGTCAGAGGAGAAATGTCTGTCTAGCCGATGTTAATGCGCCACTATAAACCCAGCTGTGCTAAATCTACCTGAATCATTTTACAGCACATGTGTTGCGTGATTAATATTACTTGTGTTATCGTTGTTATGTGACAGTAAATCATACTGTGTATATGTATATATGTGCTCTGAGGAAGATAAGTTGAAACGCGTAAGAATTATGATGTTCACTTTTTCTCCAATACATTTTTTTTGAGACATCGGTAAATATGGACTGTTTTTAGACGGGAGCTGCTGTCCTTCCTTGACCGGATAATTGTTCTATATAAAATCCCTGGGATCATTTAAGATTTAATAAAACTATTGTAACGCCAGCTATTTTTAAACTTATATATATCCCATAACAACATAACACACCTAATAGTAATCACACAACACTTGCCCTGTAATGTGTTGCATTCTACATATATTTACCATGACAGCCTGCATGTAGTATTTGTTAGTTTTGCTTATTGGAGGATTAACGAAATACTTGTAGTTTGAATGTCTTTGGTCTTATTTTGTGGCTTGATTGGATAAAAACAAGAAAGAGATATATACCGTGTATTGCCCAAACTTCTAAAAATAGAGATATTTTTAAGTCATATCGCCCAGCCCTAATATATACACTCACCTAAAGGATTATTAGGAACACCTGTTCAACTTCTCATTAATGCAATTATCTAACCAACCAATCACATGGCAGTTGCTTCAATGCATTTAGGGGTGTGGTCCTGGTCAAGACAATCTCCTGAACTCCAAACTGAATGTCTGAATGGGAAAGAAAGGTGATTTAAGCAATTTTGAGCGTGGCATGGTTGTTGGTGCCAGACGGGCCAGTCTGAGTATTTCACATTTTGCTCAGTTACTGGGATTTTCACGCACAACCATTTCTAGGGTTTACAAAGAATGGTGTGAAAAGGGAAAAACATCCAGTATGCGGCAGTCCTGTGGGCGAAAATGCCTTGTTGATGCTAGAGGTCAAAGGAGAATGGGCCGACTGATTCAAGCTGATAGAAGAGCTACTTTGACTGAAATAACCACTCGTTACAACCGAGGTATGCAGCAAAGCTATTGTGAAGCCACAACACGTACAACCTTGAGGCGGATGGGCTACAACAGCAGAAGACCCCACCGGGTACCACTCATCTCCACTACAAATAGGAAAAAGAGGCTACAATTTGCACAAGCTCACCAAAATTGGACAGTTGAAGACTGGAAAAATGTTGCCTGGTCTGATGAGTCTCGATTTCTGTTGAGACATTCAGATGGTAGAGTCAGAATTTGGCGTAAACAGAATGAGAACATGGATCCATCATGCCTTGTTACCACTGTGCAGGCTGCTGGTGGTGGTGTAATGGTGTGGGGGATGTTTTCTTGGCACACTTTAGGCCCCTTAGTGCCAATTGGGCATCGTTTAAATGCCACGGCCTACCTGAGCATTGTTTCTGACCATGTCCATCCCTTTATGACCACCATGTACCCATCCTCTGATGGCTACTTCCAGCAGGATAATGCACCATGTCACAAAGGTCGAATCATTTCAAATTGGTTTCTTGAACATGACAATGAGTTCACTGTACTAAACTGGCCCCCACAGTCACCAGATCTCAACCCAATAGAGCATCTTTGGGATGTGGTGGAACAGGAGCTTCGTGCCCTGGATGTGCATCCCACAAATCTCCATCAACTGCAAGATGCTATCCTATCAATATGGGCCAACATTTCTAAAGAATGCTTTCAGCACCTTGTTGAATCAATGCCACGTAGAATTAAGGCAGTTCTGAAGGCGAAAGGGGGTCAAACACAGTATTAGTATGGTGTTCCTAATAATCCTTTAGGTGAGTGTATATATACACACATATATATACACACACACATACACATGATTTACTGTCACATAACATAACAATAACACAAGTAATAGTAATCATGCAACACATGTGCTATAAAATGGTACAGATTCAGGTAGATTTCCCACAGTCGGGTTTATAGTGGTGCATTAACATCTGCTATACAGGGACATTTCTTCTCTGACTGTCGCGTTTCGATTCTACTTACCAGTACAGCACGTACTAAATAGTTATAATAATAATACAAATAATAATAATAAAAGCTGTTGTACCACTTCACCGTCATAATGAAAAGAAAATGAAACTTTCTGCATCCGTTTGCATTGCTCTCCAATTTATTAAAATACAAACAATTATTCTTTAATTTTATACAAATTTTATCCATCTAAATTAGATCGAGTTTAGCCCGGCGACGAGAACGGGGCGCAACGTGCGCTTGCGCATTAAAGAATCTCTTGTTTATGTTGGTTATTCTGTCAGTTCACTCTCCTCCATGTCTGTCTGTGTTTCTGATGCACATTTCTTGCTGCATCCGGCACGTGTGGAAGAACCGGGAAGAACGCAAACCATCCTAATGACGAAAAATATTGCCGTAAAGAGTGGGATTTGCGACACCACAATATAAACAATAGAGCATAATATGAAACGATAGACGTTTTTCTATCGTCATACAATATATATCGTCATATCACACAGCCCTACTTCACATACAGTATGTTTAACCCACAGAGGACTACAGGACAAGTTTTTGGCCAGCGCAGGTATGTTGCTAGAGAACTAGAGGGACGATTTTCTGCCCAAACTAATTAGTTTAGTAATTAGTTGATTGGAGTCCACCTGCAATTAAGGGGTGTCATGTGATTTCAGGTTAAATACACCTGTCTCTGGGAGGTCCCACAGTTGGTTATTACAATTTCTAACAAAAACTACATCATGAAGACGAAGGAACATTAAATGCAAATCCGGAATAAGGTTCTTCAAAAGCACCAATCAGGGGTAGGATATAAGAGCATTTCCAAGACACTGAATATGCCATTGAGCACAGTAAAGCCCATTATTAAGAAATGGAGAGAATATGGCACAACTGTGAATCTGCCTAGAACAGGCTATCCTCAAAAACTGAGAATCCGGGCGAGAAGGGCACTAGTCAGAGGCCACCAAGAGGCCTATGGCAACTCTAAAGGAGTTATAGTCTTCCACGGCTGAGCTGGGAGACACTGTGCATACTGCAACAATAGCCCGGGTGCTTCACAAAGTTGGCAAAATGAAAGCTGTTGTTGGAGGAGGTGAGAAAAAAAAAAAAACTTGCCTTCTGGCAAACTCTAGCCCAGATTTGATGCATGTGGGAGACTCGGAGACCAAGTGGAGGAAGATTGTATGATCTGATGAGACCAAATTAGAGCTTTCTGGCCTCAACGCCAAGTGCTACATTAGGCACAAGCCTAATACCGCACATCATCCTTGAGAACACCATCCCTACTGTGAAGCATGGTGGTGGCAGCATCATGCTATGGGGATGCTTCTTTACATCACGGCCTGGAAACCTCATAAAGATAGAGGGCAAAATAGATGCAGCAAAGTACAGAGAAATCCTGGAAAAAAAAACCTGCTGAAGTCTGCAAGAGACATGGGACTTGGGAGAAGGCTCATTTTCCAGCAGGACAATGACCCCAAACATACAGCCAAAGCCACACTAGAGTGGCTTAAAAACAAAAAGGTCAATGTCCCGGTGTGACCCAGCCAAAGCCTGGACCTCAATCCAATTGAGAATATGTGGAAAGAGTTGACAATTGCTGTTCACCAGAGGTCCCCATCCAACTTGATGGAGCATTGTTTACATTGCTAAGTGCCAAGGGTGCCAATTATAAATTAGGGATGTTTATAAGTTTATACTGGGGCTAACAATTTTAGTAAAGAATATCTATTTTTTGTTGTAATTATGTTAAGCAAATAAGCCAAAAAAAAAAACTGCAATTCACATAATCAAAAAACTATGGGCAGACAGAACCCATCCCACCCATGCTCCCACTACTTGTATCCACTGCTAACTTCCCCCCACCTTGAACTCCTCCCCCACCCCCCATCCCTCTGCAGTCTGGAGAACATGTGAGCTCCAGTCTGCTAATGGGTGATAGAAAGCAGTGCACGTGTGTGATGTCACCAACCATGAGTCCCTCTGCTGCAGTGTACTGTGTATTTACAGTGTAATGCATGATGAAATGTGATTCACGCATGTTACTGCATTGTAGCAATACTGCAACATTTAAATGATGTATTAATTGTATGATGCACTTTTTGTTAATGTTGTGACACTCACAGTGGCCTGATTGTTGTTTTTTTTTTTTTTTCTTCTTTCTTTACAAATGTACTATACAAATCATAGGCATAATTAATTTTTTAGAATTTACAGCTGTATTTTGCCAACTTAAAATTGTCATAGTGTTCAATATGAATATGTGGCCATTTCTCCATTTGATACAGGAGATAATGGTAAGCAAAATGCTTCTTTCCCATGTGTCCAACAGACACATCCCCATTGTTTACCATGTAGTGGGAAAATTTACTTTTATAAATTTCCTTTATATTCTGTATATATTAATAGTTTCATGTTGTTATAGTATACATTGTTTCAGTTTATCTATGAAGCAATCATTAGTTTGTATTTATTCTGTCCGAGAGGTTACTTCAATCAAGCATTGTCTTCTCATGATGTCATTCAGCCAGTGTCTTCTGGATATTCAAACAGTATAGAGATTATGTGTTTTGGAGCACAGGTATTTGGTTAAGGACTTACAACAATGTCTTTGATAAACACCAGTTTCAAATATTTTAAAAATGTGTTACGCTGCGTGTAAAATATATAGTGATTAAACACTTATTTACTCTAGGCAAAGCTGTGGTTAAGCCCTGCCTATTCTAACAATTAACCTTCTAATAAACGAGCCTATGTTAATGGTGATTTTAATTTCCATACGGTTACACAGAGACGCCAGTAATGCCCTTTCTAATAAACTGTGCCTATTTGGCTGAAGCCGTTTTGAGCCTGGAGTTTTATTGGTTAAAATAGGCGCATCTGCTCCGATTGGCAAGAAGGACTGAAGTGGGTTTGGCACAGTGCATGATTGACAATTGGTCTGTTCATCTGGAAGTTCATTGGTTTTTCTGGAAGTTCATCGGGCCGTCTGGAAGTTTGCATGGAAGTTGGTCTGTTTGTCTATTTGTCTATTACTACTGTATGGCCAAATTGATGAATTTCCGAACGAACTACCAAATTGACGGACGAACACTTTTGGCACAAATGGCGCTCCATACAGAAGCCCCATTCACAATGAAATGCCAGAAAATTGCAGGCAACCTTTGGCCATTTTCCTGTTGTACCCCATTCACACTGGCTTTCAATGCCGGAAAATTGTCGGCAAGGATCCATTCACACAGAAAACAGAAATTGTTGAGAAAACATGGAAGTGAACCACAAAAACGAACCCGAGTTAGTTTCCAAACAAACTGAGCATGTTTGTACATAATTGTGAACAGCCAGCACACTGATACATTGTTTCAAAGCAAATGAACTGAACTGAACCCCGTTTGAAACTAACCCAGTGTGAGGGTGTAACATGTTTG
This sequence comes from Amia ocellicauda, assembly GCF_036373705.1. Lineage (NCBI taxonomy): Eukaryota > Metazoa > Chordata > Actinopteri > Amiiformes > Amiidae > Amia > Amia ocellicauda. Next base: position 47,516,149 of record NC_089851.1, on the reverse strand, counting down.
CCTGCATATAGATATTATACACCAATCAGTTAACATTATGACCACCTGCCTAATATTGTGTAGGTCCCCCTTTTGCCACCAAAACAGCCCTGACCCGTCGAGGCATGGACTCCACTAGACCTCTGAAGGTGTGCTGTGGAATCTGGCACCAAGACTTCGGCAGCAGATCCTTTAAGTCCTGAAAGTTGCGAGGTGGGGCCTCCATGGATCGGACTTGTTTGTCCAGCACATCCCACAGATGCTCGATTGGATTGAGATCTGGGGAATTTGGAGTCCAAGTCAACCCCTTGAACACGTGATTCATTAGACCAGGCCACCTTCTTCCATTGCTCCGTGGTCCAGTTCTGATGCTCACGTGCCCATTGTAGGCGCTTTCAGCAGTGGACAGGGGTCAGCATGGGCACCCTGATTGGTCTGTGACTACACAGCCCCATATGCAACAAACTGTGATGCACTGTGTGTTCGGACACCTTTCTATCAGAACCAGCATTAACTTTTTCAGCAATTTGAGCTACAGTAGCTTGTCTGTTGGATCGGACCACACGGGTCAGCCTTTGCTCCCCACGTGAATCAATGAGCCTTGGCCACCCATGACCCTGTCATGTTCACTGCTTTTCCTTCCTTGGACCACTTTTGATTGGCACTGACCACTGCAGACCAGGAATACCCCACAAGAGTTGCAGTTTTGGAGATGCTCTGACCCAGTCGTCTAGCCATCACAATTTGGCCCTTGTCAAAGTCGCTCAGATCCTTACACTTGCCTATTTTTCCTGCTTCTAACAAATCAACTTTGAGGACAAAATGTTCACTTGCTGCCTAATATATCCCACCCACTGACAGGTGTCACAAAGGTGACTGTGTTGCAGTCACAAAAATGCACCCTTCTTCTGATTGGTTACATCCATTTGCTGAGCACTGTGTCGAACAAGCAAGGACGTGACACGTCATTTGCTGGCAATTATTTTCCTGCTCCATTCACAGACACGTTGCCGGAAAATTGCCGGCAATTAGACTAGGCAACAATTTGCCAGCAAGAACCCATTCACACAGAACTTACCATCAAATTGCAGGCAATTGTTTCAGTGTGAATGTGGTTAGACAGTTTTTGTCATCTCTTTCTCCCTGTCCCTGAGTGCCACACAGCAGCATAAACAGTCATCATAACATTCAGATTGCATTCGTGAAGTGCAGATTTCCGTAGTTCTGCACCAGTGGGAGTGGTGGGATTCTGCAGATCTATGCAGAAATGTGGAAGAACCCAACCTGCTGCTCAATTACTTGGGGGGGCAGTGCTGTCATTGCTAAATATACTGACTGGTTTTCTAAAGTGCCAATCAGTTCAAACAATTGAGGGGTGGGGTGGCAAAAAAAAAACATTAAAAAAAAGCAGATAGTCGCTCACCTGGTGTGCTGTAGGCACGCGTGCCATAGGTTTGCCATCCCTGGCCAAGGCCTTAAGCCGTAGATCCCCAGAGATTTATTTTCTCCTATACTAATCTGCCATCTATAGGAGTTTTTTGTTTTTTTCTCCTCCATGCCTAATGGTTTATTATATATTTTGTTGTTGAATGTTTATCATTCTGTAATATGCTCTGTGGCTACCCTGTGAAGGGTGCTATACGAATAAAAATGTATTGAATATAGATTTTTTTTAAAGGCAGTCTAAAACAAACTATGACCCCGTTCACACTTGAGATCAGGGCCGGCCTAACTCATATGTGAACAGGGTCAAAGATTTAGGCCGGCCCAGGGCCGGGTCAAAACTGGTCCCACTTTTCGACCCGGCCTAAATCTTTCCACCCGGCCTAATGCCGGCCTAAATGTAACTGTGAACGCGCCGGGCCCTGGGCCGGGTGAAAACCGTCAGCGTGTGATGCAACTCAAGCCCCGCCCCCAGAGACTGCGTGTCTGAGAGACGCGGAATAAACACAGAATAAACACAGAGTAAACATGGGCACCGAAACAGCTGCACCACTGCAGGACACACAGTATTGTCTCTGTATTGTTTGAATGTCATATCGATCTATAGCCTTAAATGTACTGTTACATTTCACTAGCTCACATCTTTATATATATATTATAAAAGTCTAGGCTAAGTAATGAGTTATAATGTAAACAGTTCAAACTACTCGGTCGATTAAAATAAAAGTGTGTAGCTGGTAAACTTGCTATTGTTTGTTCTTGTACTAAGTATGATTGAAGTCTGAAATTTAACAGTATGCATTTTACACGTGGAAATTGCATCGTGAAAGGGACCATAACTTTATTAATTATCCAAATTTTGCATTAAAACAATATAAATGTAACCGAAGCAGGTTTCCATTCAAACCAGTGCATTTTAATACGAGACCGGTTATTTACTATGCAATCCGAAATGCAGTTAGATTGAGCTGAGAAGTACAATCACAAATGCCAGCGTTAGAGGTAAAAACTGGGACGATGCAGAAATGAAACCGCTGTTTACAATGTGGATGAAGATAAAGTTAAAACAGAAACCGCAGGAAGTGCACAGCGCTGCTGTCTGAAATCACTATAGACACAGAGGCTGCTTTCGATGCAGACGATTGCATACTAATGCACACGATTTATTGTGATTTAATGCAGATGTACTAATAAAGGTGCTTCGCTTTCGGGTGGATTGTATAACAGCACTTTTAGACTTGCAGAACCGAAGATTGAAAGGGAAGAAAAGAGAAATATATGAATTAGATTCCCCATTGAACCAGCACATTTTTAATTATTTTAGAAAGCTTCGGCTGCAAAGGGTTAAGATTACTTTCAAATAAAATATAGAACCGAACAATAGCCAATCGATATTAATAAGTTGTGATTTTAAACACAGCGCATACACCTGTAAGCAAACCTAATGTCCTGCGTCACTGGTTTGTTTGAGCAGATTTGTTTATTCCCGGTATCCATTTCGTTTAGGCCGGCTTTTCGCTTTTTCATATGTGAACGCACTTAGGCCTCCTAAAACTGAAAGTGTGAACGGGGTGTCTGAAAAAAGCCGGCCTAAATTTGAGGCGGCCCAGGGCCGGCCTAATAAGTGTGAACAGGGTCTATGAAACGGCAACATCACTACTGTCAAGTTAAATGCAGCAGTCTCTCCAATTTCAAGTAACCAGCTGAACCTGCTTATGCTGCTTTGAACTTTTAGTGGAAGTAGTTATTGATATTGTTATTTGTGAACTGAAAGAAGCAGGCATATTGTATCATTTTATCTTTTTTTTGTTCCAATGTATTTTTAAGATTTCACACCACAATGGGGACATTTTTTTTTAATTAAAGTTGTTCTTTGGTTAAAAAATAAAAGCTGGTCATTTTATCTAATTACAAATTATTCAAACAAGTAGGCTAAAACCAATGCACTTGCATATTGTTTTGCAACCAAAGCATTTTGAATTAAAATACAATTGTTTTGCTATGATAAAGTAACAAACCATTTTGTGTTAATTTTAAGTACTTTATTTATAATATGGGAAGTAGGGCCACAGCCTTTTCTGATAATGATCAAATGCTACAGATGCAGTTGATCCGGATCAGAAATGGCAGTATAAAACCACCTACTTGCTGAATGAAAACATTCAGTGTAATTTGCTTATCACGTGAGGAACCATACAGTGAGGGGAAAAAAGTATTTGATCCCCTGCTGATTTTGTACGTTTGCCCACTGACAAAGAAATGATCAGTCTATAATTTTAATGGTAGGTGTATTTTAACAGTGAGAGACAGAATAACAACAAAAAAATCCAGAAAAAAGCATTTCAAAAAAGTTATACATTGATTTGCATGTTAATGAGTGAAATAAGTATTTGATCGCCTATCAATCAGCAAGATTTCTGGCTCCCAGGTGTCTTTTATACAGGTAACGAGCTGAGATTAGGAGCACTCTCTTAAAGGGAGTGCTCCTAATCTCAGCTCGTTACCTGTATAAAAAAAGACAGGGGATCAAATACTTTTTTCCCTCACTGTAACTAAATGGTTTAGTCCAAGCTTCAGTGTCTCAATAATCAAAACTAATCATTTTTGTCCTATTTTTTTCTGAGAATGTCACATGAGTAACTATTATTGAGACAAAAAGGGCTTTATAACAATATAATAATACAAAGAGTTCAGTCACGTGATAGGAATCAAAAGATAAAAGGATATAAAAATCACATTTTACATAGGGAAGAAAATGACAAAAGTGTCCCAGGACCAGGTTGGACTGGGTGCAGTATTGAATCATACCGTCAATAAAATTGGAAGGAGTATTAATGACACTAGGGAGTCCTCAGATAAGTCACTACAACCTGATAATATTTGTCCAGCTGTGGTGAAGGAAATCAGGAATTTTATTCAAATTACTTTAACTAGGCTCTTTCAAACAGGCAATTAAGAAAGGAGTAGTACCCAACAATTAGAAAACTGCCAATGTAATAGCATTAAAGCAGCAAAAAAATGACAACTAAAAAACAATTAATCTTAATTCTGTCACAATTAAAGTTATGTATGAATTAATTGCTATAAGGGATAATATGGTAATTGTATTTTAGGGGATTTAGATTTAGATCAGTCAGATTTTGTTTATCTAATTTATTTGAACAAGCAACAGTGACATTAAACACCAATAAAACACAAAAATCTGCAGTTTCTTGGTTGAAATAAGTCTTATTTTAAAATCAGCTGCATTAAAGAAATTGCCTTGCAACATCGCAGCACCATCCCAACATTTAATTATGCACTATCGAGTTTGCCTACAATTTTCAGACTACTGTAATCCCAAGGCCTATTTGAGTAACAATGACGTAAGTGTAGTTTCAGTAATTGTATCTGATTTGCAGTTGTTGCAGTGACAAATCAAGTTTAAGAACAAGTGCATTTGAGCAAATTGTGTCAATATCCAAATAATTATGCTAAATTCGTAATGTGTGACATATTGATAGAACTACAATTGAGTACAGTACAACATTGTGATTATCTAAAAAGCATGAAGTATATCTTGAAGATATTAATTATATACGGTTTTGTTTCAAACATGCAAATGTATTAGACTTAAAATATTACACCCTGCTTTTCCATTTTTTCCTTATTACCTTTGATGTCTGTAATATCACAGACTGTGACACTGCTTTAACTGTACAAACAATTATTCGTCATGCCTTTTTTTCTTTCTTTCAAATGTTTTGTTTGCTTTGTAAAGTTTGCTTTATTGCTTCAATCATTGTTTCCTCTCAACACTTGTTTAGCGCACTACAGGATCTTAGCCTTTATAAGGTTAATTCAATACTGATCTACTATGCAGAGGCATAGAGGTTGCGGATTTGTGTTTTTCAGAACAACAGAGAAAATTATATTATTGGAACTGTTCGCAAATCATTGACAGCTCTAAATGCATTACATAGAATAAAACCAGGGCTGTCCAGAAAAAATTACTTAATTCTAAAATTGAAATCTGTAGAAATCCAAGAAGAGATGACCGTGGACTGAGAAATAACTGAACTGTGTAAAACAAAGAATAATGATAAAAGAAGTAATAAGCAGCACTTTTAGGAGTACTACTCTTATTCATTTTAATTAATAAGTTCAAACCCTGTACATTTAAGTGTGTTACAGATGACCAAAGAAAGGGGGGGAAATCTAACAATACATTAGCAGTAGTCAATTCTTCCTGCTTATAAGAAGTATACTAGACAACGTGAGGATGCTAGAATGTTGGGCTATAATGAAGAGTGGAATTTAAATTAACCTTTAAATTTAAACAATACATTTGTAAAACCTAATTTAAGAAAGCCTAATTCTGTAAACTATTAGTATGTTTGCCATAAGAAGGACATTGCTGATCAATAAAGAGCAACTTTTTGTCTAGGCTAATCCAAAAAGATAGCTGTACTGAATCTCTTTAATCATGAACACTGTTGAAAGAGATATGATACAATTATTCTACTACTACTCAAGATCAATAACTAAACAAGCATCAGAGGTTAAAGACAGAAAATAAGTTTAGGTACATTTAACATAATAAAATAGGAAGTGCTTGTTTAGACAGATGGTTCCTAACTACTACTAGCACATTTTGGGGTCAGTTAGCTACTAAAACCTGAACATGCAAGATGGGCTCAATGGCCCCTGATTGAGTCATTAGTAAATAAAGTTTCCTGTTATTTTCTTCAGAATATTACTAGCTGTATATTATTCATGCAAAGCTTACATTTTTATATTTGTACCTTCAAATGGAACTGTCATTGTGCAGTAAAGTTTTAAAGTCCATGACCTCTTTGTTTGTTGCAAATTATGTGTTTTTCAAATGTAGTTATATTCTGTATAAGGCATTACATTAAAACGTGCATGTCATAATCACTCATTTTAGTTCAGAAACTTCATGAAATTAAGAGGCCAATATACAAATATACATTTCTAAACGTTAATAAGGTTATGTAATCTGTTGAACCAGATGTATATAATGAAGACCAGTATAACAGTATAATTGTATTATCAACAAAACAGTTTTGTGGAAATGGGAAACATCAATATTAACACCATTCAAAGACAAAAATATGTATAGGATGAGGGCCTAAAATGAATGCACACACAGACACCTTGAACTTCCCTGTAACACACTTTACTCTGAAAGGGTATAATATATAAACGAACCAGTCGATTTCTTTAAAAATATTATTGTATTGACGAGACCAACGTTAAAGTCCTTTAAAAGATGCAAGTATAAATATCAATGTTTGATTAGCTATTCATAAGTATGTATTCGTCCTAGATAGCGAGTGAGAGAGATAAACATATATTTTTTCATCCCCATTCACGTCGGGGTTCAGTTCTGTCAGGCACTAATTGTAAAAAAAAGATTTATTGATGAGTATTTGTAGTCATAAAACCGTGAAAATACTGTAAGTGGTGATTCCTGTACATTGTGTACACCACTCAACTCTTATTTGAATACTTCAACGTAATGCCTGAATGCAGTGCTTATCAGGCCTAGTAGTTCGCCTACATCAAGGCAACACGAAAGTAAAGTTGACAAGTGACAGGTCTCGTCTCTCAAAACAAAACTATTAAGTTTTGATTATCAAAAACAAATGCGTGATACGTTATTCAACTGTACAAAGTAACTTTTTACAGTGTCAGTAACTTGAAATAGGAATGTGAATGTTTAATGGAAAAAGTCGACTTACCTCAGATCCGGACAAGGGCTATAGGACTTTCTGTAGGGACTTCTCGATCTTCGCCGGTTACTGTATGGACTGGAAGAAATTTCTCCTTGTTCGTATGGACTATGTCGGCTGTAACTTGGGGATCTGCGCCTGTTGTATGGACTAATGGGAGAGCGCTGTCTTTTGTTTGAGTAGGAGCCGGGGGACTTTGAGATGCCGTACACGCCATAAATCTCTAAATCCCGGCCACAATAACCAGGACTTGGGGAACGTCTCCGATTACTATAACTGGGACTCCTCCTCGAAATAAACTGATTATAACCAGCACCGGGGGACTGGTACCCATAACTCTGGGCGTAAGGGGCTCTGTGCGGACTATCCTCCTTGAACCCCGGACTCACTGAATGTCTTTTTCTGTAGGCCTTGGGTTCCTCCCGATCGTCTCTATATGCTTTCGGAGTGTCTCTGTAAGCAGATGGTGGCTCCTTTTCAGGCTTCGTCCTACTTTTGTGCGATTTAGACTCTTTCTTGTCCAATGATGGCAGTGGCAACAACGTTTTTTTCTTGCCGTTACTATCACTATTTCGCATACCATCCCTGTTGTGCTGCTTACCGTAGCTGCCGCTTCTGGAAGAATCCCTCTCCCTGCTATGGTGGTCCTTTCTCTTGTGCTCCTTCTCGGTCTTATTTCCCTCTGTAAACTGGCTGCTCTGCTCTTTCGTGGTTTGAGAGGAGGGTCGCTCTTTTCTCGTTCTCCTTCCTGGGGTTGACCCTCTGCTTCCCAGAAGCTCCGTTTCGCCCAGCCGCTGAAGTAACAGTCGCGGGTTCTGGTGATCGGGTTTGGGAGAAGGACTTCCAGAGAAGCGCTCTGACTGGGAACTGACATCGTCATACTCCACCAGAGTCCGGAGTTCACCGTCCCTCTCAAACACGCTTCTCCGCTCGCTGCTAGGATCCTCTGGCAGATGATGCGCCCGTTCCTTTCCTTGCTTTCGCTTCCTCCGCCGAGAAGACGACGATCGCTGCTTGTCTCGGTGTTTTTCACCTTGTGATTGTGCGCCGCCACTGGGTATTTTACTCCTCCTCTCCTGTCGGGGCTTTCTCTGCTCAGAGGGGCTCCGTCCCCGACCCTCTTTCACCACCTCCGAGCTCGGCATTTATTAATCAGCCGGATCCTCTGCGTTTGGTTTTCTTTCGTTTATGTATATCCCCAACAGCGCAATCCAATGACAGTTAAATAACTAGTTAAAATACCTGTATTTCGATGGTTGATCACCTATGCAGTACAATCCTCCAGTCATATATTCACAGAAAACACGCGACGAAACCAAAATTAAAAAGCACCCCCTGTAATCCACCCCATGTTGTGGGTATTTCACAGGATAACTGGAACGCCTAACACGAATTCCAGAAAACAAATGTTCGAAGACTTGTTAGAAAATTCCCACCCGTCGACTTGAGGGGGAAAAGTTTCTACAAGAATAAAATGCAGAAAGAAATCACCCCCTTCTCGCAGTTCATAAACTTCTTGTTGCTCGCCACCATCGCACTCTTGTCTAACACGGAAGTGTCTATCCGGCACACTGTTCAGTTCAACTCCGGCAGATTCAATAAAACATTAAGTAATAAAAAAAAATAAAACTCCGTCTTTGGTTTTATTCGTTCTGTAAAGATCACGGAACACATGTAAAGGTAGGTCCAAATTTCATATTTTTAATATGGGAATATATATAGAGATAAAAACGAAATCTTTTTTGTTGCAATCTAGTTTACTACACATGCCCTCTGTCTGTCGCTCTAATACGTCACTACAATAAAGGAAACCCCTGACACCGGTTAACAAGTTCCTCCTCCAAAGAAAAAACAGATTCTTTAAATAAAACTGAAACCGACTCCAGCGTTTCAGACCAACCCCCTCAATTTTGGTAGCACGGAGTTTTAAATCTTATAAGTAACACTGAGCACTGTTTTGACCAAGAAAATAAGATGATCCCCGGTGCCAGACGATTCAAACCGGTAAACACAGAGAGAAGGATATCTGCGACATGGCCGCTTTCCTGCTGCACCAGCGTACCTGGAACATCCGGTTTCAGGGAAAGTGTGCCGGAGGTTAGAGTTCGATACACACGAACAGAGAGCTTCCTTTATGAAACAGGACGTTTGGAAGTATAAATTGTGTGGTTGGGCAATTATATACTATGCAGATTAATCAGTTGCAATGTTTGTTATTATTGAAATCTCCCCACTCGTCTCTCTCTCTCTCTAATATATATATATATATGTGTGTGTGTGTGTGTGTGTGTGAGAGAGAGAGAGTTTCAAAAATTCCTGGCGCTACATTAGTTTAAAAAAAAAACTCCCAGGGAGTTTATATAAAACAGATTATCAATTTAAGGAAGGATATAGCTCCCGTCGGTATTCACCAATGTGAATACAAATAAATAGTTTTTTGTGAAATTGGTGAATACGGACTATTTTTGGACGGGAGGTGCTGTCCATCCTTCCTTAAATGGATTGTGTTTTTATATATATGGAGTGGCAGTCAAGAGTTTGCACACTTCGTCTTAATTCAGTTAAATCAACAGCAATTACATTTTTTTTCTAGTCTGAAATTGTTCAAACTGAAAATAACAATTATAGAGTATAGATTATTAACATTTAAATAAATAAATCAGAATAACAAAAAAACGAATGTATCATCTTTTGAACATTGAACCATTTCAATTGCTAATATTTTTCTAACCTCTGCAATCTAGAAAACAACATTTTTCTGAAACTTAAATTGGCAAACAAACACTTCTCGCTTTTTTCTAAAATAACAATGAAACAAATGCTGTGCACATGCCAGCACTGACACACGGACCTGTTTGAAGACAGTCAATTCTGCAATTTGTCTTATGTTTTTGGAAGATTGTATTCCAAGCAAGAGATTCCCGCGTCACAGTGTTTGTAAAGTGTACCGCGAATTACTCGCATACCTAGAGTACACTACTGTCACTCAAACTCCGGCCCGCCCACCAATCAGTGTTCTTAATTATTATTAAAATATACATATTATTATTATTATTATTATTATTATTATTATTATTATTATTAAATAAATAAATAAATAAATAAATGTTGGCGTGGTTGGACAGGTCGCGGGGTGACGTATGGTCGATGTTGGCATATCGTTGTTTGACAGCAGTTACGGCCGGGACATGGATGATGGCGACTAAATGCTGTATCCGTACAACTTGTTTTAATACATTGACCTAGTGTCACAGACACTTTTTATTATATGCATATGTAGTTTCTTATTGGTTTGCTTGGTTTAATTACTTATTCACTTAATTGGTTTATTATTTGCACGTGTGTTTTGTTTATTACGTCACCACCCAGCCAATCACCTGCCTTCGTAGACACACCGTTCACTGCAAACCCTCAATCAAGCCCTGACCCCCAGGTAGATAAAGGCTGGGTGGTCCAGCAGAATATGTGGCAGGCTGGAGCACAGGCCACTCTCTCTTGGGAGGAGATGGGGCTGGGCAGCGCATGAGGTGCCCCGGTGCCCAGCCTGGGGGTCAAGTGGATGGTGCGTGTGCGTGTGCGTGTGCGTGTGCGTGTGCGTGTGCGTGTGCGTGTGCGTGTGCGTGTGCGTGTGCGTGTGCGTGTGCGTGTGCGTGTGCGTGTGCGTGTGCACCCGTGCCCCCTGACTGTCCATGTGGAAGCTTGGTAGCAGCACAGGCAGAAGATGGGTAGCCCCAGAGCTCCGGAATTCCTGAACATCCGGACGGACGGAGGAAGGAGTCACAGACCCCGGGGTCGCATTGCCTCTGCCCTCTGTACCTGCAGACCCCTAGCTGAGAGAGCGCCACCTCCAGCAGGCAGCAGGTTATGCTGCGGACTGAACTGGAGCCAGGGTGAAGGCTGCAGAGTGCAGTGCATGGGACCTGGACGAGACTGAGGAAAGTGTGTGGCAGTGGTGGCAAAGATGGCTTTCTTTTTTACAGTGGATGGCACACCTGTGACCAGAAGATGGCAATTCCAGGTGTGGGTGGAAAATGGCTTGCAAGAACTGTGAACCCATGGTCAGAAGACGGCAATCCCTGACGCATGGTGGAACATGCCATTGGATTGGATTATAAATGGAAAGTCCCCACTGCCTGTGCCTCCCATCGTTCTCCCTGCTGCATCCCCTGAAGATTGTATATTTTTGCACATGAAAAGAAACTGCGTGTTTCCAAATTTTGTTCTTGACCCTTAGATTGTGGCGCCAGGCGGAGGCACACGCCTGTTGTGGTGAGAGCGCCGTCTGGTTGGACAACATCTGGATGAGACCAACAACAAGGTAAAAGGTAATCGGCTTGCGATGAGAAAATCTTACCTAGTGGTGGTAGTGTGTGGTGTTGATTTTCTGTGGGGACAAGCCCAGGGGCATGTGTGCACAATGTGAATGTAATTGTTTAAATAAATAGTGGTTACATTTATTATAGGAAGAAACTAGCAGCTGTTCATTGGAAATCATCAGCAGCTGAAACCGATGTAGGAGTTTCAAATTGAATGCAAGTCCCCTGTTGTGACGCCTGAATTCATCAATTAAGAACATAAAGTTTACAAACGAGAGGAGGCCATTCGACCCATCATGCTCGTTTGGTGTCCATTAGTAACCAAGTGATTCAAGAATCCTATCCAGTCTATTTTTAAATGTTCCCAAATTTTCAGCTTCAACCACATCGCTGGGTAGTTTGTTCCAGATTGTGACAACTCTCTGTGTGAAGAAGTGTCTCCTGTTCTCCATCTTGAATGCCTTTCCATGTCCCCGGGTCCGTGTGTCCCTGCAGATCTGTTGGAAATATACCATCTGGCCCAGGTGATTTGTTTGTTTTTTATTCTGTTAGAACCTTTAATACCTCCTCCTCATTTATCCTGATCTCTCTTAGGGTTTGACTGAACTGATTGTTACCCTGTGGCATGCTATCCATTTTTTCTTTTGTAAAAACCTCTGTGAAATACTCATCTTGTTAGTTGTTGCTGTTGTAGTATTGAAAAAAGCTCTTTGCATTAGTTTTAGCTCCAAGAGCTACAGTGAGGGAAAAAAGTATTTGATTTGGCTGAGGGAAGGAGGTTCTAAACCAAGATTTGACGGTACATGGCCCCGTCCATCGTCCCTTTGATGCGGTGCAGTTGTCCTGTCCCCTTAGCAGAAAAACACCCCCCAAAGCATAATGTTTCCACCTCCATGTTTGACGGTGGGGATGGTGTTCTTAGGGTCATTCCTCCTCCTCCAAACACGGCAAGTTGAGTTGATGCCAAAGAGCTCCATTTTGGTCTCCTCTGACCACAACACTTTCACCCAGTTCTCCTCTGAATCATTCAGACGTTCATTGGCAAGCTTCAGACGGGCCTGTACATGTGCTTTCTTGAGCAGGGGGACCTTGCAGGCACTGCAGAATTTCAGTCCTTCATGGCGTAGTGTGTTACCAATTGTTTTCTTGGTGACTATGGTCCCAGCTGCCTTGAGATCATTAACAAGATCCTCCCGTGTAGTTCTGGGCTGATTCCTCACCGTTCTCATGATCATTGAAACTCCACCAGGTGAGATCTTGCATGGAGCCCCAGACCGAGGGAGACTGACAGTTAATTTGTGTTTCTTCCATTTGCGAATAATCACACCAACTGTTGTCACCTTCTCACCAAGCTGCTTGGCGATGGTCTTGTAGCCAATTCCAGCCTTGTGTAGGTCTACAATCTTGTCCCTGACATCCTTGGACAGCTCTTTGGTCTTGGCCATGGTGGAGAGTTTAGAATCTGATTGATTGATTGATTGATTGATTGATTGCTTCTGTGGACAGGTGTCTTTTATACAGGTAACGAGCTGAGATTAGGAGCACTCCCTTTAAGACAGTGCTCCTAATCTCAGCTCGTTATCTGTATAAAAGACACCTGGGAGCCAGAAATCTTGCTGATTGATAGGGGATCAAATACTTATTTCCCTCATTAACATGCAAATCAATTTATAACTTTTTTGAAATTTTTCTGGATTTTTTTGTTGTTATTCTGTTTCTCACTGTTAAAATACACCTACCATTAAAATTATAGACTGATCATTTCTTTGTCAGTGGGCAAACGTACCAAATCAGCAGGGGATCAAATATTTTTTTTCCCTCACTCTATGTTTCTTTCTATTTCCCTCTTTGCTTTCCTGATCCCTTTCTTAAGATCTCTTTTAGCGCTTTTCCACCGACAGTTAGGAAGCCTAAGTGATTGTGAATCAATGTCACCTTTTTTGGTGCAAATGAAAGTGACAACAGGTGCACTGGAGAGCCAACAGCAAGACAACCCCCAGAAAGGGAATGGTTTTGTAGGTGGTGGCCACAGACAATTGCTCTCTCCTTATCCTTCCTGACTGATTCTTCTCTAGTTTTGCATTTTGCTAGTGTCCTTGTCACTACTGGTAGCATGAGGCGATACCTGCAGCCCATTCAGGTCGCACAGGTAGTCCAGCTCCTCCAGGATGGCACATCCATACATGCTGTCGCAAGAAGGTTTGTTGTCTCCCAGTACAGTCTCAAGAGCATGGAGGAGATACCAAGAGACGAGGAGAGCTGGACAGGGCTGTAGAAGGGCATCAACCCAGCAGCAGGACTGGTATCTGCTCTTTTGTGTGAGGAGGAACAGGAGGAGCACTGCCAGAGCCCTACAAAATGACCTCCAGTGGGCTACTGGTGTGCATGTTGCTGACCAAACTGTCAGAAACAGACTCCATAAGGGTGGCATGAGGGCCTGACATCCTCTAGTGGGACCTGTGCTCACAGCCCAGCACCATGCAGCTCGATTGGTATTCATCAGAGAACACCAGAATTGGCAGGTCCCCAATTGTTACCCCGTTCTCTTCAAAGATGAGAGCAGGTTCACACTGAGCACATGTGAGAGACATGAAAGAGTCTGGAGACGCCATGGTGAACGTTATGCTGCCTGCAACATCATCCTGCATAACCAGTTTGGCGGTGGGTTAGTGATAGTCTGGAGAGGCATATCCTTGGAGGGTCGCACAGACCTCCACGTGCTAGCCAACGGTACCCTGACTGCTGTTAGGTACCGGGATGAAATCCTCAGACCCATCGTCAGACCTTACGCTGGTGCAGTGGGCCCTGGGTTCCTTCTGGTGCAGGACAATAGCCAGCCTCATGTGGCCAGACTGTGTCGGCAGTTCCTGGATGATGAAGGCATTGATGCCATTGACTGGCCCTCACGTTCCCCAGACCTGGCAAGTTGGAACAGCCTGTGATTTCAATTGTTTACTTTGATTTTCGGTGTGAGTTTGAATCCAGCCCTCAATCGGTTGGTGATTTTGGTTTCCATTGACCGTTGTTACGTCATTTTGTTCTCAACGAATTACACATTATACAGTAAAGATATTGATCTTTAATATATTTCATTCATCGAGATCCGATGTGTGATTTAAGTGTTCTCAATTTTTTTGAGCAGTGTATATAGTTAGGCTATTGATTTAATTTTACTCATAATAAACTGTATGGTGACGTATGTGTGTTAACTTTAATTTGTATTAAATAGTGGGTTAACTATAAGTTAAAGACTCCCTTCTACAGTTTGTGTCAACATTATATATTTTTCAATATATAATAATAAGTACAGATCTGCGCACTAACCACGGGATCATCTCCAGTGCACTCCTTTCAGTGCGTTGCAATTGACCCATTAAGCCTAATCAATTATGCATAATAATTTAGATTGATTAAATGATCCCAGAGACTGGTTGTTCACTCTGTGATATACCACTTTTCAGTTACACAGCTTACATTCAACTTGTGGGGTTTTCTGTGCATTTAGCAAAACATCCCAAACAGCAGATGTTTTTCAAAACATTAGTTTTTTTACATTTGCATTATATTGCACAACACTTTAAATGATGGTGGACAAAAAAACAATAACGCAGAATAAATGAGAGGTCCACATGCATGCCGGTAGATGGGGGGATAGTACTCTTTCGAACCAAAAAAAAAAAAAGGTAAATTATCAGTGTAATCATCCATTTTCAAAATACATTGTTTAAATTTAATCTGGTCCATTACCTGCTGACATGACTTTTGAACTTTGTTATATCCATCAACTTTTATTTAAGTGATGGTCCAGTGGCGATTCTAGAGTCTGTTGGGGCCCTAGGCAAAAATTCCCAGGGGGCCCCTCCAACCAGCATTCATCACCATTAGACTATGTTATCAATAACCTCGGGGGCCCCCCTAATGGCCTGGCTTGAACATTTTGAAAATTGGAGACCTGAAATGAGTAATTTTGAAGTCGAAAAACTTAGCTCAAATTCTCACATCAACCGACATTATGCAGGCAAACTAGATGCTGTTTCTGGTGCTTGTCATTCACAGAGATCTATTTCGGGTGAGTATGCACAATTTTCGATTTGTGCACCAATTAGACATATGCGTCTTCATTGGAAATCAGCTGTTTCCGCCGCTGATGTACACTAGAAATTCCCATAACGTCTCCTGTTGTGATGCCTGAATTAATCAATAACAAAACATCTCCATATATTAGTTCGAGGTCCTTATTTATGTGCAGATGCATGGAGGAGCACCTGATGTGCTACGTTCGATTCCCGAACGGGAGCTCCAACCTACAAAATAATATATATATATTTTTTTCTCAAAATTACATTACATTATTTGTCATTTAGCAGACACTCTTATCCAGGGCGACTTACATTTGTACCCATTTATACAGCTGGGCATTTTACTAGAGCAATCTAACTGGAACACTGCCCAACCCAGGATTAGAAGCCATAACCTTCCAACTATGAGACCAGATCCCTAACCACTACTCCACAGTGCTACCTATTGCACCAAGCCCCCCCCACAATACACTAATGGGCTTTATACAAATCTGATGTTTTAATTTAGACAGGCTACGAGTGACATCTGAAGTCAATCAGTTTTTCTCATTAATATAAATTGGATGTATTCGAAACTGCAATACTACCCATACTACATACCAGCATTTCAGTAATACTGGTATGTAGTTTGTGTAGTATGGGTAGTACTGCAGTTTCGAATACATCTCATTTATATTAACAAGAGAAAAAAGAACGAAGCGATTGTCACGTGGGTTCTAGGGTTTTGTGAATCACTGATCTAAAGCTCATTTGTAAAGTACAAAAATACACATAATACTGCAACAACAACAAAAAACTGTTCAGGCCTCCTCTTCATTCAAAGGCAGAGCATCCCCAGGCATGCTGGAGCTGAATATGAAGTCTGGCTTCTGTTTGCTGAAGTAGAGTCAGTTGTATTTGCTCCTTTGCAAGATGGATTTGCACCTCTGCCCTCTTTGTCTCACATTGTAAAAGGCATCCGATTCTCTTCTCTCTGCATTCCTGGTGCGCTTGAACATTTTTAAAAGGTAGCTGGTGGTGTAGGCCTACTGCTATCGGAGGGTCCAGCTTCTGGTTCAACAGGGGTGCAGACTTGTGACCTCTTGACTGCAGGCTGATTCAACACATACATGTTTACCTGTGGAACATTTGGTATCCCTTGCAGTGATTGGGAATCCTGGCCACCAATGATCTCTAGTACCACATCTGTGTATTCACCCCAGTTATAGGGCTTCCAGTGCCCCTTGCTCCTGTTGAGGATCCAGGCCCACTTGTGGACTTCTCTCTACATGACAGACTTAGTGGTCATGCAATTAGAGATGCTATTGTCAACAACTACCTTAAACAAGTTTAAGATTGATTACAGATGGACATATTTAGTTAACAAATGTTTGACCATGACGAAGATTATATATATATATATATATATATATATATATATATATATATATACACTCACCTAAAGGATTATTAGGAACACCATACTAATACTGTGTTTGACCCCCTTTCGCCTTCAGAACTGCCTTAATTCTACGTGGCATTGATTCAACAAGGTGCTGAAAGCATTCTTTAGAAATGTTGGCCCATATTGATAGGATAGCATCTTGCAGTTGATGGAGATTTGTGGGATGCACATCCAGGGCACGAAGCTCCCGTTCCACCACATCCCAAAGATGCTCTATTGGGTTGAGATCTGGTGACTGTGGGGGCCAGTTTAGTACAGTGAACTCATTGTCATGTTCAAGAAACCAATTTGAAATGATTCGACCTTTGTGACATGGTGCATTATCCTGCTGGAAGTAGCCATCAGAGGATGGGTACATGGTGGTCATAAAGGGATGGACATGGTCAGAAACAATGCTCAGGTAGGCCGTGGCATTTAAACGATGCCCAATTGGCACTAAGGGGCCTAAAGTGTGCCAAGAAAACATCCCCCACACCATTACACCACCACCAGCAGCCTGCACAGTGGTAACAAGGCATGATGGATCCATGTTCTCATTCTGTTTACGCCAAATTCTGACTCTACCATCTGAATGTCTCAACAGAAATCGAGACTCATCAGACCAGGCAACATTTTTCCAGTCTTCAACTGTCCAATTTTGGTGAGCTTGTGCAAATTGTAGCCTCTTTTTCCTATTTGTAGTGGAGATGAGTGGTACCCGGTGGGGTCTTCTGCTGTTGTAGCCCATCCGCCTCAAGGTTGTACGTGTTGTGGCTTCACAAATGCTTTGCTGCATACCTCGGTTGTAACGAGTGGTTATTTCAGTCAAAGTAGCTCTTCTATCAGCTTGAATCAGTCGGCCCATTCTCCTCTGACCTCTAGCATCAACAAGGCATTTTCGCCCACAGGACTGCCGCATACTGGATGTTTTTCCCTTTTCACACCATTCTTTGTAAACCCTAGAAATGGTTGTGCGTGAAAATCCCAGTAACTGAGCAAAATGTGAAATACTCAGACTGGCCCGTCTGGCACCAACAACCATGCCACGCTCAAAATTGCTTAAATCACCTTTCTTTCCCATTCAGACATTCAGTTTGGAGTTCAGGAGATTGTCTTGACCAGGACCACACCCCTAAATGCATTGAAGCAACTGCCATGTGATTGGTTGGTTAGATAATTGCATTAATGAGAAATTGAACAGGTGTTCCTAATAATCCTTTAGGTGAGTGTATATATATATATATATATATATATATTTTTTTTATTATTATGTTATATTCATGTTGTGCAGATAAACTCTGGTTGACTCCACTATTCAGAAATTACAGAATATGCATGTTGTCTGCTGTATTACAGTAAATGTTACATAAAAACATAAATATGCATTTTTCAACCATTTCGTTACAAGTACAATTGTATTTTTATTATTTACAATCTTTTCCACCTTATTTATATTGAGATGTGTTTTTTAATTAATTGTATAGTACATTTTGTTTCAGTAATTCACTCTAAATCCACCCTTCTCCTGGGATCTAGGTAATCCTGATTTTGTGGATCAAAATGATCCCAATCCTACCCTATAAATTGTGAACTACATCTTTAGAAGATGTGAGCTGGATTTGGATTCAACTACCTGATCTGATCGGATTTCTAATTGATGCAAATCCACTTTCTTGGTTTTGAACTACCCATTTGCAGGACTGAATCCACTCTGATAACCCAGATCACGGCTGAACTCCCGGGCCCTAGTGCCTTCCAGAAATAGGTGCGTTTAATCTGAGATCATGTGACACTTTAATAGCACACAAGTAGACTATATTAATCTAATTAAGGCAACTGGCTGCACCAGTAGCAAATTGATCATAGTGTATCATAGAAAATGAAGTGAATACATATGCAATCACGACTTTTCCATTTTTAGAAAAGATAATAGACATTTTCTCCAACATCAACATTATTTAATACTTTGTATAGATCAGTAACAGAAAATCCCATTTAAATCCATTTTAGTTCCAGATTGTAAAAGTTTTTGGGAGGTGAATACTTATGCAATCAACTGTGTGTAGGGAGTGTGCTCTCCTCCATGAATATCCTTGTATAATACATCTATAAGAACCTTGGCTGCTGCCACTAAACACTTTCTTCATCAAATGTCGCCATATTTACCAGACAAATGTTTTTTGTTTTGTCCAATCTGAAGAAAAATAAATAAATCAAAAAGACCTGCCAAAATGGATTCAATACTATGTTTTTGTATTGAGAAAAACAAAAGAACACAGGAAATATTTTTTTTAAAAAAAAGGTATTTATTCATTTATTTCTCTCACAAATGTCTCAAAATAAAGCATACAAGTTGTGGGTAAAAGGGCATCAGCCTTAAATGGGTGATGGTCACATCAAGTTAGCATCATTGCACCTCAGAACCCACCACACACCAACAGCAAGTATTAATATTAGTGGTTTTAGGATCCCTGGTTAAATTGGACTGGTTAAGAAATGTGTAGCAGAAAACAAAGCATCTACACAACATGAGAGTAGAGCCACCCCAAATAACACATTAAAATTAAATCAAACAGTTGGAATCTAGCTGCAAATTAAAATGTAACAAACTAAAAAGCAAAAGTTAAAAAAAAAACATCTCAGGTTCCTCACAAATTGAATTGAAACTTTTGAACACATTCTTTAGACACACACCCCTTTGACCTGTGTATGTTGTTAAAGCTACAGACCGGTTAAGTTAAGACTCACTAGTGAACACCAACAAAGGAAGTACCATAGTGTCTTCAGATAAAAATATGATTAACAGATAAATCAATAGCTGGGGCTAACTTATTTTTTTAATAGAAGTCCCTCAAAGCCCTTAGTGTTTAAAGGGATTTTGCATGTAAACCAGGTATTAATTTAGAGCTGGCAGAAAGGGACTATGTGAGGCTTAGCAAGGGTTACTTTAGAGTAGAACTATTTTAACTTCCTTTAGAATTAGAAATCCTGCTTGAAATTAACCTTGTCTTCATATTCAGTCTCTGCATTTGAAAAAAATGTTTATATTTAGTATAGTAGTATACAAAGTATAGTAGTTTTAAATATGAACAAGTTATTTTTAAAAACAAAAACACACAATCATTTCTTAATTATTGAACTAAAATGCTCACTGCACAGCATACTGTACCATTAAAAAAAAAAACATTGAGGGGACACTACATAAAAGGAGATCCTTCAACTCACTGTGTTCATTTAATTGTACAAGACAGTGTAAGGAGAGAGGGGACCTTAATGTCTGATTTGCATTAACTTTTTTTTTTTTTTTTAACCTTAAAAGGGTAGGGAGAAAGGTTTTCATATTTAGCATCATCCACCACATGGAAGAAATTCAAAGCTCATACCATACATGATTTTATTTGTTGTCGTTGGGGACAATGACAACAGTTAGGCAGAGAAGGTTAAAAGGTGATTACAATTTTCATTTTGTTGTCCATGGGGCTCCAAAGATCCCACATTCAAACGGCAAGGTTCATTATCCTATACAAAATTCCCTTTTCCCGAGGGAAAGGGAATTTCTGACAGATTAGCTTTCTAAGAGAATAAACTGATGTATAAGTGTTTTCAAATGTATAATTGACAACAAGACAAAAACAACAAAATCATGTTTTCCAGGATTACTCTATTCTAGAGCATGTAGAAAATGTAAGCAAGGAGGTTTAGCAAATCAGACTATTTATTCTGGTAATGTATAAGTGGGATTTCTATTGAGCTGCACCTATGCAAGGACTTCAGTATAGAGTATAGTAGTGTCCAACAGCGCTTGCATATTTGCAGGACTACAATGTTTTGAATGAGTTTGAGGCAAATCACATTATATAAACACAAAAAAGCTAAAGCACAATTTAAAAATATATAAAAAGAACTGACTGATTAGTGCATTTTAAATATGAAAAACTAAATAGTGTTTTATCACATACAGTTGCTGTAACTACAAATTACAAGCAAAGGCAGACTCCAGTTTTCTTCATAGATTCACTTTTTTCTTGCAGTTGATTGCAATATGTGGTATTAGTTGAAGACAATGCTCTTCAGTTTATCCCTGATTATCCCTCAGTTTAAGTTCTTTAATAAATGTCCTCTGCAATTCTAATAAGAATATTTTGGGGTTGAATCATTACACCCACACGCACACACTATTATTGACAAATACTTTCTGGGTTTCTTAGATGGAAAGATTACTTTTTTTTTTTTTACTTCATTACACCAAAAAAAAATATATATACACATTTTTAACCCTGCTGTGGTACCATGGGGTCTCTGTGACCCCACCCCAATGGTACTGTCAGTGTAACTTTTTTCATGGTACCAGAGCAGGGTTAAATGAGTATGCGTCTGATACTTCTGACTACTGTCTCACTGACTTTTATTGTTAGTCTAGAAATAGATCATTTTAAAGGTTTCCTTTTAAAATCGATCAATATAAGATTACATACCTTTGCTAACTTCTCAGGATCCTTAAATAACTGAACATTATTTGATAACTTTTCAAAAACTGTCATTCTGGAGGGCAATTTTAAAATGTGAAGCAAATATATAAATGTGAACGTGTACTTGTAATTGTGGTGGCCATTGACCTGGAAGTAATAGAACATGACAATGTGATCTCTGGCACAACCATTGTAATTATACAGCCCTTTAGGAATATATCAGTTAATAAAAAAATAAAAAAAAACAGTACCAATCCACAGACAACTAGATGGATTATAATAAAGATTTGATTTGCTTTCTTTCTCCGATATCTTTTTTTGCTTTCTTTTTGTACAAATGTCCAGAAATTGCTGAAGCCACAATAAGTTGAAGGAAATCTTATTTTAATCTAAACTGTTTCGAAGGTCACATCCTCTAACTTTGGGAAGAACAAAGCAACCAATTGTAAAGGCTCAAATTCATTGCCCACCAGAATGCACATTTTTGGGAACCATGACAAGTAATCAAATTTTACAATAATGGGTTTATATGAACCCTAAACAGTTATTTTCTATTGAAGACAGCTATTGTAATGTTTATGGCTGCTCCAAGTGTTTTAAGTATCCTAGATATTTTTGAGCAGGATGTTTGAGGTGAAGAATCTTGGAAGTTAGAGGCTAGAACAAAGGTCAAACAAAACAACTCTGGTCCTGGAGGGCCACAGTGTCTTCAGGTTTTCATTCCACCCAAGCTCTTAACTGTCCTATTAAACTAGACCGATTTAACAACATTTCCTAGCTGGTGTATTGAAGCCCTCCAGGACTGGAGTGGTACACCTAGCGATGACAAGACAGCCTGAGGTGCCCAGGCCTATGGCACACACAGTATATATGGACACAACTTTCAAACTACTTTAATATTATCTTTAACTACCAATGTAATTTCCTGCTTTTATAATTTTTTATTCTTTCTTCATTAAGGCATAGTCAAATATTTCTACAAACTGGTATTACAAAGCTTTTCTCATGAAAAACTGTGCTTTATACACATTAAGTTAAATATGAAATACAGTAATAAATAATCAGGCAATGTCTGACTTACACTCTCTAAATTGCATATTAAGAGACTGCAAGGAGTAGTTTTGTGGTATGCTGCTTATTAACATTTGCAATTTATATCAAGGCATCAGATGTTACAAGCAGACAACTATGGAGTGTACGACTGCAGGACCCCCCCACCATGTTCAGACAAACATTGCCTTTAAGGAAATTAATTCTTGACAATAAGGAATTTATGATTAAAAAAAAAAAAAAAAAAAAAGTGCTTATTTTCCTGGCACCTTATGAAATGTACATTTGCTTCCTGAAGTAGCTCCAAATTCATGCGCATTTAATGTAGGTTTTTTTTGCGATTTGTATCTCCCTCCATCAAGAAATATTCAACTGATGTTTTGGGTATCTCAAGCCAGGGATGCACATAAACCAACTGCTCAAGAGGCAGGAGGGAGAAATAAAAATGTAAAAAACAAAAAACAATTGGAGAAGTCTCCAGCTCTGCCCATTATAAAATGCAGCATCTCTCCCGAATTCTCTTAGCAAGGCTTTTTCTCTTCTTTTTCCCATTCTTTTCTTTGCTGTCCTCCATTTTCCGTGCACGTATCTCTCTCATTAGATCAAAGAAAACCTGGAACAAAAACATGTATGAACAAAGGTCAATTCTAATTAGTGTGCTCAAGTGTGGAATGGATCATTAATTGGAATTAAAGATGAAAGATTTGGAATTAGAATTGGCATTTTTAAAAGGCACTGGAATTCTCAATTCCATTTAAATGTTGCTCAACAGTAGTGATATTTTTTATTCAACTATTGACATAATGTACCTAATATATCTGAAAAGTAAGGAAGTGTTCTTAGTGTAGCCTTGCTCAAATGTAATCATGTAATTCACAGATTATTTGTTGCTACTGTTATTGTTTAATTGCCTGTTGTCATGCATGTCTATTTTCTATAAAAAGTTAATTGTAATGTGAATGTAAACTCTTGTTCAGAAGAAGTTCAAATGAGCATGTCATGATACACATCAGAATGGAACTGTATTTGTTAAAACATGTTGAAGAGTATGGAGTGCCAAATGTAACATGCATACTTTAATCGCACGTAGGGATGAAACTGTTTCACGATAAACCACGGTGAAATTCCCGACGGTTAGTATTACAGTTTCAAATTTTAATTATCATTAAAACTCTGTTTGATTACCGCGGTTTGAAAAACTCATGGTAAATACTGTCCAGCATCAACCAAAGTTAGCAACAGTCTGATGCAGGTGCAGTATGCAACATGGGTTTTGTTTTGTGTGAAAACATGGCAGAAGGCAGTGACAGCGCTCGGGAATTTTTTCTGCCTTCTAAGAGGATCAAATCTGACGTGTGGTCGTATTTTGGGTTTTATAAGAGTGCTGAGGGAAACTTATGGTCATGGTTTGTCTGTCTAACTTTCCAATAGCTTGTCAATAATGTAAACTGAAGCTTTCAGTGTTATCTACTCTTGTAAAAACACTACACATTGTTCTGCTACTGTATGCATTGTGCGTCTGCAGACTCTATTCGCCCATTGCACATGATAACACGTTATGTAGTTTAGTCACCCAACCAACATATTTTGTTCATTTAAAATCTGTCAGTCATCGACTTGGTTGTAAAAGTGTTCCAACAGGAGAAACACTATAGACTCCTTTTGCTGGGCTCACTGCAATTACTATCACCGTCTTCTTAAGACTCATTTGTATTTATGTAAATTGTGCATGGGGTCATTGCATATACTCACACAGAAGATAGACTGTGTGTGTGTGTGTGAGTGAGTGAATAATTATTATAATGTAACAACACCAATAATAATAATACTAATACATTTGCTATACCCTTGTTTACAGAGTGGGCTTTCTGAGGCTGATGAAGCCGTGCCTCACTACAAAGTGCCATCACGAACATTTTTTCCAAGACCAAAATCCCAAACCTGTACAACCAGGTTAAAGCCGAGGTTGGTCCAAAGGTCAGTAGTTGCAGCAAACCATGTGTCTTGACCCAAACTTTTTCTAGTGAAAGCGGGGGTGGTCAAGCCTACATCAGCTTCACTATCCATTACCTCACCCCAGTCTGGCAAGCAAGCTGACCTCAACATGCCACAGAAGGCTCTGATCCATGATGTGGTGACCCGATAGGGATCTACACACAAGATGATTGAGCGTTTCCTCAGCCAACAGCAGCCAGTCTGTGCGACAATGGCTGGAGAAAGAGGAACATGGCATCTGATGCCCAAGGATGCCGACATAAGTGTCATGGAGCTGGCAAAGAGAGTCATGCACATGGCTTGTTTCATTGACCCCCGCTTCAAAATTAGCTTTTTAGATGAGCCTGAGGCTGCAAAAGGTGACACTGACAGCTGTGTCCAGGAGGCCTTGAAGCTGGCAGCTGCACGAGTCAGGGAAGAACCACAAAGCACCAGCAGCACCTCCACCACCAACACTCCCACATCAGATTCAGAAGGGAAAGGCTTGGCTGGGTTGCTGAGAAACATTACCTCAACAAGGCAAGAGAGGTGAAGAGGGTCAGATTCTGACCACCCCAGAAGACAGAGTGAAAGAAGAGATCAAGGTCTACCTGTCTCTGCCACCCATTCCAACAGAAGAGGATTCAATGGTGTGGTGGAGGGGCATGTATCAGAGCTGCCTCACCTTGCCAGGGTTGCCAGGAAGCTTTTGTGCATCCCAGCAACCAGTGTGCCATCAGAGAGTGTGTTCAGTGCCAGCAGGCACATTGTCTCCCCTTGCAGATCACTACTTAAATCGGACAAAGTAAATATGCTGACATTTCTACATTTCAATCTCAAGTGAACAAAGATGCACACATACAGGATGTTAGACCAGTAGCACCTTATTTCTTTATGAAGGAGAGAACAGACATACAATCAGTGCTGTTCATTTGATTTGTATACATATTTTGTGTTATTTTAATGTCAACACCTGCACATTGGATTTGTTTACATATAATTGTATTGTTCTTACATGCACATTGATTTACTTGTGTTGCTTTTATATGCACATTTGCTTACTTAAGGTTGTGTTCATGAACACCTGCACTAGGGAAACTTTTACCTCTCATGGCCACATGGTGCCATCTTTAATGTTAATGTCATTATTTTAATGTTTATGCACACAAAAAGTGCATAGTGCTGCTAATTGTATTTGTTGGTTTTCAGTATAGAACTTGGTGAAATGATTTCAGTGTGTATCAATACTTTTTGAACATTTGCAGCACATTTTAACAATACCGCGATAATACTGATAACCTTGATAATTTTGGTCACTATAATCGTGATATGAAATTCATACCATTTCACATCTTTTTTTTCCACAGATTTAAATCGTGTTCTTTTTTTCTTTTTTTAAGAAATGTTTAAAATATTTGCATTTATTTAAGCATAAATATTTGCCCTTTGACAAAATATATTTCACTAAAGCCTAAATATGGGCTTTGTAAATTAAAAACATTTAAACTTTTAAATAAATACATTTTAACTTCAATCCCCAACTCAATAAATAAATATTTAGCACAAATCTAAATGTTCAATCTAGGTTTTACTAAATAAATATTTAGCTAACATGCAAATTAGTCCCATCCCTCTGCTGCACATCAACCTTCTCATAGCAGAGGGGGCATGGTATTGGAGTAAACTCTATAATCTGAGTTGTGTTTAGGTCATCAAGTTGTCAGACTGTTTTTGTGATGCAGTCAGTGGACAGTCGTCAGCCCAGTTAAAAAGCCGAAAACTCATCATCATCATCATCTCACAGAGATGCACCAAGGGCATATATGTATGTAGTCAGCAGCCAGATGACTAGCAGTTGGCTCAGGGAGTGAAGTGGTAAATTCACAGAGAACATTTTTTTTTTCTTTCGTACACTGGCCCACAATCCCACCAGCTCATTTTTAAAAAACTTTTTTTTTTTTTTTTTTTTACATATAGTCCTGGTCATAACTGGTCCACTGAACCAGTGTACTGGGTTTGTGGCACGGTTCTTGGTTATAAACAGATGTATTGTGGGTTAGTGGAGGAAACGAGTGACTATCAAACATTCACAATTATGAAAGATTGTGAGATTCAGTTTAATTTAGAATGCAACAAAATAAGATATGAATTTGTGAAGTTTCAACATGTTTTTACATTTTCCTCAAAGTTAATTTAATAACAGAAAAATTTAACTATTGGACTCGTGGTCACTACCCTTTGGCCTCCACCATTTACAGAGATCATTCCACACCCCCCTACTATGAGAAGGCTGATGTAAAGCAAATGGGTGAGACATTTATTTAAAAGCAAAATATGTATTTTAAAGTTAAAGTTTAGTTTGCAAAGCAGATTGAGGATTTATTTCAATAAATTAGTCAAACCGCAGTACTCTATTTTTCAAAATGGAGATTTAGCATTTATTTAATGTATAATTTTTTTTATTTATAAATATGGAAAAACAAGATTTTAGTTAAATCTGAAAAAAAGGATGTGAAAAAAAAGTGTGCGTTGTTTTACTTTTGGCGCCCTATAGAAGAGTTGAAAACACCAATAAGGTGTTAAATGTTTTATTTGTGTGTTTTTCCCCACACCTTTTAAATTTAATAGTTACTTATTTAGTAACATACTGAAATATTGATTAGGGGTTGTGCCACTCATGGGATAAAGCTAGGAAAAGATAGAAAAATATACTAAAAGATACTAAAAGCTATAAGTTTGATAGTGTGCACACCATAGGCTGAAGGTCTGGGGGCCACCTAGGCTGGAGCATGTGTGTGTGATTTTACTACAATTGGGCTCATTCTTAATATACTTCTTGACAATTCAGAAATTTGAAAAGTATTACAACTCCAGAAATTCAGAGGATAGTGACAAATTTTGCTATACGACTTGTTAATGGTAAAACAAAACAAAAAAAACAATGTATTACTTAATTGGGTATTAGAAACCAGACATATAAATACTGCATGGGTACACTTGTATATTTAACATACAATACCAAACTATTATGGAATGTATGACTATGAATACAGCTTAGTGATTGAAACACTGTACATTTTAGTGCCACATCATACTTTCTGATATTTCAAATCACAACTATACACATTTATAAATAGCAATACAATATTTCATGTTTTAGTTACTCAACCACTATTTACACGTAGTATGACAAGTTTTCAAAAATTCAGAATTAGTTTGACATGCAAACCCTGAATAAGACCTTAAATCTATTAAAAATAAATAAAATAATAATGCATGTATTTAGCAATTGCACCATGAATCAATAAGACTCAAAAAGTACCCATACTGCAGCTTTATGTTTTGAATCACATGCATGAAGGCTGATGACTGATGGCTGAAGACTCCCCCCACCACCCCCTCATTTTCATCTTTTTCCTCCACCCAAATCCATCTCCATAATTGTTGTTTTGTTGATTTTGTGTGACATCTGTCCCAACTGTCACTGCTTCTGTCAACATTTTGATAGAACTGACCATGAATGAAACTTGTATTGACATTGATAAATATACTCAACATATTTATTTATTTATTTATATGGGCAAGTGAACTCTTACATGAGCTCCCACATACTATGAGTGAATACAAGTGTTGATAACTTTATGCATTTGTAGTCCAATAATAAAGTCTTGAGGCTATTTGCACAGATACACAATGCAGTGTACAATGTAGCTTGCCTCTTAAGTCGAAAACAGAACTGAACTCATTATACCCTAAAAGTTTATAATACATCCTTTCATATATCAGAATTTATACCTATATCTGTTAAATTCGTATCTAATTTAATCTTGACCAAAGGCACCACAGTGATGCCTCATTACCTTGTCCACATTGGCTCGCGTTTTTGCGGACGTTTCCACATAGTTGACGCTCCACTGTTCTGCTCGTGTTTTTGCCTCCTCCACAGACACCTGCCTTTTGTCATCCAAGTCGGACTTGTTGCCCACCAGCAAAAATGGTACATTTTCATCTTCCTTCACTCTCAAAATCTGCTCTCTACAGAAACAAAACCCAAAAGCCAGACAGTTTACATTAAAAGTCAAGAGAGAAGGTACAGTGGATATGAAAATGCTTTACATTACCATGATCTTTCAATTTTAAGTTACATTCGTGCCTTTGGTTTATTTAAAATCCTCTCCAAAATGGTAATATTTGAGTTATTAATGTAGTACTCTGAACCACCCCCCAAGTCGTAAAGTCGTAATTACTTAACTCTAAACCCTGTGTTAAAATGTCCATATATATATATATATATATATATATATATATATATATATATATATGTTTGATTGCTCACATTTTAGTCTGCACATAAGAAGGGCCTGTGTTTTATTTAATCTAGATTAATGATCTGGACTCTTGCAGATGATACAAAAATAGGTGGCTCAGCAGAAACAATCTTGGCAGCACATTCAAAGGAACTTAATATAATACATCTAAATAAAATAAAATAAATACAATATTCAGTTGTGGGATGACACCTGGCAGACAAAATTCAAAGTGCAGGGTTTTACATGCAGGTAACAAAAATGTCCATTATAATTACAATATGGGAGGAATAGCAATAGAAGAAGTAATGCATGAGAAAGACCTAGGAGTTTATGTGGACTTATCACTTTCCCCATCCAAACAATGGGGAACCAATATAAGAAGGCAAACAAAATGCTATGGTGTATTGTGAAGTGTAGAATTTAAAACAAGGGATGTTAAAACGATAATTCCACAACTTTTGTTGATGACTATTCAAATAGTCACCCCCCTTGTGGCAATGTTTTCCAGTCATAACCGTGAAATACAAAAGTAGACTAGCTAATTTATACAATGTACTTAACTGAACAATTTACTTTTCCCACGTTTTCAAACCACACTCACCATATAGACTACCAGTCTATGCTAAATCAAATTGGAAACATACCTGTGTGTTCGAGTTCCAGTGAATAAAAAAATAAATAGCATAGGCAATAGCTGGCTATGTATGGAGCTAGTGTAATATTAATGTTTGTTTGCAGTACTTTTTTCAGTCATTGTTAATGTCGCAGAAGGGTGTTTGGCTTTTACTAGGTGGGTTAACATACCAGTTGTAGATTTGTGGTAGTTAAATTTTTTTACTGCACATTGTAAATTGTAAGTGCTTTCATTTACTTTGTCAAAGTATTTCCACACAGCACGTTTATGTGAAGAAGCCCATCGTTAGCCAAGGTACATTCAAGTTAAGCCAATCACAGACAAGAAATAACAAATCCCCACCCTCCCGTAAATCTTCATTACTGCTACATAGATAGCCAATCAGCAGCTTTAAAATAAACATGAGAAATGCACAATGAATGAAGATGAGATAGAGGAGTGTAGGGTAGGGGAAACTTCCCAGCAAACTGACCCCAGTGAATTTGTCCCGAAGAAAGGTGCAACATTGTTGATAGTGTGGACCTAATTCAATGTTAGTTGTGTCCTTTAATTTTTGCTATACGAACATTATAAAATGGCCATTAAAACACTTTATTTTGTTGCCATTCTGTGGTCATGAAACAGTCTAAACATATTTAGACCTTTCTGTTGTAAAAAATCTAACCAACAACAAACAAAAAATGTAATAGTCAAAATACCATGATATGATTTTTTGTCCATATTGCTCAGTCCTTTTTCAGAATTTTTTTTTGTAGATTGTCCAAAATTGGAATTAAATCGAAGATGGGTGCCATGTCATGTAACATATGGCCACCATATTCCGTATGGCATAGCTCTTCATAAGCCTCTAAAATTGTATGAAGTGTTGTGAGTTTTCATTTTTTTTTCTATTTCAAAATGGCCACCTACCCACGTGACCTATGACCACCATATTGCCTATGGCATTAATTCTGTCATGTAACAATGACTCCAAAACATCATAATATAGTTAAATACTGCAGTATATGCAACTTTATGCCATTTAACCATTGCTGAAATTTGTTTAAATCAGTTTGCCTTTAAAATCTGTGTGAATTTAAATGTCAATGCAATATAGTATACATTTGAGGTTTTCATGCTTGTGTTATTTGAGGGAAGTGTTTCAATCTCAGTGGACTTTGATGTACATTTCTTGATTGCATGCTTGTATTATGTAGGGTTCAATTGTATTCCAATTAGCATATATATGAAGTTTTCATGCTTGTGTTTTGGCATAGGCCTTATGGTTCTGAAGTCGTTGTCGCTGGAAGTTGGAACCAATGACGTAATATGCCTGCCAAACTGTGCGACACACTGACTTGAACAACCGTGACAGTAGTGTATAAGGTATAAAGTGTATGCAGTTGCACATGATTGTGTCAAGAACTTTTGGAGGAGATTTTTGTAGCATGTCAAAGCTTTGCCGCTAAACGCAGTATGGCAGCCGCACCATGTGACCAGCATGTGTAGTTTTCACTGGGATTGAGGAAAGCATATGCCTCTACAACACTGGCAAGTTTTCATGCATGTATGAGTTCTAGTGGCAAATCAAATTTTGATGGCAAAAATAAAAAATAAAATAAAAATCCTTACAAACATACATGGAATCCTAATAATAAACCTAACAATTACAATAGGTGTCCAGCAAATTCATTGCTTGGCACCCTAAATATATGATTCATGCTACGAAAATACACAGGGTAATATCAACATAACTATTGAAAATATTCTGGAGTACCATAATGCACACCATTTTATTATTGTTGAACTGTGATTGAATGATTGACTGCCTCATGTCTTAATATTCACTGAAATTGTATTCCATATCACACATAGAAAACAAGTTTTTGGCTATGGGCTCTTACTTAGTATTCTTTCATAATGAGCAATGAAAAATAGAGAAACTCTCCTGATGGCATGGCATCACAAATTTAAGATGACAAGGCTTCTGACAGCGAAAGTGACTGTTTGGGGTGTTTCTGGTGTTTTAAGCAATATTATAAACTACTGCAAATAATTATCTACACAGTACTCACAAAGAATAATATACTAAAATTGTAAGGGCACTACAAAACAATTGTTTTTGGTAAATTGATAATTTAATCACAGTTTAAAACAGTTGATTTTGGTGGTTCTCAAGGATAAAAATCAACATTTTCATAGTGTACAGTCATACGATGCATGTTTGTGTATCAAGTAAGGAAGGGACATACAGCATATCAGCATTTGGCCATATAACTCCTATTAAATAATATTTAATTATACATGTTATAAAGTAAATAACAAAACAAAAAACATGACACTCACAAGTTAAATTTGTTACCATCACAGTCTGTTGAAAGATAGCTGTAATGAGACTCATCCAGTGACTCCCATCTTGTCTTTTTTGGAGTTGGGACAGGACTGGAAATAAGACTGGGGAGCTTGGTAGACGAATGGAGTACACTACTTTGCCATGTTAATATGTTATTGCTATGTCCTTATGGTTCTGCGAAAACTTAATTGAATATGAGATTTTAAATAATTGGCATTTATTATTACAATGTATCCAAGGTGACTCACAGAATCAATAATTTAAAGTGTTATGTTGAATTAATGATCTATACATCATACACATTTGTTTTTTGACAGTTTTTATTTAAACTTTAGCGATGAACTACCTTCCTTGTATGCGGCGGCTTCTTGGCAACTGGTGGTAA
Organism: Amia ocellicauda; assembly: GCF_036373705.1. NCBI lineage: Eukaryota > Metazoa > Chordata > Actinopteri > Amiiformes > Amiidae > Amia > Amia ocellicauda. The sequence goes on along the minus strand of NC_089851.1, from coordinate 47,484,020 downwards.
AGTCAGCTACAAGCACAGCGGTAAATTTACCTACCAATTGCAGATCTAAGGGTAAATGGGAGAGAAGAAAATACAGCTTCACTTCAATTAATTTCAGTTTCTTGCACGTCACGTTTATTTTGAAGTCTAATTTAGACAAATTTTGTTATAATTTAAACTACATATATTCACTATATTGAGATTTGCTAGCACTTTGCTCCTGTAGTTAAGGTCGATTCTATTACGCCTCGGTTCCACTGGCTTAAGCGTCCGTGCCGTGCTGTCCCAGAGCTTTTCTTGTAAAACCAGGCTGTTGTGAAGTCCGTCCCTCTTATGGGAGGAGCAGCGACTGTGGGTTTGGTCTGTGTTTCGTTTTAAAAACAGAGACCGAGAACAACACTACGAGCGACACAGCCTGACGTGGAGAGGACTTTTGTGTCTATTTTATTCTTTCTGCTTTACATGGTTGTAAACCGCATAATAACGTTTCTGTTAAGAGATATTAGGAAGAGCTAAACGTGTATAGACAACATTATATTCAGACAAGCATTACGTTACTGTAAGAAAATGTTTCCATGTGCAACAATAATACTAAATCGCAAATGTTTTATTATTATAGTCATTTGTGCTAGTATATATGTATTTTAAACGACACAGCGTTTAACTTATTACTCTTTCTGCAGATTTGTAACTGCAAACAATAATTTTTGCCAAATTATTTATAATTTACTTATCAGACGTGCTTAACCAGGGTAAGTTACAGTTGAAACAAAATACACACACTTCACGATTAATCATCCAGATACAATATACAATATACAATGGACTTATGGACGCATTTATTAAACCAGTCCTTAATGTTTTAGACGGAAACCCAGATCTGCTGTATTTATTTATTCATTAATTTAACTTGTGAAATGGCACACGTTAACTGAATCGTGTTCGCCTTCATACTGATTGTCTCTACGGATTGTCCCTGCACACCATTCAAAAAACGACAGCCTGAAACACCGTCCAGTTATTCATAAAATATTAATAAAACCGGCTAATAGGATCCGATTATTATCCTTCAGTTTATTTTTAACTAGTCAGGACACTGCACCGGTGTCCTTTGAAATCCAAGTTTTAATACACTCGGATATTAACTGTAAACACGCATTGTCTCTACGTGGATTTCACTCCATGCTACTAATAAACGGCAATTTCTTTGTGATCGCACACGGCACTTGAGATTATATCTTCCGACATAATGTAGCTGATCTATTCCCTGTCTGTCTACAAGTCAAGCACACACCTACGCTCTTGAAAGCGAATAATTTCCTCAGTGGGCAGGGCGGACGCTTACTGAGACGTCTAGCACCAGATATATAACCGTCCACAAAACACTGAAGCGTCCGGACGCTTAGCCAGTGGAAACACCCGTTTAAATGTCTGGACGTGTCCGCCAGTGGAAACGGGGCATTAATGGTTTGCAAAAGTTATTTTAATAAATATTTTAATTAACCAGTTTTGTTATTTTATTCTTATATAAGTAACCGATAACATTAGTAGAACTTGTACATTCTCATTAAAAATGAAAATATCAAATATTAGCATATTTTATCATCTTTATCAAGGGTACCAACAATTTTGGAGATGAGTGTACTATACTGTATTAGAATAGAAACCAAGACTTTTCTTACTCACAGAGTTTTCAGCTGAGTGAATTTGAAACAGGCGGATTGCGACTCCATATGCTGGAAGAATGGGTCCCAGCTTGCAGTGCAACTTTTCGGTGACTTTGCTACACAAGATTAAATTCTGGGTCAAATTAAACTATTATACTCAGACTGTGTAACTGTGGTAGTGATTTGTTCACTTTTATAATGCAACTTTAGTACATTTTATTTGTTACTTACTCAGTACTGTTGTGAATTACCGTATCTCAAGGTTTTTTAAAACAATTAATGCTTTTTCCCCCCTAGAAGTTTTATTAATAATTAAGTTCATTCTTAACTGGAAACCACCTTGTAAAGTCAGTACTTCTGACTTTCTGCAAACTAGAGCAGCATATATATTTGACAACATAAATATAATTTAAGTTTTTGTTTTAGGCCTGCTATTAAATCAGTAAAAACTACTAGGGTATTAACCCCCATTTTATGTTCCTTTTTGATTGCTTAATTGTTGAAACTGGTTTATATTGAAGAATAATTCTGAACCAAACATTTAATGGCAAATGTGTCCTTGTGTAATACTGGTAATTGGTAAATAGTCTCACCATTGCCAATGTACTCTATAATGTAAGCCATACATTGTTACAATATTTATTTACACCATTTCTTTTTTGTTTTTTTTTCCAAGTACAGTTGTTTCTGTAAATAATATACATTAAAACTTGGGGTTTCGCCCTGGGCACAGTAAGTACTGAACAAGCCTTAACTAAAAGTAGTTGAAATCCTTTTATCCTCTGACGTAGGTAACATAACCATTGTTTCTTTAGTGTCAAAGGCGGGACTTAAGTCTATCAACCATCAAATCCTTATAGACCACCTCAAAAACTTAGGCCTCTCAAGCATTGTTCTTAGCTAGTTTAATCCTATCTAACAAACAGATTTCAATACAGATAAATAGTAACACACATCTCTCATATCTCAAGTGTGGCATGACACAGGGCTCTGTACTGGACCACTGCTATTATTGCTCTTTCATTGTTATGCTGACGATGCAATTATATTTATCCTTGAACCCTTATGACACTGTAGATTTAAATTGGCCTACATTTTGATGATTATAATCTGTCTTAAAACAGCAGCAAGTAAGTTATACAGACCTCTCTTAAGTATGCACATTCAAAATGTGATGTCATTCCTTCAGCTCCGAAATCTCTAAATTAAGACATTCTCTTTCTTTCAGGTAATTGAGAAATGAATGTATGCTTTCATCACATCTTGACTACTACAATTCAATACTCGCTAGTACTATTAACTACATCTATCTCTAATCTTCGGTTAGACCAAAATGCTGCTGCCAGGATTTTAACAACAACACAAATTCTCCAGTTCTACCATCTCTTCACTGGCTGCTAGTGAAACACATAATTGATTTTAAAGTCCTGTTGTTATTGACCTATAAAGTGCTAAATGGGTTAGCACCTCAATACCCTTACGAGCTCATAATGCTATATACACCTGGTTGAACTCTACGGCCCCAGTATGCAGGCTACATGGTTGTCCCAAAAATTTCCAATAAATAAATAAATAAATAATACAAATAGGTAGCGTTCAGTTACAGGTTCCTAAACTAAACAAGCTAAACTGAATGTACATCTCATTTTTATGATATTATATGTGTAGCTGACAAATAAACCTTGTTTTAAATTGGTCATTTTCGAGATGCCATGGATGTAAAAAATGTAATGTTCTATAGCAACATGTTATTTTGGCCATACCACTCATGCCTCTTGTGAATGTTCCCATTCACTGCAATTTGTTTTAAATAAAAAAACTGCTGTGCCACCCATGTGTCCAGTGTGTGTATGCCTTAAAGGTGGAGTATTATTATTTTTTTAACATTAAAAGGGTGTACCTATACTTTATAAATACACTACCGGTCAAAAGGTTTAAAACACTCCGGTAAGGTAAGCGGTAAACTGCCAGACGTTAAAAAATAAAAAAAGTTGAACTGTATTCCTACAATGTGCACATAGTTTGAAAGCATATTCTCTTGGCTACCAGGGCATTTCATTCTCAAACACATCCGATTTACAATTTCCATGATGCCCACCGTCATTCAGTGCCCGGGGGGTAAACGCACAGTCTGCTGGGGGGGGGTCTCATTCGGATGGTCACAGATCACTCAGTTTCAATTGGATTTCTGCAAATAGGCTTGTTTTGTTCAGAACAACCCATCGATTAATCCAGTATATATTATTATATGTAAAATCGTTGTGTATTCGTACACTGTAAACACAGTTTTCCATCTTGAAATTGTGAGCTCTCTACGGGTGTGTGTTGCTTCTACCAAAACGTGGATGGTCTTGTTTTGATCAGTAGACTGTCTGGTTCCAGAATATGGTCATAATTGTCAATATTTTCTGAGATTTTGTATTCCTACTCAGACCAAGTATCCCCCCACCCCCTCCATTTCAGAGGGGTGTAAATATGGGGGGGTATAAAAACGAATCAGTGAATACTTCACACGAGAGTCTCAGCTTTCAGGGGATACCAAACACTTGGCAAACAACAACAGTGAAGAGTACACATGGGATTTTTAAGCTTAAGGGGTTAAATTTTGTTAAACAAAATGATTCCATGATTTCTTTTTAATGGTTTATTTGTTCTATGCTTTAATTTGAGTACATTGAGACATTAAACTGTAAATTTCAATAAAAACTTTTGACCGGTAGTGTATGTCCTAAAAGTTTCATTCACATCTGTAGCTGAAAAAAGATTTGTTGTTAGACCCTTACAGCTCTTCTTAATGGGTCAAAATAGGCTTTTGTAGCAGTTTTGTTAACCAAGAGCACAAACTAACCCAAATTCCATCCATTAATCTATCAATTTTTCAAAAACGGCTTGTCCAGTACAGACACCAGTCCATCACAGGGCAGCACATGCATACCTACAAGGAAATATGGAGTAGTGATTCAACCAAGGCAGCATGTCTTTGGGATGTGGGTGGAAACCGGAGTACCCGTCAAAAACTCACACAACCATGGGAAGAATATGCAAATTGCACGCAGGCAGGCAGGCAAACACCCAAGGGTATAATCAAATCAAAGTCCAAGGAGCTGCGAGGCAACAGTGCTACCCTGGCCTAAAAAACGGGGTGTGAATTTCATTTCCATTATGGTTTGGTATGATAAATTGCATGAACTTCTATAGTATTTTCCTTTAACATTGCTATAGGTCTGGATCTAGTTCCAAGCAGATGCAACACTCTCTCTTTGTATGGCCAGTCTGGTTACCTGAAGTCTGCTGTAGCTGCAAATGACTCAAGTTCTGTGATGGAGAAAACACACAAAAAGCCCTCCCCACTCCGGAAGTAGTTGTCCCGGATAGCAGCATAATCCTCCTGGCCAGCAGTGTCCAAGATGTCAATCTGCACATCCTCCCCATCCAGCACCACCTTCTTCCTGTAGCTGTCTGCTTTGGTTGGCTCATAGTCCTCCACAAACTGTCAAGGGGAGAGCAAGGTGTGAGTGGCCGTGTGTAATCCTCAGCACAGGGCAGAACCAGCACAGGAAAGCTCGTCATGAAGAAAATAAATCGTGAGGCAACAGACATTGCATTGTAGTGGTTTCAGTAAATCCCAGGAAACACCAATGAAGAAGTAACAAGTTTATTATACAAAACAAATACTAGTTAACCTCTCCTCTCACATGAGGAGTGAGGAAAAGAACTAAAGATGCGAGTCGGAAGAAGACCCTTTGTATGTTTTGATAGACAATAGAATGTAGTCTTCCCAATCAAATCCAGTTGTACGAGTTCAAACCAGTTGGAGGAGCTCAAGTTACCCCATGCATACCAATAGTCGTTGATTAAGTATTCAAAATACAATAACTGTATACAATTCAAGAAACAATTAACCTCAAGGTGGAGGCAGGGCAACATGACCCTGGTAGATGTCTGTAGATTCCATAGTTTTGCAGGAAGCTACAGATCAAAAATATTTTAGCGAAACAACCTTCAAAGTAGCTCGCACAAAGGGGTTAATACAAATGATAGCTGCATAGATAAAACTGAAAATTAATACTATAACAACATTACACAATTTATAATAGAAATATTATACAGAACATAATAAAAGTACATTTTCCCACTGCAGCATTAAGGGGGGTAACAAATTATTTTACCTCGTCGTACATGAACTGCAGCGTCAGTGCAGACTTCCCCACACCACCACTGCCAACCATTATCACCTTGTGTAGGGCCAGGGAGTTCTGTCCTTTGGGCTTGTTTGCTGCCATCTTGAGAGAGATGAGTTACAATAACAAATGGGACCAGACAAATTGATCTGGAAAAAAAATACATATATTTAAAAAAATAATTACATTTATCATAGACTCCATTCATACTTATTAGGCCGGCCCTGGGCAGCCTCAAATTTAGTCCAGCTTTTTTCAGACACCCCGTTCACACTTGCGGTTTTAGGAGCCTAAGTGCGTTCACATATGCGGGCGAAAAGGCGGCCTAAACTAAATGCATGCTGGGAGTAAACAAATCTGCTAAAAAAAAAAAAAGTGACGCAGGACATTAGGTCTGCTTACAGGTGTATGCGATGTATTTATAAGCACAACTTATTCATATTTATGTAAATATATAGGCTATTGATCAGTTCTATATTTTCTTTGAAAGTAATCTTAACCCTTTGCAGCCAAAGCTTTCTAATACAATTAAAATGTGCTGGTTCAATGGGGAAACAAATTTATACATTTCCCTTTTCAAATGTCGATCTTCGGTTCTGCAAGTCTAAAAGTGCCGTTATACAATTCACCCGAAAGCGAAGCACCTTTATAAGGACATCTACATTAAATCACAAGAAATCATATGCATTAGTATGCGTCTATAGTTATATCCTCAGACAGCAGCGCTGTACACTTCCCACGGTTTCCGTTTTAACTTTATCTTCCATCCACATTGTAAACAGCAGTTTAATTTCTGTATCGTCCCAATTGTTTCCTCCAACGCCGGCATTTGTGATTATACTGCTCAGCTCAATATAATCGCATTTCGGATTGCATAGAAAATAGCTGGTCTCGTTTTAAAATGCATTGATTTGAATGGAAACCTGCTTCAGTTAAATTTAAATTGTTTTAATGCAAAATTCAGATAATTAATAAAGTTACCTGGTCCCGTTCACAATTTCACAAGGAAAGAACCTAGCCCAGGGGTTCCCAAATTGCGACCCGGGGGCCAAATGCAGCCTTCAAGGATGTTTGGTGCGGCCCCCCAAAGCCAACCTTCAACCACCCCTTTTCTGAACCTTTACTAGATTTTTAAATTTTCAGATTTTTTTCTGTTACAAATTGCATATGTAATTTGGGGAAAAATAATAAAATAATTAAAGTTCATAAATGTTCCCTAACGCAGAAGTATAGGAAATAAAAAGGCATGATTTAGGACATATTTCATTTTCATCTGTGATAAATTATCTACTAGACTCCCGATCCCATGCAACCTCTGGAAATTGGCCCTCCATCTCCATTGGGAACCCCTGACCTAGCCTATGTGTAACAGTTTTGAGAAAATTTGCACCACAAAATTGCCATTATTACATTATAAGGGCCACAAGCATGTGGAACCATTCAAATGAAAGCATATAAACTACAGAATAAATGTCTGCATTGTTGATCATGATTAGACACTATATTGTAACACTACCATCTCCCCCCGCCCAAGATAAATACCATAATTATGAATTTTAAAAGTTATGTCTTTTTTTTTTTAGTTAATTTTTTCTTCTTCTTCCTTTTAGTACTAATCAAAATACAACTCATAAAAGATAGGGCTGAAGAGAAAATCATTGGAGCCATGATGATAGAGGATGAAGACAGCTCAGCACGGTAAAGGCCATTGCACACTGGATCCGACATGTCATTTGTTGTCCGTCATCCAAAATGTTGTCTGTCAAGGACACTGCACATTGTACTGAGCCGAGCCATTTTCATCCTCCGTCACCACGGCTGTATGTATACAGAGAAAACTAAGTAAGCAAGAAAAAAAGCAGGTTAGCCAAAAAAGAGGAGCAAGCAATAAAAAAAAGGCTAATAGGATTTAAAAACTTACAAATAACAGATATCCTTACATACTTTTTAAAAGGTGATTTAGAAGACATTTCTTTAAACTATCATGTGTAGGGGTGCTTCTCCGAGTCTCCATGGTGCAGTGCTGCAGAAGGCTCAGACTATGGGATGAAATTAGAGCCACGGATTTTGAATTCAAAAATATAGGCTAAAGATATGTATATCAAACGAAAAACAAATTGAAAACGTTTGACCTTTGTTTCGAGTTTGCAATGGGGCTGCTGAAGAAATAAGGAGCTTTTACATAATTTTTACAAAGATGTTATTAAAAAAAAAAAAAAAAAGCACACAAACTAGGCTACACCTCACCATCAAGACTCAAACGCAGAGTGCATGTTTTAAATGTTAAACTGTTTATTTGTTGTTTATCTGTTATTAACCACTTTTTGAATTCTAGATAAATCAGACGGTAGATACCATTCTCAGTTACATTGTTCTTCATGGTTAGACACGCAGAAACTTTTCCACCAATCCACGTCTTCCTCACGTTTCATTGGTCAGTGCCATTTTTATTGCACTCAAAATCAGATTGAATCATAAGGTAATATGCGCCCTTTTTTCCCCCCTTTTCACGCATGTAAAGATTGGATGCATTATCGGATCCAATGTGCATGTAAATGCAAATATTTTGCTACTATGCATACTCATATTGTCTCTCATTTCAGAAAAAAAAAAATATATATATATATTCTACCTCCATAGTCCAGTATTGGAGTGCTGCTGAAGCTATTTGATGTAGAAAAGCCTGTAAACACTGAATTTAAACAGACTGATTTTTTTTCTTCATTATTTATTTGTTTAGCATCTTTCAAACTGAAGAGTAAACAGCTTTGTGCTTTGAGAACAATGTAAAAACACCTGTTGCTGAATGCACTTTATAAAACCCTTTAGTTTTTTCCACATATTTTCTTTTGGTTTTATAACTGCCATTGCAAGTTGTTTTAAAAATAGAGCATTGTGCAAGATGAGGGAAAAACTCAAAACTTAATTTGTAATAAAACACTTGCCTTTAATGCAAGGTATTATTATTTTTTTATTCAATTAAATCAATTTATCCAACTAGAAAAATCGACAGATTACTCAATTACCAAAATAGTTGTTTGTTCCAGCCCTGTATATTTTTTCCATACTTTGCACAGTCAATATCTCCACACCGAAACAGCAACACCAACGCCAAGCAACGATCTTATCAAGCTTGGTCTCATTTGAAAACCCCAAGTCTGTAGTTTCCAGGGATATAAAAATGTATCTGGCTATAATAATGCCAGAGTTATTAATAGATGCATCTCAATCCACCAGATGGTTGTAATTAAAATATTTAAATTACAAAATAAAAGACAAGTCAAGATGTATGTCAATGTTAGGAATATTAGGAATAAGATGCAGGAATAAATGATACTGTAGACCTTTAGAGGGATGCCAATGAATATAAAATCAATGGGAACACAATGTTTAGGAGAAACAGTAGTATCAAAAATACGAGGCAGAACACAGATTAAGCTATTGTCTATGAATCTGTATGGATCAAAATTCATAAAAATAAACTAAAAGTAAAATTATAAATTGATATTACAAACTAGGCCTACCCAATTCTGACTACAACACTGAAGCTCTATTCTCTTATGTATTCAATACTGCATGTTGCAAGGGAGAGAGTACTATAATGTGGGACTTGCAACTATCATTGTATAGACTGGGGTACACAATTGGGACCCCAGCTGAAGTTAAAATGGTTGAAATTATGTATGTATGTTATGTAAAAGAATAAAGTGATTGCATCTGGTCTGTTCACATAACGAAGACAAAGTAAGAAACAAAAAGGAAAAATCACAGAGAATTGTGACTAATATAAGATTACATTTTCCAACAAATAGAGACTAAACTGCTTTACAAATGGTCATACCTTTAAGGCAGGGGTGTCAAACTCAAATTTAACAATGGCCCATATGATCATTTCAAGTTTCATTCAAGGGCTGCATAAATATTTGCTCGTCCCTATTTATAATTCACTGTTGTTTCAACAAAATTTGCAACACTCAATTTAAATGAATTAGTTAGAATTTACACTGACGATTATTCAAAACACACATCTGACCTAATTGCTTCTCTGAGGGGGTTCATTTGTGGAGGAGACGCGACACCTTTTTCGTCTTGTGCTGAAGCGATCTTCAGTATGGAATTGTAGATGCAGTCATTCAGTCATGATTTTTGGGGGGGATTTGTTGAACTTTGCAGAAGTATGTGCTTCCCAACATTGAGGACTTGTGCAGCTTGCAGGCGGGACTGGTAATAAGGGGTAAAACTCTGCAGCACCAACGGAATTGATCTTCGCTTTAAGTGTGCCATTGTATTGCACTTCGATCAGTCCCATCTGGATGTCCTCTGGAGCACTGTTCACATCAACACCAAACATGTTGGAGAAAAGCTGGAAACTGAATTCCTGTTTGCAAAAGTGACATTTGTGAGAGAGATACAGATGGCTTGGCAAGTCGGGAAACGGAAAAGGTTGTCCCATAAACGTAATTTAAGCTGAAATGCTTTCACAAATCTCATGCTATACATCTCGGTTATGACCCGTTTACTGCCCTGTAGCTTCATATTTAAGGTGTTAAGATGCTCGGTAACATCACATAGAAATGCAATATCACACAGCCAGCTTTAATCCGAGAGCTCTGATATTTGTCTCCCTTTGTTTTGCAGAAAAAGTCTGGTTTCTCCCCGTAGCTGAGTACGATGCCCCCGACTCAGCCAGTTGGCTGTGATTTAAACCTCTAGCCCTGATCAAATGTACAGTTTTTGTTGCCATGTGCATTACATGATCCAAATTCAGCACCTTCCCACACAAAGCTTCCTGAAGAACAATGCAATGATAAATTGTCCTGGGCAGACCAGTTTTCTCACCACACAGCACAGGTGTTCCGTTCACATTTATAAACGACATGACAGAAATGTGCACACTTTACTTAAATTATAACCTGCGATATTGTATCTGCTGTTACTGAATGCTTATTCTTGAAACGTTTGTATTTTGTTTTAATTGTAACTAGGGATGCACCAATATGAAAATTCTGGGCCAATACTGATATCCAATATTAGGGCTGTGCGATATGACGATATATATCGTGCGACGAAGAAAAACGTCTATCGTTTCATATTATGCTCCATCGTTTATTTCGTTGTCTCGCAAATCCCACACTTTATGGCATTTTTTTTTTTGTCATTTGGACGACGCTTTGCGTTCTTCCACACGTGCCGGATGCAAGAAAGAAATTTGCATTCAGACAACACAAACAAACATGGAGGAGAGTGAACTTGACACAGAATAACCAAAAGATACTTTAATGCACAAGTGCACACGTTCTGCCCCGCTCTTGTCGCCGGGCTAAACTCGATCTGCAAGCACCCCCGACAAAGCAGGGGTGGGGGGTGCGATAGTGTTATTTAGATTGTATAAAATTTAAGAATAATTAATAATTGTTTGCATTTTAATAAATTGGAAAGCAATGCAAACAGATGCAGAAAGTTTCATTTTCTTTTTATTAAGTGGTAAAACAGTTTTTATTAGTCTGCATGTGAAAACATGCAGAGTCTTGTTCTCTTACAAAAGCTTTATTAATAATAATAATAATAATAATAATAATAATAATAATATTATTCCTTTCGTCTGGACTGCTACTCCTCCTACAATTCTTAACATACAGACACTGTCATACTACACGATTTCTACAATCCGACCCGATTTTGTGAACAGTGGGCAGCTCACACTTAACGACTATTTTGCACCGAATTTATGTCTTTTGCGTCGTGAAGGAGCGCACACTACCGGTCGCTTAAGTACAAGAGCACACACAATACATGACTGATCTGAAATCGTGGCGATCTGCGTCACAGCCTCCAAATCTCGCAGAAATACGTGTGATCCACACAGCGAAAAGGTCAACAAACAGAGACATGCACATGTACAGGTCACGTTTGTGTAGTGCAGATCTGCGCTGCTCCACCAATGGGATCCGTGGGATTTCTGCAGATCTGTGCAAAACTGCAGAAAGAACGCGACCACAGTCCGCTCTGCGGACAAACACAAAAAGCGTATAGTATTTAAAAATAACGTGCCCCGAAACAACCATTGGTATTTGAAGTATTTTACTAAATATGAATGGAAATCTTATTCTCCTGTCATGTTTATTCTTCCAGTTTCTTTTCTCTTCTTCAGTCAGCTCAGCTCTCATTGGCTGCTGATCACGTCACTCTCCACGATCGGCACCGATTGAGTCGTAAATATTAAACGTTTCATAAAATCGTAACGGCTCCAACGAGCCTACTATCAGATCAGCGGGCAAACGATCACATCGCAGCCCATCTCTCACTAAACGACCATCGGTGGCAGGGACGCACCCCGACCAGGCTACCTGTCGTGACGAGTTGTGAGGGCCAAATCGGGCTTAAAATCGTGTAGTGTGACCCCAGCATAAACTTCACACAGTGGTTCATTATGATACCGTTGAGGTTGCTTGTGCTCTTTGCTCAGCTAGGATCGACATTTATTGAGTTCTGATCGATAAAAACCCCAAAAAACTTGAATGGTGGAACGGATTCTCGCGCACAGACAGACCAACTGAAAGACTGGCAGCCAATCAGCGGTAGTATATTATTTACATTACATTATTTGTCATTTAGCAGACGCTCATATCCAGGGCAACTTACATTTGTACCCATTGTACCCCAATCAGCGGTCACGATTCCCATCGTCCGATTCCCCTTCTCTGTCTCGGCTATTCTCTGCGCCTTGCGCGTTGCACTGCGATTTCCCACTGCGGTCACAGCGTGTATTATGGATTTCTGTATTAAATACTGTATAATTATAATACTTATACCACTACTACTAATAATAATAATTATACTACATTAAATGTGTGTATACGGGACTTTAATACGGATCATTTGTAATGTTATTCCATATTATTCAGTCTTGTTAACTGCACTACGAGACTTTGTTAGAAAAAAGCCTACATATCTCAGTTCATTCCCTATAATACAGCATGTTCTCTATGATTTTACCTTGCTTTAAAGAAGCTTACACCATACGATATCCCCATACAATACTGTATCATATCATATAAACTACATTATATCAGTATAATACTGTTTTATATACTAATATTTATTCACTGCTACTACTTATATACTAAATACATTCGTTAACTGCTTTATATACTAATACGTATTCCACTAAGGTTACTAATAATGATAACGCCACATTAAATTTGTATATACGGGACTTTAGTACCGATTATTAGCACACGTGAGCGCATGGCTGTTTAAAAGTATGAGCCATAATCATAGTTTGTCAGAGCACATCCATCCTTTATTCATAGTATTAGAAAGTGCCTATAACTGTGAATGTACACATAGTAATGGTAAGTTTAAAGCACGTCATGAAAACAACGATATAACAATAATATATTGTTGGGCAAAAATGGAAGTATCTTGGAAAACGAACAAGATGTAACAAATGTTCTAAATTAGTATTTCACAGAGGTTTTTACAAAAGAAAAGACGGATAACATGCCACAGGTTAACAATCAGTCCAGGCAAATCCTAAGAGAGATCAGGATAAATGAGGAGGAGGTACTAAAGGGACTAGCAGAATTAAAAAAAAAAAAAAAAAATCACCTGGGCCAGATGGGATATTTCCAACAGTATTTTATTTATTATTAAATTATTTATAGGCCGCTAAGTCAAATATTCCAAATGACACTTAGAACAGGGGATGTGCCAACTGACTGGAGACAGCTAATGTCCCCTTTCTTGTGGATTGGTATGACAAAACTGAGCCAGGAAATTACAGACCAATCAGTCTCACCTGCATCACCTGTAAAATGTTGGAAAAAATGATTAGACAGAAAATAGAGGAGCATCTAAATGAAAACCATATTCTTGGAGATAGTCATAATGGGTTTAGACGAGGCAGATCATGTCTTACTAATTTATTAGAATTGTTTGAAAATGCAACTGCAGCTGTAGATCATATTAAAGCATATGATATGATATGATATACTTAGATTTTCAGAAAGCTTTTGATAAGGTTCCACACCAAAGACTGCTCCTCAAATTGGAAGCTATAGGCATTCAGGGTAATGTAAGTAGATGGATTATGAACTGGTTGATGTATAGGAAACAGAGGGTGTCGATTAGAGGAGTCGCTTCTAACTGGAATGAGGTTTTTAGTGGAGTTCCACAGGGATCAGTACTAGGGCCTTTGCTTTTTCTAATCTGTATTAATGATCTGGACTCTGGGATAGTTAGCAAACTTGTCAAATTTGCAGATGATACTAAAATAGGTGGCTCAGCAGATACAATCTCGGCAGCACAGGCTATTCAAAGGGACTTGGATAATATTCAGTTGTGGGCCGACACCTGGCAGATGAAATTCAATGTGAACAAGTGCAAGGTAATACACGCAGGTATCAAAAATGTCCACTATAATTACACTATGGGAGGTACAGATCTAGATGAAGTATCGCATGAGAAAGACCTAGGAGTCTATGTGGACTCCTCACTCCTCTCCATCCAAACAGTGTGGGGAAACCGAATGTTAGGGTATATTGTCAAAAGTGTAGAATTTAAAACAAGGGAAGTAATGTTAAGACTGTACAATGCACTAGTTAGACCTCATCTGGAATGCTGTGTACAGTTCTGGGCACCACACTTCAAGAAAGATATTGCTGCCCATAGTTGAAGACAGAGGCTTCAGAAATCTGATATATTTCAGCCCAAAATACACAATACCGAGTAGGAGCTACTTTTCCGATGTCGCGTTGCCCGGGTTGTTGAATCTCGTGTCATGTCACACACGCAGCCTGTTACAAGCCAATCCCGAAGCAGCAATCAGTTTTACAACTGATATTTGGACATCTAATGTAAGCTTAATGTCAATGATGACTGCTCAATGAACACCAGCTACCAGCCACTCTACACACATCAGTGGGGGCTTATTGAGAAAACCACACTGCTGGAGGCGGTTCAGAGACGGTTCAGCAACATTGAAAAGGTGCCACTGTATATTGTATATTGTATACTGTTATTGATCGCAGGTAGGTTAAATAGCCAACTGTAACTATATACTGTAAACATGATGATGATTATTAGCAATATTTCTGCTACTACCATCTACTACTAATAATAATAATATAACAAAAACAATATAATTATTGCCAATAATAATAATAATAATAATAATAATAATAATAATCATCATGTTAAAAACTTGTGTAGCCTAGAGTATAAAACAAATTTGATGAACATAGCTATATAGCTATAGGTTAATAGTTATGCTTTATATTTTCCTAGCTATATTTGAAACACAATCATTTGAGTCAAATGATTGTGTTTCAAATATAGCTTGGAAAAAGTAGCGATTCTTTGATTGAAAATGATTTGACCAATCCTTCTTGTCTTTGTTTATGCAAAAGGTACGAGAATTGCTACTTTTCAGCAGAAGTTAAAGACCAAGTGAAACAGGCGCTTTTGGCTATGCTGGAGGGGGAGACCAGACATGCAGTTGATTAACCTGTGTCTGCAGTACCTGGTCCTGTCACAGAAGCACCTGCAGCCAAAAAACCATGTAGTCTACTACTTTCAGTACATGATGAAATACTGAAGGAGAATGCTGACGTGGAGCAGCTGCTGGCCAGCCCCTCATCTGTGAAGATACAGAGCTACCTCTCCGAGTTGCCCAGCAGCAGAAGCAAAAACACATTGACCTACTGGAGGATCAACAAAGACAGTTTCCCTGCGCTTGCTCCACTTGCCCAAGCCTACCTCTCTGCTCCATGTACAACCATTGAAAGTGAGCGCTTTGCTGGACATGTGATAGATGAAAGGAGAAACCGATTATCAGGTGACAAGGCAGAGATGCTTCTGTTTGTGAAGAAAAACCTGCCATTAATGCTCAAGTAATAGCATTTTGCCTATACATATGTTGGCAACAAAGAAAAGGTGCCTTGTTATTTAAGTATTACCCACTGCACCTATTATCATTTGGAAGAGTATTGTACACTTCAAAGATTACAAGCCTATGAACAAGACTGGACGTTTGTGAGATGAGTAAAAAAAAAAAAATAGTATAAATTGACCTTTTTAACATAGTGGAAATTGACATCTGTTTTGTTATATAAATCAACTCATTTTCAGTTAATTGCACAGAGCACTTTATTTTGAGAGTTGTTGAAGTGAGAATAAAAATTTGCATTGAAGAAAAGTAGATTTTTGTTTGTATATACTGTCAATTATACAGTGAGGGAAAAAAGTATTTGATCCCCTGCTGATTTTGTACGTTTGCCCACTGACAAAGAAATGATCAGTTTATAATTTTAATGGTAGGTGTATTTTAACAGTGAGAGACAGAATAACAACACAAAAATCCAGAAAAAGGCATTTCAAAAAAGTTATAAATTGATTTGCATGTTAATGAGGGAAATAAGTATTTGACCCCTTCGACTTAGTACTTGTTGGCAATCACAGAGGTCAGATGTTTCTTGTAGTTGGCCACCAGGTTTGCACACATCTCAGGAGGGATTTTGTCCCACTCCTCTTTACAGATCCTCTCCAAGTCATTAAGGTTTCAAGGCTGACGTTTGGCAACTCGAACCTTCAGCTCCCTCCACAGATTTTCTATGGGATTAAGGTCTGAAGACTGGCTAGGCCACTCCAGGACCATAATGTGCTTCTTCTTGAGCCACTCCTTTGTTGCCTTGGCTGTGTGTTTTGGGTCATTGTCATGCTGGGATACCCATCCACGACCCATTTTCAATGCCCTGGCTGAGGGAAGGAAGTTCTCACCCACGATTTGACGGTACATGGCCCTATCCATCGTCCCTTTGATGTGGTGCAGTTGTCCTGTCCCCTTAGCAGAAAAACACCCCTAAAGCATAATGTTTCCACCTCCATGTTTGACGGTGGGCATGGTGTTCTTGGGGTCATTCCTCCTCCTCCAAACACGGCGAGTTGAGTTGATGCCAAAGAGCTCCATTTTGGTCTCATCTGACCACAACACTTTCACCCAGTTCTCCTCTGAATCATTCAGATGTTCATTGGCAAACTTCAGACGGGCCTGTACATGTGCTTTCTTGAGCAGGGGGACCTTGTGGGCGCTGCAGGATTTCAGTCCTTCACGGCGTAGTGTGTTACCAATTGTTTTCTTGGTGACTATGGTCCCAGCTGCCTTGAGATCATTAACAAGATCCTCCCGTGTAGTTCTGGGCTGATTCCTCACCGTTCTCATGATCATTGAAACTCCACAAGGTGAGATCTTGCATGGAGCTCCAGACCGAGGGAGACTGACAGTTATTTTGCGTTTCTTCCATTTGCGAATAACCACACCAACTGTTGTCACCTTCTCACCAAGCTGCTTGGCGATGGTCTTGTAGCCCATTCCAGCCTTGTGTAGGTCTACAATCTTGTCCCTGACATCCTTGGACAGCTCTTTGGTCTTGGCCATGGTGGAGAGTTTGGAATCTGATTGATTGATTGCTTCTGTGGACAGGTGTCTTTTATACAGGTAACGAGCTGAGATTAGGAGCACTCCCTTTAAGAGAGTGCTCCTAATCTCAGCCCGTTACCTGTATAAAAGACACCTGGGAGCCAGAAATCTTGCTGATTGATAGGGGATCAAATACCTATTTCCCTCATTAACATGCAAATCAATTTATAACTTTTTTGAAATGCCTTTTTCTGGATTTTTGTGTTGTTATTCTGTCTCTCACTGTTAAAATACACCTACCATTAAAATTATAAACTGATCATTTCTTTGTCAGTGGGCAAACGTACAAAATCAGCAGGGGATCAAATACTTTTTTCCCTCACTGTAGTTCTTAGAAAGAAAATCGGAATCGGCAAATTGTGCCAGTGCTGTGAAAACACTGCAAGTGAAACGCCAGGTCCACATGGCACAGAGTGCTTTTACTCTAACTGATTAATGCGTGATTGCTACTGCACAATAGTACAGAGTGCAA
The DNA here is from genome assembly GCF_036373705.1 of Amia ocellicauda. NCBI lineage: Eukaryota > Metazoa > Chordata > Actinopteri > Amiiformes > Amiidae > Amia > Amia ocellicauda. The sequence goes on along the minus strand of NC_089851.1, from coordinate 47,466,242 downwards.
CAGCACAGGCACATCACATGCAAAATAATGATTCATGGACATTATCAGCAGAGGAGCATTTATTACAATGCTATATATTCGTGAAGTGTTCACCTGGAGAGGGCTGTCAAAATGCAGTGTGAGGTATGAGCTCACGCAGGGAAAGTGCAGAAACATGTCCTGTGTGGACTGTACCGAGCTATCATGTATGCAGGCTAAATATATAGTAAATAGTTTCTTGAAATACAAAGCTACAGTGAATACAAGCACTGTATGTCGAAAACAAAGTTTACTTTAGTGTACAATTATGTTTTGATAAATGCAAGTTATTTTTGAACTATAAAATAATGCTTTTGAGCATTATTCATATATTTACGTTTGCACTTTTTTCATTCCCTTATTGTATGCTGTTTTTGAGCTTTTTGCTTATTGTAGGCTATACAGTTATTAATGTTTTGACTGCAGTGTGTACTTTTAGAAAAAAAGTGGTTTGTTATTCATAGCAATAATATTAATGTTTTATGATCATATTTCAATTTAAATACTCCATTTGTGCTATGTAAATGTTGGATTTGATGTTCATGAATAAAACATCTGAGTTTTATACATTGGTTGGCATTCATATCAAAACTGTTAAAGAGCTATCGGTTACAATGACCGGCTTTGGCGGTTGTAGGTAGTTCGAAATGTCAGCGCTTCTAGTGTTAATTTAACAGTTTTGCACACATATAGCTCTTAAACGAGTCCTCAGTTTTTATGTAGCCTGCTGATTTTTGTTCATGGTATTCAGCTGCAACTAAATGTTTTGTAAAATAAAACACAGAATAAATGTGTTTGATATCAAAACGTTTGACTTTTTTACCACATTGGAATCGAAACTGGGAATCGATAAGCAGAATCAGAATCGATCAAATTCAAACAATACCCAACCCTAGTATGCGACAGAGTTGGGATTTACTAAACATGTGCGAAGTTTGACATCAGCGAATGCAGATTCGAACTCCGTCACAACCCTATCGGCGAACAACACAACAGTGACGAGTGCACTTTATATTAAATGGAAACTTTTTTTTTTAAGGGTAACAGTACCAACTGTCAGCTTAAGAGGTTAATGAGATGGCAATCCCAAAACTGCCTCAGAAGGTGAACAAGAAGATTACAACCAAGTGGTTTTTCATGTATAAATGGCCGAGATACAGGGAGTCAAAATTTCATGGTCAACGGTGTATTGAGTAGATGTTATCAGAAGTAATGTAGTGTCAAAGACAGCAGGGCATTTGTTCTTGCCATAGCAAAAAAAAAAAAAAAGAGGCTTCTCTGAAACCCCCTTGTTCTGCAACTGTAACTAGCAATGATGAGCAGGAATCTAACTCAAGGAAGTAGATGTGTACTGTAAATATATTAAGTAGGGCCCGACAGATATCGGAGCATCGGCCAATAATGGGCTTTTACATAAATACCTGTATTGGCACATATTCCACCAATATATTTTCTCAAATTATTGGCTAAATATTTTTTCAAATTACCATAAAATCCTTCATACTTCAGACGATAGATAAATAAATACATGTTTATTTGGTTTTAGTCGTTATTATAATTTACCATTACTTTTTAACAAAAATATGGTGCTTTAGTTTTTGCTGGAAGCTTCCGACTCCTTTGATTCTCATGCGCAGCAACGCCACGTGCACACTTCTGAGCGCCACAGTGAAACAAAAATACACCCACTGAGAAACACAGGGCTTATAAACCAATAAACATGTGTTTTACTAAAACCCTCATAATCAATAGAAAGTATTTTTGAAAGCTGCAGTGCATTTGAGTACCCATGGTTTTGACTATTGTTTATTTTCATCATGATTGAAGATTACCATAGATTACCATGGCATAGAGGTGCATTTTTACTGAAAAGTTAATTAAATCGCTTTTCAAAATTCTCAAAAGCAATTCAAATAAAGAAAAACAGTAAATGTTCACTGAAGATGTTGACAAATGACAAGCAAGCTCAGATCACAGTAAAAAATCCCCAAAAAATTGTGAAAAACACATCTCTCGGACAATGTTGGATAAAACTGAAACTATACACTATTTCAAATACTACATTGTGTTTTGGCTATAATCATATTGCAATATGTTTAAAGCCCCATTCACACTGGGTTTGAATGCCGGCAAGGATGCATTCGCACAGAAAACAGATTTCCGGCAAGAGCGCTGTGGCCATGGGAACGAGACGCTACAGAAGCCCGTGGATTCTGAGAGCAGACCCAGACTGACACAGACACATTTAAAGATATGGCAGTAGCAGTAAAATACTCCGAGATAGATATTTATGAGACGTCACACTCAATGCTGCTTAAAATATTCACAAATATAGTAGCCTATTGTTGTGTTCTGTATAACTGCATACAGTATGTTTAAATAGACAGTTGGATGCAGTCACTATTCAGACTGTTGTCATACGATTATGAAAATGAATTGCTTTGCTGGTCAGATCTGCGCACATTCTGCACAACGTGAATGCACCCATGTATTATTTGGTTGTATCAGTATCAAATGTGTTAGACTACATGTAGTAACTTTATTGCCGTCATTATTATTATTTATTTATTGGCAGACGCCCTTATCCAGGGCGACTTACAAATAAGAGCAATACAAAGTGAAAAAGTACAGTACAGTTCAAAGCATAATGCAATTTACAATTTACACACGTGTATAGGAAATATACAGTAAACAATACAATGTAGTCATATGTATTTGTTATTGTACGCGTTATGCTGTCATTTCTTATATGCATTAATCATGTAAAATGTAAATATCCGGTGTTTTATTAATACAAAAGGAACTGAGCTAACTTGATTATTGCAATATGATCGGAGTCCTGAGAAAACACGGAAGTGAATCACAAAAACGAACCCGAGTTAAGAACTGTACACAAGACAAGTGAACAGCGAGCACAGTGATACATTGTTTCTAAGCAAACAAATCAATATCAATAACATAGTAACACTCAGATTTGCTATATTATACTATATTATTTTCAACCTCCACCATTTTTAACAACCCGGTCCGTTTCTCGTTATGGTCACAAGTTCTTGTTCAAAGGTGGCTTAACCTTGTCATGTTGTGGTCGCAAAAATGTGCCCCTATTCTGATTGGTTACATCAGTTAGCTAACGCACTGCGTCGACACGCAAGGACTTGATGCTGAATTTGCCGGCAATCATTTTCCTGCTACATTCACACAGACACGTTGCCGGAAAATTGCCGGCAATTAGACTAGGAGCCTTTCCGGAAAATTGCCAGCAACGATTTGCCGACAATTACCCATTCACACAGACCTTGCTGGCAACAAAATGCCGACAATGGTTTCAGTGTGAATGGGGTTTAACACACGTATTAAGTTACACTATCGAGTGCATTTTTAAATACATTTCTTTAAAACAAATGCAGCTGTGCTGCCTGCACTATAACTTGCCACTGTTGTATCGGCAGGATTGAGCACTGAGCATGACTTTTGAATTTGAGAGAACCTGACTTGTGTAAAATGCTAATATAAGCTAGACTAGCACTTAACACCATATTATTTGCTCTAATGTATAGAACATGCATATATTTATGTGTGTGTGAAATTGTGCTTGGTCTTTGTTCTAAAGTATAGAACAGTATATTTTTATATTGTTCCTTTATTCTATCTTATTCTAACTTATGCTCTCCTCCTATGTCACAAACCTACAACATGTGCCCTGGACCCTCTCCCTTCTCGCCTCTTCCAAGTGACCGCTCCTGATCTTCTCCCCTTCATCTCCTCCCTCCTCAACTCCTCACTCCTCTCTGGCTGTTTACCCTCTGCATTTAAACAAGCTGCTGTCATCCCACTGCTCAAGAAACCAACCCTTGACACCACCTCTCCTCAGAACTATGGCCCTGTCTCCCTATTCCCTTTCCTCTCAAAGACTCTTGAGCGGGCTTTCTGTCCCAACACTCACTCCTTGATCCTCTGCAATCCGATTTCAACACACTTGCCGAGTTAGTATGAAGCTGCATACTAAACACGGGATCATCCCCAGTTAGTGCGCTGCTTTCAGTTCTATTCATTTGACCCATTATTAAGCCTAATAAATAACACATAGTAATTTAAATTTAGATGGTTAAATGATGTCGGAGATTGATTGTTCCTCCGTGATGTACCAATTTTCAGTTGAACAATGTTTTTTGAAACATTTTTGTTTTACATTTCCATTATATTGCACACAACTTTGCTGTAAAGATGGTGGATAAAGAAACAATAGGGCAGAATAACGCAGAGTGGTCCACAGGCATGCTGGCAAATGGGAGATACTGCTCTTTCAGAAGAAGTAAAAATATATATCAGTGCAATCAAAGCCTATATTTTCAAAATACATTGTTTAAATTTAATCTGCTCCAATGCCTGCGGATACAACAGTAGCAATTGAGGGGCTTTTTATGACGATTTTGAATGTTGTTATATCCAACAACTTTTATTTAGCCTAAGTAATGGCAGTATACAAATCGAATGTTTTAATTTAGTTTATAAAAACCTCTGAAGGTCTAAAGACCGAACAAGCCTTCGAACCTTACGGTAAACAATACAATGACCCTACATAACACTCATCCACATTTGTACAAAACCGACCCTATATTTATGCGGTAATATGCAGCCGATAATATCATGACCCTATAGTTTCTATTTAATACTACGATGGGCAACAAAATTGTGTACTTTAAAGACACTGAGTGTTCAGGAGAAAAATAGTAAATAATTACCTAAATGTTTAATTTAGTTATGAATTAAAATGTTAAAAGTCTGAATTCTGTTTATATTGAATAAAGGCAGACAATAATGCTGGGCCATTTTAGTTAAATGTAGGCTACTTGTGTTTGTGATGACAACAAACCAAATGACAAAATGGCACCTGAAAAACTATAATTTATTTAATCATTTTGTATGCATGATAACAATGTATGTTAAGATCTGTATTAATGTGTTGCTTCTTCTAACTATTGCCACGTTGGTGATCACCCTCAGTGGTACATGTTTTGGGAAAATTAATATTGAAATATGAATGTTTTGTATAATTAGAGGCTTTGAGAAAAGCACATCATGGGAACACATTAAAAACATATTTTTAACACCTTTCAGCCACCATACACGACCTGTAAAAGAACTGTAAAAAGCAATGCCTCTTCTGCCACTTCACACTTGTTGCTGTAGCTTCCGGTATGAGTGAAAACAACCAATAAAAGTTATAATTTTATAGCTTCTGATACGCCAAAGCGACCTTCACTCACATGTGGAAAATTAAGTAATAATCTGCATAGCAGTTAAGATTTGTCAGGGGTCTACCTAGGTATTTGCTGAAGTCAGTGCAGTTGTTCAGAGTATGTTAGGTCAGTAGAATGTCATTCCTAGCAATGGGCTTATCAATGATTATCCTGCGAAGTCCATTGTTATGAAAATGTTGGCGTTTTAAACTTAGCATTTTAAATCCTGGAGGTCCTGTTGGGAAATTAAGTCCATATTCCCATACCTTATACATAATGTATGCACCTATATATAAAAAAAGGATGCCGCCTTAACAAAACAAATGCTTGAACATCAAAAAAAAAAAAGTACACAAAAACCTATATTTCCACCCCCCTGCTCTCATCCCACCAGCAGCTGTAAGATTGTATATCTAAACAGAATGTAAACGTGAGATGTTTAACAATTGAAAAAGACACAGATGACATTTCAGCTCCACCAGCTCCCCCATGTGCCTCTTTCATGAAAATAGTCAAAATCTGTGCAGTAAAACAGTACGTTTCAGAATTTCTTTTATGAGTCGTAAGACCAGTTACTAAAGCAATAATCCTTTTTTAAATATTCCCCAAAATGAAAAAATAGGTTTATGTTCAGCGCTCCAAATAACGTTACAGCTGTGAAACTACTAAGTGTCAAGTATATCTACACTGTCAACAGCAATCTTTTATTTGTAGTCTAGGGCCTATATCACAGTCATGTATGTTCCACACAGTTTTTTATTTTGTTTGGTCATCATAAAGTAGGTTTTGCATACCTCTGAAATTATTGCTCATGTAATCATTAATTATAACTGCAATTCAATTTTGTATCAATAAACATAAATCAGGATAAAAGTAGTTTGGAAATGGTAATTGTGGCTTAAAGTAAGCACACAGTCTACTCCCAGTGCACATAAAAATAGTTATATGTATGATATATGTATGTATGATAGTGAGCTAGGACTCTCCAAATAGTGAACAAATGGGTAAATACTACATAGGGCTTTAAATAAGCATTACTCATATGGGTTTACAATATTTACAAACAGGAAATGTATCAGTTTCCAACATACAGGCTTAGTTAAAAAAAAAAGTATTATAAAGCTTTTCTGTTTCATTTCTTCTTCTTCTTCTTCTTCTTCTTATTATTATTAATAATAATAATAATAAAACTATTTAATTAAATCTTATTTAGTTTACAATTTAAATTAATGTAGGCTATATACCCCAGAGTGCACTTTTATTTCAAAGTCAGTTTAAATAAGGTTTAGAATAAAGTATTAGAATTCTAAGTAAAAAAAAAGTTAGGTATATTCTAAATGGTTAATTTAAATTGGTTTAAATAAGCTAACTTTCAGAAATCAACTGTAAGGTATACTATTTAATTTATTTAATTAAGTTATGTGCAAACATCAAGTGTTCAGGATAGTACTAAATGTTAAGTATGCATGTATAGTTGAAGACTAATTATTTACTAAACTGGTTTTAACATTTGTGTAATTTAAAATACGTAGAAAAAAACTCAAGCGATCTAAATTACAACTGAACAAGCATTTGCATTTATATTCAAAACTTTGGGGAAACTTAAAAATAAAATCTATATTTATTTATGTCTACGAAACAGAATTGGAATGTATGTAGAATACACGGGCATATAACAAACAAACGTATTAAACACCATTAAAAGTGAAAGAAAAAAAATACAATTATTAACCAGTTCTTATTAGAAAACGGGTATCTGATCATAAATGTTTTTTTCCGGATAGATTTCTTAAAATACACCCATGTTTTATTGTTAAATTAGTAGATGTAAGGATATCATTATGTTGTAGAAATTGTTTGTGTTGCTCGTAAATTAAGCTAGTGTAGCAAATAAATACTTACAGCTACAACCAGACTGGAATAGTTTATTTTGCAATTTCTATGAGCATAAAACCTAAACAAATACCTAATTAAAACTTTTTCCACACTCTCTTCGCAGTATCCTCACCTGAGAATGTCTGCAACCGATAACAAACAATCGTTTTCAAAACAATGATTACACAAAATATCAGCCCTGTAGTAAACCAGATCATAAAACTGTAGCGAATTGCACTGTGCAATGAAGTACCATAATTTGTCCATTCTCCTAGGGTGTGGTGGATAAAATACAATACAAATAAAATACTACCCACTTTCCAGTAGCCCACCAACCCGCTTTAACCACTTTAAGGATACAAGAGGTTAATAGTGTCAACACTGCTAGGATTACCACGTGTTAAGTTAAATTTTGAATTGGCTGTTCAAACTATTTTAATCTACAATCATCGGGAAAATTACTTTAATGATTATTAAAAGCGATCAACTTTCCAGTACTGCACCAATAAACAGATCGTTGTGTGAATGTGAAAGGTACCACAAAACTGATTGTACACTGTTGTAATGCATATACGATGCGAATAAGTGATACAAATATATACAATATATAACCTACCTTCTGATTAATTACAATTACCTACATAACCGAAAGTATATTTTACCTAGTAAATGCACCGTGAAACGCAATCAATGATGTCAGAGACGTACCAATTAATTCGAATACTAATACCTGTGTCGATAAGTTATTAGTACGTCCATATTGTATTATCCATGGATGCTCCAGACTGCCGAAGAAAACAGACTATGTGTAATTATATACAAAGGGAAGGCACCGGTAATATATTATAGTACTACTAAAAACAGCGAAGAGGTCAGAATTACGTAATCCCCAATGGAAAAGGTGCATTTCTTACACTAGCTGTAGGGGTAGTTTACTCGATTAGGAATACAAAAGAAGCGCGACAAGAAGTACTTCAGCATTGTGCCTGGGAAACAGGCTCGGCTCTATTCTGGTGTACGGTGTGTCAGTTTCAGTGTCACAAGCCTGAACAGTGGAGTGTATACGGAAAATAATGACAGTCGCAGAGAGTTGAACGGGATTTAAAAACTGATTCATCATGAATGGAAATTCAGCATTGAAATTTCCAAAGTCTTACCTACTCGTTTTAAGGAATACGAACTGCGTTTGTATCCTCTTATCTTCTACAGTTCACAGGTTTTCGTGTTCCCTTCTGCGGCGCTCCGGATGCTGTTTCTTCCCAACAACACATTAATTTAAGCCTCGCCCCTTTTTTTTTTTTTTTTTTGTATGTTTCGGTCTGAAAATATGGCGAAAGGGTGTGGACGGGAACGGTTCGGTGACGTCAGCGCGCACACTGCGTTGAGGGCGGAACGAGAGTTGGGTTCTCGCGTCACAATGTAAACAGAAAGAGACGGCAGGTTGTCGTATGTCCAGTGATTATACCAAAGATCTTATGTATACATAGATAGAACGCCAGAAGAGTGGAAAGATTTACAAAGACATCCAAAACTGAAAAATACTTATTGTGGGCTATTAGCAACTTGTGTTTTGATTGAAAATATTGTAGTACATAGTGTAAATAATATTAATACTTAACTTTAATACTACTAATAATAACAACTACAATAACAATAACAATAATAATAATAATAATAATAATAATAATAATAATAATAATAATAATAATGCATACACATTTTCTACAATTTATTAAACTGAACAGAATTTGTAAAAGTAATAGTGGCATTAAGGTACAATAGTGCTACAATAGTTTAGGGGAACTATTTCTGGAACTATTTATTTCAATTGTGAGCATTCCGAGGCTTGATTTCTCTAATTTAAGGGAATGGCCCCAAAATAATTTCTGGTCCAATTGATAGTAGAAAGGGTCCCCTTTAAACCTACAGTAGTGTCATGCTGGGGAACTGTTTATGAAACTGAATAGACACCCAAACTGGTGACCCCCATGCCACAATGTCATATTTGTACATGCAATGTGAGCATTCCAAGGCTGGATTTCTAATATTTAAAAGAAAGGCCCCAAAATAATGTCTGGTCCAATTGATGATAGAAATGATCCCCTTTAAACCTACAGTAGTGTTTAGCTTTAGGAGAAGGTTATTGTGAAGCTGAAAAGACTGAGTAGAGCTGTATTGAACTGAAATGTAGGTATACAAGGGAATTATCTATTGGTTTGGGTTGTCAGCGTTCCAAGGGTTGCATTCTCCCATGAAAAATCAACTCCCCAAAATCAAAAGTTATTTTTAAGGTACAGCAGTTTTTTGCTGGGGAGCTATTTCTGGAACTGTGAACATACACCCAAAATAGTTTACACTATTTGTCCATTTGGTCGATTAATAAGGCTTATTAGCAGTAATTTAGACATCAATAATTTCCTTGTATACCTACATTTCAGTTCAATACAGATCTACACAGTCTTTTCAGCTTCACAATAACCTTCTCCTCATTTAGTTTGTGGCCAGGGAGGTCTTCTGCATACTTTCAGGGCTATGTTACTTGAAACTACCTGGTAGAGGCTGAGGACCCCTAATGCAATTTAAGACACAAATGTGTGGCATAGGGTACAATGATTTGGGTGAGAAATACCAGTTCAAATAAATAGTTCCCCAGGATAGCACTATTTTACTTTAGAAGGGGACATCTTTCTTTTATCAATTAGACCTAAAGTGGTTCTGTGGACTTTCTTTTTAATATTGGAAAGCAACCCTTGGAAATCTAACAACCCCATCTAAGAAACAAACAAACACTAGTTTGGCTGTCTATTCCCACTCCCCCAAATAGCCCCACCCCCACCCCCACCCCCCAAATTGCTCCCCAACATAAAACTACTGTACTTTAGAGGTGGACCCTTTCTACTATCTAAAGGAGCAGGAACGGTTTGGGGGACTTTCTTTTAAATATTAGAAAACAACCCTTGGAACGCTAACATTGCAATATAAGACACTCAATTGTGGCATGGGGTAAACCACTTTGGGTTCCTATTCTCAGTTCCACAAGCAGTTCCCCAGCATGACACTACTGAAGCACTATTGTACCTTAATGCCACTATTACTTTAACAAATTGTAGAACATGTGTATTAATTATTATTATTGTTGTTGTTTTTATTAGTATTAAAGTTAAGCATTAATATTATTTAAGACACAAGTTTCTGAAAGGCCAGAATAAGTATTTTTTAGTTTTGGACATCTTTGTAAATCTCTCCACTGTTCCAGCATTCCAGGTTTTACCCAGTCCCCACTACAGTGCCTTACACTAATGCAAAATAATTGGCATTCACGATCAAACAGGTGATTGATCTAGGCATTGATCCAGATGCCTGGGTTCCACAGGAAAGTCAGAAACTTGCTGAGCCCAACAGGAAAGGCAGAGGAGGTGCAAATCTGCTAATAAAATACATAATAATAATAACTAATTTATGAATGATGTGTAGAAAATCATGTGTTTAAGAATCAACATGATTATAACACTTTCACAATGACTAATGTTATTACAAAGCCCAGATCTATATATATATTTTTTTTTTCAGGTCAGACTGTGCAATACTGAAATATAAAATAAATCCTCTGGTAATTGATGGACAGTTCCACAACAATGTCATAAAGAAACTGATTATTGCAAAATAAGAGGCTATAGGTGCTCAGGACTGTGAGAAAAGAGCGATACAATTTAACTGTCCTGAATGTAACATCCTTTTTGCACTTAGGTATTGCTATAAAGTTAACAACATTTGTAAATCATAAGTGCTGATATAATTTGAGTTTATTTGCCATTCAAATATCAAATTTCAGAATTGGCAATGGTATTAGCCATAAGTTAAAGGAGTATTGAAAATTAGCTTAACCAAAGTGCTTCATTGTCAATTACTGTAATTCATGTGCTTGTAAGTTACCTTGTCTTCTCCTTTAAGTGTTAATACCTGAAAGGCTACAAAATGTCAGTTCAGAGTGAATCATTGTCTCAGTGTGGTGAGGTAGCTAGGCAGATTGATTCCCTGCCAGATGTGCAAGGAGTCTTAGACTCTGATACTAACACAGCAGAGAAAGACAAGACAAAGGCTCATCACGCTAAAAATGAGAAATCCAAAACAATGCTTAAGGAGCCTAATTCAGCTGCATCAAAGTTAGATGATGAAAAGTTTGATGAAACAAGAAAATCCTCCCGTGACAGACGTCTAAGACCAAAGATGCTTGAGCTGAAAGAGCAAGAATCAATTAAAAGAGAATGGAAATTCAACTCAGTATATGAGAAATGGAAAACCCAAGTTAAGGATGCTCGTACAAAACTGAAACAGGTGTGCTCTGAGAGTGACTTGTATGACATGATGGATGTGGTTGAGAAGCTTGAGTCTGAATTAAAAGAGTTATACAACAAACATACGGCTCCAAACTGCACCAAGCCAAGAAATTCGGAGAAAAATTGATGCAAGCGTAGCTGTGACAGCAGATTTATTGGGACTAATGAGAAGTGCGCCTGATTGAAGGAGAAGAAGAGTTTGATACTGAAGTGGAAAAATCAAGGTTATGCATGCTGCTTGACAGTGAATATGCTAGGTCCATATATGGATCCACAGTTTCCAAAGCCACTGTACCCAGCCACCTCTCCAACTGTCTCTCAGAGTCCCCAAGTATTTCAGTCAAGAGAGCAGAGAGCCGCACAGCTGGCTGCAAAGAAAGCTGAAGTTGAAAGGGAAGCTGCCATTTAAGCACAATGTCAGCAACTGAAAAAGCTTGAAAGTCAAAGAGACATTGAAGTCATTGAAGCAAAGCTTAGAGTGTATACTGAGGAAGAGTCAAAAGAAAAGAGTGAGAGAGGTAGTCCTCCATGCAGTGAAGTGAAGGTTCCTAGTCCACTCACTCCTTTTGCAGGATGCCTGGAAGGGCAAGATACAAATAAATGACGCATGTTTAGTCCAGACATTACAGGAGTCTATGGCCCTCACTCGACTTCCAATACCAGAACCTTCTGTATTCTCTGGTGACCCACTGAAGTTCACTGAATGGAGCACAAGCTTCAAGGCCCTTATAGAGAGACGATGCTCAAATCCTGCAGATAGGTTGTTTTATTTACAGAAGTATATCAACGGGGAGGCAAGATCTGCTCTGGAAGCCAGCTTTTACAGAAAAGACAAAGAGGCCTATCAGCAAGCATGGGAGAAACTGAATGCAAGGTATGGTCACTCCTTTGTGGTGCAGCGTGCTTTCAGAGAGAAGCTTAACAAGTGGCCAAAGATTGCTGCAATATGAGTATATTAAGCTAAGAGAATTTAGTGATTTCCTGCAAACATGTAGTGATGCTATGCCTCACATCAAGGGTCTTCAGGTTTGGAACGACTGCGAAGAGAATCAAAAGATGCTAGCCAAACTCCCTGATTGGATAACGTCTAGGTGGAATCGTTATGTCACAGAGCAGCTGGATCAAGACAAAGACTATCCAAGCTTTAAAGAGTTTGCTTCATTCATCTCAAAGGAAGCATGCATAGCGTGCATTCCAGTCTCATCGTTGCATGCATTAAGGCCTGAAGAAAAGTCATACAGAGAAATAAAGCCCCCAAAAGCAAACACCTTTGCCACTGATGTGAAGACCTCAGACACATCAAGTACCACAGCCAAATCCTATGATGTTGATGTGATCAAGTTGAAAGATTCCAATAAACCAAACAAAGAGAGCATGCCAGCTCATAACTTAAACCCAGTCAAGTGTATGTGTTGTGGAGAAAACCACTCCATACATAAGTGTAAAAAGTTAAAAGTCTGTGGAGGAAAAGAGAAAGTTTGTTCAGGACAATAAGCTATGTTTTGCATGCCTGAGAAAAGGATAAGAGTGAACAAAAACTGTAAGAACAAGGCCATGTGTGGCATATGCAAAAGGCACCACCCAACTCCATTGCATGAAAACCGTCCCTCGGCAGACAAGACTTTGTCGCAAGGCGTCCTGCAAGTTGAAGAAAACACATCCTCACTATCATGCTATGTGAATGGAGGTGAAGGTGGGAGCACGTCAATGATCATTCCAGTATGGATTTCTTCACCTGAAACTCCTGAATCCGAAACTCTGGCGTATGCCTTATTGGACACTCAGAGTAGTCACACATCTGTAGACCAGGAAGTGTGTGGAAAGTTGCAGGCAGTAATGGAACCAGTAAAACTAAATCTTTCCACTATGATAGGGAGAAACTCAATCGTTAAGAGTCAAAGAGTCAGTGGACTTAGAGTCAGAGGGTTCTCTTCAGATAGCCTCATCAACCTGCCTCCTGCCTACACAAGGGAATTCATTCCACTTGAACATGCGCACATTCCCACCTGCGAGACAGCTAAGAAGTGGAAACACCTTGCAGTCATAGCCCACGAAATGCCTGCGCTAATGGATTGTGGGGTTGGGCTTCTGATTGGCTATGACTGCTCCAGAGCCCTGGCACCACGAGAGGTCATCAGTAGAGGTGATTACGAGCCTTACACTATAAAGACTGACCTAGGTTGGAGCATCATAGGGAGTTCACCACAGCGTGTGAATTCCAAGGATGTGACTGGTCTGTGTCATCGCATATCTGTTAGGGAGCTTCCACCGGTGACGCCAGCTGCTGTTATTAAAGCCCTCGACCTGATTTTGCAGACACCAGAACAGGAGAAAAGAGCATATCTCAAGAAAATATTCAGTTTCTGCAGGTCTTAAAGGAAAGAATCCATCAGAACAAGTGTGGCCACCTTGAGATGCCCCTTCCATTCAAACGACGTCCTTACCTCCCTGACAATAAAATGCTTGCCTTGGTCCGCCTGAAGCACCTTAGAAAGAAACTGGACAGAGATCCTAAATTCAAGGATGATTACATGAGATTCATGGAAGGTGTCTTCAAAGATGACGATGCAGAGAGAGCAGATAATCAACCAGAATCAGGAGGTGTGTGGTACATCTCACATCAAGGCGTTTATCACCCGAGGAAGCCAGATAAGATCAGGGTAGTTTTTGACTGTTCTGCAAAGTATGAAGCCATTGCCTTGAACAACCATCTGCTAGCAGGACCTGATCTTACAAATGGGCTGACTGGTGTGCTCTGCTGATTCCGTAAACATCCGATTGCTGTCATGTGTGATGTGGAAAAAATGTTCCACAGGTTCCACGTCATGCAAGGAAGATAGAGATTATCTACGTTTCCTGTGGTGGAAAAATGGAGATACAGGATCAGAGCCCAGGGAATATCGTATGAAGGTCCACCTCTTCAGAGCATCTTCATCTCCAGGCTGCGCCAATTATGGCATGAAGCATCTTGCCAGCCAAAATGAGAAAGAGTACCCTTCAGCAGCTAACTTAATCAGAAAGCACTTCTATGTAGACGATGGCCTCATAAGACTGGAATCGGTCGATGGGGCAGTCAAGCTGGTGAAAGAAACCCAAGCACTGTTTGGTAAAGGAAAGTTACACCTTCATAAATTCATAAACAGTCGAGAGTTACTGGAGTCTATCGGTGTCACTGAACGTGCTGTTGAGGTGAAGTACGTGGATCTCAACCACAACGATCTCCCAGTACAGAGAGTGCTAGGAGTAAGATGGAATGTGGAGGGTGATGTCTTCTCCTTCAAGGTCTCACTTGATGAGAAACCAGCTACACGACGTGGAATCCTCTCAATTGTGGCTTCAGTGTATGATCCATTAGGATTCTTGGCCCCATTCATCCTACCAGGAAAGAGGGTGCTACAAGAGATGTGTCAGAAAGGCATTGGTTGGGATGAACCACTACCCAGTGAGCTGAAGCCAATGTGGGAGAGCTGGGTGAATGATTTAAGAAATCTTGACAAGATTCAGATTCCAAGATGCTTCATACCAGAAAATGTTGGAAAGGTCAAGGCTACGGTCAGTGCTCCTACATCAGATTGGTGGGAGAAGATAATGTGCACTGCACCTTGATCATGGGCAAAGCAAGAGTCGCTCCTACAAAAGCAGTCACCATACCAAGATTAGAGTTAACTGCAGCAGTAATCTCTGCTGCTATGAGCAGTATGCTAAAGGAGGAGCTAGAGCTCAATATTGACAGAGAATATTTCTGGACAGATTCACAAGTAGTCCTTTGGTATATCAATAACGAAGCCAGAAGGTTCCATGTCTTCATCGCAAACCGTGTCCAGAGAATCCAAGAAACCACAGGACAGAACAGAACCCTGCTGATAACGCCTCAAGGGGCCTCAAGGTAGCAGAGCTAATCAAGTCAAATTGGCTCACAGGACCCAAGTTCCTATGGGAGAGAGAAGGCAAGTTGATTTTCAAGAGAGACTGGCAAGGTTCTCAAAATGGACCACAGCGGTGAACGTCATTGCTCAGATTCAACAGTTAGCTAAGAGGATTAAGAAGACAGAATCCTTAAATGTTGAGGAAAGAAGGAGGGCCACTCTCACTCTCATCAAGCTTGCACAGAAAGATGCCTTGAAAAGGAGTTGCAGATACTCAGCCAGAAATCTGGAAAGCTGCCTTGTAACCACCAACTGTATCAGCTTGACCCATTCTTCCAAGATGGTATAATGAGAGTGGGAGGACGATTGAGGAGAGCATCTGCACCACTTGATCTGAGACACCCAATAATCCTTCCAAAAGATAGTGTTGTCTAACGCCTCATCCTCGAACACCATCATGAAAAAACACAACACCAAGGCAGAGGACAAACCCTAAATTAACTTAGGGCCAATGGTTACTGGATTATTGGTGGCAGTAAGGCAGCATCCCAGTATATAAGGCAGTGTGTCCCCTGTAGGAGACCCTGGGCACCACCAGAGGAACAACGCATGGCAGATTTACCCAGCGACCGCATTGACCCCTCCCCACCGTTCACATACTGCAGTATTGACTGTTCTGGTCCCTTTCATACCAAGCAAGGCCACAAGGAAAACAAAAGATATGGGCTCCTTTTCACATGTCTATGCTCCAGAGCGGTTCACATAGAGATGTTGGAAGACATGACGACCAATGCATTCATCAATGCTTTACGGTGTTTCATAGCCATCTGTGGAGCCATTAGACATCAGATCAGATCAGGGATCCAACTTTGTTGGAGCAGGAAATTAAATAGAAAGAGCTCTCAAGGAAGTGGACAAAGAAAGAGTGGCTACATACTTAGCAGATAAGCAGTGTGACTTCTGCATGAATGTGCCAAGATCAAGTCATGCTGGGGGCATATGGGAGCGACAGATCAAGGAGTGTGCTTTGCTCTGTCCTTGCTCACAGCGCTGGAAGATTGGACGACACTTCTTTAAGGACATTCTTCTATGAAGCCATGTCCACTGTAAACAACCGCTGTTGATAGTATCAGTGACCCCACATGTATGGAGCCACTAACACCAAATCATCTGCTCACCATGAAATCCTCTGTTCCGCTGCCCCCACCAGGTAATTTTGTAAAGGAAGACTTGTATGCCAAAAAGCGGTTGAGACAGGTGCAATATCTGTCTGAGCAATTTTGGAACAGGTGAAGAAAAGAATGCCTGGCCAATATCACTCTTAGGCAACGATGGAATGCTCCAAGGCGCAATGTGCAAGTTGCCGATATTGTTATTGTAAAGGAAGAAGAACTCCCTCGTAATCAATCAATCAATCAATACATTTTTATTTGTATAGCGCCCTTCGCAGGGTAGCCACAGAGCGCTTTACAGACTGGTAAACATACAACAAACGTATAGCAAAATTAAAAAAACCATAAATACAATAAAATGAAATATAGACCTGTAAACATTTTACATGATCTAGAATAAAGTGAGTGAACATTTAAGTAAATAAACCATTTAGGCACAGAGGAGAGAAAAACAAAAAACTCCTATGGATGGCATGTAGGAGAAAATGAATCTCGGGGGGTCCACGGCTTAGGGCCTAGGCCTAATGGTTGCCTCCCCTCCAGGCAGTATAGTTATTACATCAGCAAGGAGATCAGAAAGTTCTTTATCGGTGATGAATGGAAACTTGCCAGGGTCCTTGAAGTACATAAGGATGATGATGGACTGGTACGAAGACCTACAATACAGATTGGAGAGTGGAGGTTAGGAAAACGGGGTGAACGCCTCAGCAAGCCATCCATCATCCCACTGCTCAAGAAACCAACCCTATATGCCACCTCTCCTCAGAACTATTGCCCTGTCTCCCTACTCCCCTTCCTCTCAAAGACTCTCAAGTGGGTGGTCCTCCATCAGCTCTCTGACATTCTGTCCCAACACTCACTCCTTGATCCTCTGCAATCCGGCTTCCGCACAGGTCACTCCACTGAGACTACTCTCCTGGCTGTCACTGACATAAAACAATGTATCACTGCCATACGACATTTGCAGATCAAACAGTTTGTAATACCTTAACTCTTCAGTTTTTTTTTTGCGAAAAACTTTGCTCTTGCTCAAAAACATGAAAGGCATGAACATGGTCAACAAATACACTTCTCATGTGTGATACAAAAAAAAAAAAATCCATTTCTCAAAAAAATATAAATAATCTTCCCAAACACTGGGCTCACATCCAACACATCTATACAAACAACTAGACCTTTGCGATACTCAATACCTTGACATCTGACCCAAAGAGTGACACTTATCTCGCTGGATAGATCAAGTTGGAAATTATCTGAAATAAATTTGCCATGTTCAAGATCAGACAACAGTTTTGTTTTTGATGGCCCGGACTCAATGCCTTTCATGGCAAGACACTCCCAGTGATATGCTATAGCTGTTTGGTGCTTGTTTGCTAATGACTTGGTTAGGTTCTTGAAATTTGAAATTAGATTATTGAGAGGATACAACTCTTTAAACAGTCTGTGATGCTCAGCTATAAGGTGCTTCAAAAATTTCGTCATTCCTTCACTGATTCACTGAGTACCAGTTTCTGTTTCCCTCTGGGACTACATCTCCAAATATTAGGGGAATGTTCCGAATGAGACAAAATGTTTGACTGGCATTGAGTCCAATGCTATTGCCTGTTTGTTCAAGGCTTATTCAGTCTTTTACAGTCTAAATAACCATAGTTGAAGGCATATACCCTCTGGAGAATAGTACTGAAATAGGAGCTTGATTTCATACTTTGCTACACCTTCTAAAATTTCGTGCATTATGTCTAACACAAAGTTACATTAAAGTAGTCAAGGTATTGAGTATGCCATTTCTCTTGATACCAAAATGGGGGTTCTCACCTGGGTTCTGAACAAGATATTTGTAATATTCTTGATTTAGCGATTTGTTACGCAAAATTACCCATGGGTCATCCTCACTAAATACTGTCTGATCGTACTCCTTGTCAGTAAGACAACACCTACAATAATAGTTTGCACTGAAAGATTCTACATAGCCCAGGATTCCATTTAGACCTAGATTGTCACCTGTAATTTGGGCAATGGTACCATAGATAGGTTCTTCAGCAAATAACACTTTCATTCCCCTCTGTTCAAGTACTTTAACATCAATAAAAAATTGACTAATTATTCTATCCATGCCATACTTTTTGACATCCTGCGAATAAAATAATTTCTTTAGAATGGTCCTTTGAGATCAACTTTCAAGTTGATTTTCCTCTTGATCTGGCAAACCTACATCCATGTCAGAATCACTATAATGTGAGATTTCTTCCCTGAGATTTTCAGTTTGTCGAACTGGTGACAATTCACTATTACTTGATATATTGCTACAATGATATCTAATTAAATGTTTCCTAAACCCTGCAAAACTTTTGAACTGCAATGAGCAGCCATCCTGACCACATATTAGATTTAGTTTTTTGCCTGGATACAAGCTGTGCACAAGCTTGAGATGCTGAATTAATTTTCCAATTGTATCAAGCTGTTATCTGCAAATGTAGCACCTACAGTGAGGGAAAAAAGTATTTGATCCCCTGCTGATTTTGTACGTTTGCCCACTGACAAAGAAATGATCAGTCTATAATTTTAATTGTAGGTGTATTTTAACAGTGAGAGACAGAATAACAACAAAAAAATCCAGAAAAACGCATTTCAAAAAAGTTATACATTGATTTGCATGTTGATGAGGGAAATAAGTATTTGACCCCTTCAACTTAGTACTTGGTGGCAAAACCCTTGCTGGCAATCACAGAGGTCATATGTTTCTTGTAGTTGGCCACCAGGTTTCACACATCTCAGGAGGGATTTTGTCCCACTCCTCTTTGCAGATCCTCTCCAAGTCATTAAGGTTTCGAGGCTGACATTTGGCAACTCGAACCTTCAGCTCCCTCCACAGATTTTCTATGGGATTAAGGTCTGGAGACTGGCTAGGCCACAGGACCTTAAAGTGCTTCTTCTTGAGCCACTCCTTTGTTGCCTTGGCTGTGTGTTTTGGGTCATTGTCATGCTGGAATACGCATCCACGACCCATTTTCAATGCCCTGGCTGAGGGAAGGAGATTTGACGGTACATGGCCCCGTCCATCGTCCCTTTGATGGGGTGCAGTTGTCCTGTCCCCAAAGCTTAATGTTTCCACCTCCATGTTTGATGGTGGGGATGGTGTTCTTGGGGTCATTCCTCCTCCTCCAAACACGGCAAGTTGAGTTGATCCCAAAGAGCTCGATTTTGGTCTCATCTGACCACAACACTTTCACCCAGTTCTCCTCTGAATCATTCAGATGTTCATTGGCAAACTTCAGACGGGCCTGTACATGTGCTTTCTTGAGCAGGGGGACCTTGCGGGCGCTGCAGGATTTCAGTCCTTCACGGCGTAGTGTGTTACCAATTGTTTTCTTGGTGACTATGGTCCCAGCTGCCTTGAGATCATTAACAAGATCCTCCCGTGTAGTTCTGGGATGATTCCTCACCGTTCTCATGATCATTGAAACTCCATGAGGTGAGATTTTGCATGGAGCCCCAGACCGAGGGAGACTGACAGTTATTTTGTGTTTCTTCCATTTGCGAATAATCGGACCAACTGTTGTCACCTTCTCACCAAGATGCTTGGCGATGGTCTTGTAGCCCATTCCAGCCTTGTGTAGGTCTACAATCATGTCCCTGACATCCTTGGACAGCTCTTTGGTCTTGGCCATGGTGGACGGTTTGGAATCTGATTGATTGATTGCTTCTGTGGACAGGTGTCTTTTATACAGGTAACGAGCTAAGATTAGAAGCACTCCCTTTAAGAGAGTGCTCCTAATCTCAGCTCGTTACCTGTATAAAAGACACCTGGGAGCCAGAAATCTTGCTGATTGTTGTTATTCTGTCTCTCACTGTTAAAATACACCTACCATTAATATTATAGACTGATCATTTCTTTGTCAGTGGGCAAACGTACAAAATCAGCAGGGGATCAAATACTTTTTTCCCCTCACTGTATTATTCATTGTTTGAGTGGTGGAGCATAACTGATGCTGAAAACAAAATGGGCCTTGAAAAGTTCATCAATTGCTGCCAAGGAAGTGGATGCTTCACAGGGGATGAGGTTTTTGTCAACCACAACAAAGAAATTGCTGATGGTCTCCTTGCTGGTCCCTGAGGCAAGAAGGTATGGCTGACAAGTCTCTTCAATCTGAAGGTGCTCATCTAGACTCCTACAAGACTAATTGACAAGGAAAGCAAAATGAACACTTAAATGTTTAGAAGGAAATTATTCTATAGGCATATCATTTACACTTTTGGTTAAATATCGGGCAATAGTTGAGATTTAAGTTACAATATGTAGTTTTCAATGGGAAAATTAGCTCTAGGTCAAAATTGGCTGTAGTTATCTTTTAACACATTACCCAGTTTGATCAATTGGACTGTTAAATAATGGAAAAATATAGTAATCAAATAGAAAAATAACATTAAAATAGTTCCATCCCTAAAAACATGCACCACTTACTTTGTGAAACACCACTAGATGGTCAATAGCCTGAGCAACACTGATCTTCAGGGATTTCTTTCTTCCTGTAGCCTGGGGTGATAGGATATGTAGGAGAAGGAAGGATGTCATATCACTGTCCCACTCTGTAAAAAGGAGAGAACACTTGTAAACAATTTTTACAGCATTTTGAGAGTTTTCAAATAAGTCAAATGACACTGAATCTGCAAATCTGCAAAATCCATGGAGGATTTTAAGTGTACTTAATAATAATAATAATAATAATAATAATAATAATATTATTTTTTTATTGGCAGATGCCCTTATCCAGGGCAACTTACAAAATAAGTGCAAAACAAATTGCAAAAATACAGTCAATCATTACAAATTCAATTTACATAAAACATAGCAATTCAAAATATAAAATACATTTTACAAGTTCCAATTTACAATTTACACAGGCAGGTACAGTAAGTGAGGTCCTACATCCTGGACGGTAAAAGCTAAGTGCTGTCAAGATGTAGGGTCACAGTCAAGGGCTATGGGAAAGGGAGCAAGGAGGAAAACAAATTGAAAACACAAGAAGCATAATAAAACTGAAGTGCTATCTCGCAGGGATAAAAAGACTAATATTACAAGTACTTATGAGAATCAAAGCTTCTATAGTGGGGTTTTGATTCAAACACTACATGAGCCTATCACCAATGGGAATTTCTTCTGCATTTTTTGTGACAAAGATAAAGTTGGACAATGCTCAAATATTAAGTAAAAGTTGTGCAACTTTACCTGGAGATTCCTGTGCTGGTTCAATGATCTGTTGATTCCTGGCAGATAACAGCAAGCATTTCAACAGTGGTGTAGAAGTCAAAGCGTCTGCTTGCCTGATGACCTTTGGTTTGAAAGAGGTTTGCCACTTTTCTAGTAGTTTGTTAGCGGTTTCTGGCCCATGGAGAAGGTTGAAGTCTTGAAGATACTGAACCATAGTACATAGAAACATATACAGGAACCACAATGAGACACAATTTACCAACCTAGCAGCTCAGGTCAATATCACAGGAGTGTGGAAGAAGAACAATCTTCAATCAGGTTGGAACGTTAGTTGCAATGCCTGTAATACATGCAGCGTGGAGAGGAACAGTGAATCAAGAAGATTCCAAAGTCGCTCTGCCTTCATTTTAAAAGTCAGAGGCTTTTATACACAAAAAGTTAGCTAAGCAGAATATATATCATTATAGGACAGAGTTCATAGATCAACACATGGATTTAGGGAACAGGCACTTAAATCATACTGTTTGACATTGTCTCCAAGATTCTCATCATAAATAACAAACAGAAATCAATCTACCTTCTGGCCTGACCTTCTAGCTTGACCTTATCTTTCTTAAGTATACAAGAGAGTGAAACAGGTATGAGAGAAAGAATTTCTAACTTTCATTCCACAGGAGTAAATAACTTCTCACAAACATTTATTTAAATATAATTTGCTTATAAAGATATATCTTAGCTAGAGCTGAAAATAAAGACAAAGAATATTACCAATCCTTTAGTATCCAGCAACCAAGGGAAGACTGAGAGAAATGTGGATGATCTATCCGGATCATGGACTAGGCGCTGTCTATACTCAAAAGTTGCCCTCATCTTCTGCATGATGATAGCTCGGTCGTTCGTATGATTCATCAAAGATATGGCCTCTAGACTTTTTTCATCATCTAGTTGATCATCATGGTGGCACGTCTCTCTGCTGAGCAAAGGGCCTCCATTTTCTTCTGGCCTTAGACCATCCTTGTTTGCTGAAGGTTTAGTCGCCCTTTGAACTGTCTTGAGACGCGATGCCAGGAAACCGCACTTTTTCTGGCCATCATAAAAATGTTCCTGACCCAAAAAAAAAGACAACACTTTCTAATTTCTGAATCTATAAGCCACTGGATATCTTTCCGACTAAATATGCAGTAGCCCATTGTTGCAAACTACATAATTGAGCTACATAGCAAGGTACCAATACAGTGAGTACATTTTGAAACTAGGAATAACCACTACAAAAAGTGTGTTACACTTTAACCATCAAATGCTTTAGCATCTATAACAGTATTAAACATTGAAAAACTCACATGTCCGGTCTTCCCTTGCGGATCTCTAAGTGAGGGAAACAAGGTGATCAGAACTGTAGTAAATAAAACTCTACTATGCAAACTAAGACTGCAAATTATGGTTGAAATTTTACCCTTCTTTCTCAATCATGTGTGCAATGGAGATGTTCACCATCACTTTTCTCAAGTCATCACCAATTGTCCCCTTTTCCTCATATTCTTTCAGCACCTGAGCACCACCTGGTTTTGTCAGCAGAATTTGTTTTATCAGCTGAAAAGAGAATATATAGAAATACACAATTACAAAGATAATGCACACTACACCACTCATATAACTTGGGAGCCTTCAGAAATAACCAATTTCATGACATGGAATACACCATTTGGGGACACAGGCGAGTACCAATAATGGTCTGAATGCATTGGTGAAGCCATTTCCCTTTCCCTCTGCATAGACAAAATTCTGTATAGTAAGCATAAAGCAGATGCTACGGTAAATAATTGACCAGCGTTTCTGTAGGGCTATTGGAATGGGTACTCACATCTCTGGCTGATGAACTCTGTAAGGCCTCCTCCTCCCTTCTGACTCATTTTGTACTGTACCAGTCACTATCATCACTGCTTTGTGGAGTTACAGATACTGTACCTGTTAGACTGGCTGATGACTTGGGTGTAGATGGTTCTGTAAAATAAATGTATAATATTTATTTTGTTAATTAACAAATATGTTTTAATTTTAATCACACAAGGTGTTTTAACATAACTCATTAAGGGAAAAATGTAGGGGTACAGGCTGAAATTCTGAGTAGGGGAACTTTGGAACCAACACTAATTCCTGGTCCGGACAATCTGGAAAAGCAATTAAAAATAATCAATAAAATGATTCATTCAAATGTGTATGGGATGATAGCAAACACCTTTAGTTAATCCATTGGTTATCACTCACCACTGTCATCAAGTTCTTCTTTTATGACAAGCAAGATGTCTTTGTCAGTGGTGGTCAATAAATCAGGAAACGCATCTTTATCCACTTCTGTGCCAGTCTCATCTTCCACTGTAATGGTGCTATCTTCAGATATGGAGAACTTCTCCTTCACTGAAAATAAGTATAAAATTGATGGGAGGGGGTAACAGAACACATTCCCAATGGTTTGTAGCCTTCATTTCTTGCAAGCAATCTCAATTCTCAACAATAAGAATGCACTTACCCTCAGTTATAAAGGTGTCAAAACAAGCCTCAGGAATGTTGATGAATTTTTACGCTTTCGAAACAGTACTTTAACAAGCGTCATCAACTTCAGATGAACTCTAAAGATGAGCAGGAAACACAAAAAGGAACAGTAATGCACATCAACTGCACACCAGTGAGGTATAATTTCTGAATCTTGTTAATTAAAAAATCTGGTATGCTCAATGAGGTAAAATTTAAAATATGATGTGTATTGAGGTGGTGCGTTTAGAAGCTTACCTGCAATAATACTCACATTCTGTACTCATGACATACAATACAGTATGCTTGGAACACAAATTTACAGTGGCTTGAGATTTTTTTTTAATTTCAGTTTAGAAAAAAAGACCAGTTACATGCTGTAAATGAAAACATTATTGTTATTATTATTCAACAACAAGAATTAGATTACCTTGAAGTTAAGGGGGTAATGAGAATACATAGGTGCTTTATGATGTTGGCTAAATGCATGCATACTCAACTCCGTCGAGCAACCAATCACAGTCCAGTTTGATATCTTATTGGATCCGCAAAATAAAAAAACGGAGGAGAAACTTGACCTTTGTATTTTTTCTGGGTTTTTCATCTAAACTTGTGCTTTGTGGTTTATCCCGACAACCATATTGCAATCGCTTACCGCTACGCCCACCATCCGGTAGTGAATTATTAAGAAAATAATAATAAAAAAATGAATAATAAACTGAACTTGAGCAGAAAGACTTCATGCTGGTTCATATGTAAGTATTCCTCCCAATATTTATTACTGGAGTATTCATGTAAACAGCTTCCTTCACACTTACTACAGAAAGTCTGCGTGACTTGAACGCAACCCGTGTAAACAAGCCTACTGAGTGATGCATTAATCGATAAAAAGGGGAGAACTTAAAGTGTTGGAAAACATTAGAACTAACCCAGCAGGCACTCAACATCATTTCAACATAGTTTTGTGGTTGAAATCTAGTTGTGACGTGGATCAACAAGAATACAACTACTATTCAACCTGGTTTTGGCAACGATTCATCAACATCGAAATGTACATTGCTTTCAGGTTGAACAGACATTGTGAAAAGTGTAGATAACACAATATCCCCTCAATGTAACCCCCAATCCCCAATCCCCAATCCCCAATCCCCAAAGTTTTGTCATGAGTGTATTTTCAGTGACAAATTTACTCTTAAATAAAGAGGGAAAAGGTTAATTGAAGCAGTGTATAAGTGTGTATGTGTGTGTTATATACATGGATTCATCAACCAAAACAACTAGGAATGATTTGGATAAAAAGCAATAGATTGATTCTGGAGCACAACAGCTTTTTAACGCACCTGAACTAATGAATCAGAGGTGTATCAGGAGGGTTATTAGGTCATCAGCCAATCAGATGCAAGAAAAGACCTGTTCACCTGGAGACAACACAAGAAGAACCTGCATTTCACACTGGCTGATTGGACCAAATAGTTTTCAAGTAAGACTTTATTTATTTTTGTATGGGCTATTGAAAATGTTGGTATTTGCTGCTTAAATGTATAACTGCTATATACTGTAAACATTGACAAGGTTAAAACTAGTATTTAAGCACATTCCTCTATAGGAGTTTGAAAAGCATTCGTTAATTTAAATAAAAACTTACAAATGGAGTTATATACAGCTTATTAATAGCACATGGTATTCCTTTAAATAAAGTAATTTGAACCAACAATCTATTTGTATGGGCTTCATTCTAGGTTCATCCAACAGATACTGGTTGCATTTTGCTGATTAAATTGATATTTAACCAAAGTTGACTCTCACATAACGTTGCCTTTTATGTTAATTAGCAGCGTCACACGTTGAACACGTGACCTATTACAAGGCTTACAAAAATTGAAGTTTGACGCACAACGCCCCCTTCTTCTTCATCCCCTTGGCGTTAGCTGATAATCCTGTGTACGTGACTGAGAAACAGTACTTTAATAAAAGCAATCAAGATTTACATATGTTCTCGCTGGTCTTTGAATCCTGTGTTCTCGGAAACAGTGCTCCAGCTCCACAGGCCCCACGAAGGGGTGATGGAAAGCTTAGCGAGAGACCTGTACAACTTTCTTGACCTTGTGGCCAAGGACATGACATATTGTCAGAAGTAAAGCAGGCCATGTATCCTCAGTAATATCATACAGGATTAAAAAAATAAAAAGTGTGTGTATACATACAGAGTCAGCGGCATCTCTCCGAGGCGTATATACTCACGGCACACCACTGCAGCCCACTCGCAGCAGCCTGGACTCAGACGGCGGCGCCCCCGAGAACCACAACAAGAGGGTCCGCATTACGATCAGGACCCACCAGGGCCTGGTCCACGTCTGCTGACTGCGCATTCAAATTGCTGAAGCTACGCACCACACATCGTCTGAAGACTCTGCCGAAGACAAGGTACTGCGGAGACGATCCGACCACATCACAGGGGGTCCTGGCGAAGTGCATCTCTATACGGAGTGTGCTCAGTATGGAATAGAATTAAGCGTATTCCCTGTATGTGAGTACCTTGATGTGTTATCTGATATTTGTTTGAAGCAGAATAGTGCCTCGGCTGTATCTAGCTTCGTATTTTTAACCTATAATGGAACAATTAGCGCCGCCCCCTCCCCTGGAAATCAAGGGAAATCTTAATGAAAGTGGGAAAAGATGGCAACGACGATTCGAAATATATTCCATTGCCTCAGGTCTAAACAAAAAATCTGATGAAATCCAATTTGCCAGCATTTTACAAATGCTTGGGCAAGACGGTATCGACATCTACAACGGGCTGCAGATCGTCTTTGTAGACCCGACTAAACAGACGGCTGGTGACGTGCTAGGTGCTTAAGAGCATACTGTGAGACGAAACGCAATGACATTTTCGAAAGACACCAATGGGCGCACGAGTGGTCAGAATCACATACTATAGACAATTTTGTGACTGAACTAAGGGTAAAAGTTAAAAACTGTGATTTTGGCGACGGTGCAGACATGATGATGAGAGACAAAATAGTGTTAAGCATAAAGGATTCCCGTCTCAAAAAGAAACTGCTAGCCCTTACCGATTTGACCTTATCGAAAGCGATTTCACAGACGCAATCAAAAGTAATGCTGGAGAGCCAGACTGCTCCTCAGGCCGTAATGGCACTCGCAGCT
Source organism: Amia ocellicauda (assembly GCF_036373705.1). Classification (NCBI taxonomy): domain Eukaryota; kingdom Metazoa; phylum Chordata; class Actinopteri; order Amiiformes; family Amiidae; genus Amia; species Amia ocellicauda. The sequence goes on along the minus strand of NC_089851.1, from coordinate 47,438,828 downwards.
GCCGCACACACGGCGGATAGTGCAGATCGCTCAGTTGAGTTTTTGGAAACCAGCGCTGTTCAGAGGGCAGCGCTGCCCCAGGGGCAGAATAGGATGACGCGTCTGATTGGTTACTTGCCTTTAGAAGGCGGGTCGTAGATCACGCGTTTGATTGGGTTGTTTGTTCTTGGAGGCGGGACTTACCTCAGGTGGATTTATTTTGAAGTAAAAAACCGGGAAAAGAAGATTAGTGGAATTGGCAAACGTTACCCTACCAGGCTGTAATCTTAATCGTGAAATGTAAGTACAATATATACCGTTTTATATATTTACATTTTGCATAGCATTAATGCTGAGATTAACAAGAATAATTAATAACTTTGAACAGTGATCATTAACATGTACAGTTCAGGCTTAAACATGTACTACATATAATAGGACCAGGCATCTTTGCTAGTACAGGGGGGAAAGTATTTAAATATATGTAGTTGGTTAAATATATTTTTAAAAATGCATATCAATATGTATTAAGCTAGGTAGCTAACATTACAATTATAAATAAATCCTCGTACTGGAACAAAATCCTTCTATACACACCCTGATTCTTGTCTTTTCTTTAACGTTTCTCCCTAACATCACGAGTGACTTCTTATGTATTCATTTACATTACTCCAAGAATAAACATATGTATGTATATCTCTGCTCTGAAAACAGATCTGTGTCTGCCCCCAGAGCAGAGCAGAGCAGAGCTGTGTGTGTGTGTGTGTGTGTGTGTGTCTGTGTCTGCCCCGAGAGCAGAGCTGTGTGTGTCTGCCCCGAGAGCAGAGCTGTGTGTGTGTTTATGTCTCTGCCCCCAGAGCAGAGGTGTGTCTGTGCGTCTCTGCCCCCAGAGCAGAGGTGTGTGTGTCTCTGCCCCCAGAGCAGAGGTGTGTGTGTGTGTGTGTGTGTCTGCCCCGAGAGCAGAGCTGTGTGTGTCTGCCCCGAGAGCAGAGCTGTGTGTGTCTGCCCCGAGAGCAGAGCTGTGTGTGTCTGCCCCGAGAGCAGAGCTGTGTGTGTCTGCCCCCAGAGCAGAGGTGTGTGTGTGTGTGTGTCTCTGCCACCCAGAGCAGAGCTGTGTGTGCGTGTCTCTGCCACCCAGAGCAGAGCTGTGTGTGCGTGTCTCTGCCACCCAGAGCAGAGCTGTGTGTGCGTGTCTCTGCCACCCAGAGCAGAGCTGTGTGTGCGTGTCTCTGCCACCCAGAGCAGAGGGGTGTGTGCGTGTCTCTGCCACCCAGAGCAGAGGGGTGTGTGCGTGTCTCTGCCACCCAGAGCAGAGCGGTGTGTGTCTCTGCCACCCAGAGCAGAGGTGTGTGTGTGTGTCTCTGCCGCCCAGAGCAGAGGTGTTTGTGTGTGTCTCTGCCGCCCAGAGCAGAGGTGTTTGTGTGTGTCTCTGCCGCCCAGAGCAGAGGTGTGTGTGTGTGTCTCTGCCGCCCAGAGCAGAGGTGTGTGTGTGTGTCTCTGCCGCCCAGAGCAGAGGTGTGTGTGTGTGTGTCTCTGCCGCCCAGAGCAGAGGTGTGTGTGTGTGTGTGTCTGCCACCAAGAGCAGAGGTGTGTGTGTGTGTCTCTGCCACCCAGAGCAGAGGTGTGTGTGTGTGTCTCTGCCACCCAGAGCAGAGGTGTGTGTGTGTGTCTCTGCCACCCAGAGCAGAGGTGTGTGTGTGTGTGTCTCTGCCACCCAGAGCAGAGCTGTGTGTGTGTGTGTCTCTGCCACCCAGAGCAGAGCTGTGTGTGTGTGTGTCTCTGCCACCCAGAGCACAGCTGTGTGTGTGTGTGTCTCTGCCACCCAGAGCACAGCTGTGTGTGTCTCTGCCCTCTCTGCCCCCAGAGCAGAGCTGTGTGTGTGTGTGTCTCTGCCACCCAGAGCAGAGCTGTGTGTGTGTGTGTCTCTGCCACCCAGAGCAGAGCTGTGTGTGTGTGTGTCTGCCACCCAGAGCAGAGCTGTGTGTGTGTGTGTCTGCCACCCAGAGCAGAGCTGTGTGTGTGTGTGTCTGCCACCCAGAGCAGAGCTGTGTGTGTGTGTGTCTGCCACCCAGAGCAGAGCTGTGTGTGTGTGTGTCTGCCACCCAGAGCAGAGCTGTGTGTGTGTGTGTCTGCCACCCAGAGCAGAGCTGTGTGTGTGTGTGTCTGCCACCCAGAGCAGAGCTGTGTGTGTGTGTGTCTGCCACCCAGAGCAGAGCTGTGTGTGTGTGTGTCTGCCACCCAGAGCAGAGCTGTGTGTGTGTGTGTCTGCCCCCAGAGCAGAGGTGTGTGTGTGTGACTCTGCCCCCAGAGCAGAGGTGTGTGTGTGCGTCTCTACGCCCAGAGCAGAGGTGTGTGTGTGCGTCTCTGCCCCCAGAGCAGAGGTGTGTGTGTGTGTGTGTGTGTCTGCCCCGAGAGCAGAGCTGTGTGTGTCTGCCCCGAGAGCAGAGCTGTGTGTGTCTGCCCCGAGAGCAGAGCTGTGTGTGTCTGCCCCGAGAGCAGAGCTGTGTGTGTCTGCCCCCAGAGCAGAGGTGTGTGTGTGTGTGTGTGTCTCTGCCCCCAGAGCAGAGGTGTGTGTGTGTGTGTGTGTGTGTGTGTGTGTGTCTCTGCCACCCAGAGCAGAGCTGTGTGTGCGTGTCTCTGCCACCCAGAGCAGAGCTGTGTGTGCGTGTCTCTGCCACCCAGAGCAGAGCTGTGTGTGCGTGTCTCTGCCACCCAGAGCAGAGCTGTGTGTGCGTGTCTCTGCCACCCAGAGCAGAGGGGTGTGTGCGTGTCTCTGCCACCCAGAGCAGAGGGGTGTGTGCGTGTCTCTGCCACCCAGAGCAGAGGTGTGTGTGTGTGCGTGTCTCTGCCACCCAGAGCAGAGGTGTGTGTGTGTGTGTGTGTCTCTGCCACCCAGAGCAGAGGTGTGTGTGTGTGTGTGTGTCTCTGCCACCCAGAGCAGAGGTGTGTGTGTGTGTGTGTCTCTGCCGCCCAGAGCAGAGGTGTGTGTGTGTGTGTCTCTGCCGCCCAGAGCAGAGGTGTGTGTGTGTGTGTCTCTGCCACCCAGAGCAGAGGTGTGTGTGTGTGTCTCTGCCACCCAGAGCAGATGTGTGTGTGTGTGTGTCTCTGCCACCCAGAGCAGAGGTGTGTGTGTGTGTGTCTCTGCCACCCAGAGCAGAGGTGTGTGTGTGTGTCTCTGCCCCCAGAGCAGAGGTGTGTGAGTGTCTCTGCCCCCAGAGCAGAGGTGTGTGTGTGTCTCTGCCCCCAGAGCAGAGCTGTGTGTGTGTCTCTGCCACCCAGAGCGGAGCTGTGTGTGTCTCTGCCGCCCAGAGCAGAGGTGTGTGTGTGTGTGTGTCTCTGCCCCCAGAGCAGAGGTGTGTGTGTGTCTCTGCCCCCAGAGCAGAGGTGTGTGTGTGTCTCTGCCACCCAGAGCAGAGCTGTGTGTGTCTCTGCCACCCAGAGCGGAGCTGTGTGTGTCTCTGCCCTCTCTGCCACCCAGAGCAGAGGTGTGTGTGTGTGTCTCTGCCACCCAGAGCAGAGCTGTGTGTGTGTCTCTGCCACCCAGAGCAGAGCTGTGTGTGTGTCTCTGCCCCCAGAGCAGAGCTGTGTGTGTGTCTCTGCCTCCCAGAGCAGAGCTGTGTGTGTGTCTCTGCCTCCCAGAGCAGAGCTGTGTGTGTCTCTGCCACCCAGAGCGGAGCTGTGTGTGTCTCTGCCCTCTCTGCCGCCCAGAGCCGAGGTGTGTGTGTGTGTCTCTGCCACCCAGAGCAGAGGTGTGTGTGTGTGTCTCTGCCACCCAGAGCAGAGGTGCGTGTGTGTGTCTCTGCCGCCCAGAGCAGAGGTGTGTGTGTGTGTGTCTCTGCCGCCCAGAGCAGAGGTGTGTGTGTGTGTGTCTCTGCCACCCAGAGCAGAGGTGTGTGTGTGTGTGTCTCTGCCACCCAGAGCAGAGGTGTGTGTGTGTGTGTGTCTCTGCCACCCAGAGCAGAGTTGTGTGTGTGTGTGTGTCTCTGCCACCCAGAGCAGAGTTGTGTGTGTGTGTGTGTGTGTCTCTGCCACCCAGAGCAGAGTTGTGTGTGTGTGTGTGTGTCTCTGCCACCCAGAGCAGAGCTGTGTGTGTGTGTGTCTCTGCCACCCAGAGCAGAGCTGTGTGTGTGTGTGTCTCTGCCACCCAGAGCAGAGCTGTGTGTGTGTGTGTGTCTCTGCCACCCAGAGCAGAGCTGTGTGTGTGTGTGTGTCTCTGCCACCCAGAGCAGAGCTGTGTGTGTGTGTGTGTCTCTGCCACCCAGAGCAGAGCTGTGTGTGTCTCTGCCCTCTCTGCCCCCAGAGCAGAGCTGTGTGTGTGTGTGTGTCTCTGCCACCCAGAGCGGAGCTGTGTGTGTCTCTGCCCTCTCTGCCCCCAGAGCAGAGTTGTGTGTGTCTCTGCCCCCAGAGCAGAGGTGTGTGTGTGTGTGTCTCTGCCGCCCAGAGCAGAGGTGTGTGTGTGTGTCTCTGCCACCCAGAGCAGAGGTGTGTGTGTGTGTGTGTCTCTGCCGCCCAGAGCAGAGGTGTGTGTGTGTGTGTCTCTGCCGCCCAGAGCAGAGCTGTGTGTGCGTGTCTCTGCCACCCAGAGCAGAGGGGTGTGTGCGTGTCTCTGCCACCCAGAGCAGAGGGGTGTGTGCGTGTCTCTGCCACCCAGAGCAGAGGTGTGTGTGTGTGCGTGTCTCTGCCACCCAGAGCAGAGGTGTGTGTGTGTGTGTGTCTCTGCCACCCAGAGCAGAGGTGTGTGTGTGTGTGTCTCTGCCACCCAGAGCAGAGGTGTGTGTGTGTGTGTGTCTCTGCCGCCCAGAGCAGAGGTGTGTGTGTGTGTGTCTCTGCCGCCCAGAGCAGAGGTGTGTGTGTGTGTGTCTCTGCCACCCAGAGCAGAGGTGTGTGTGTGTGTCTCTGCCACCCAGAGCGGAGCTGTGTGTGTCTCTGCCCTCTCTGCCGCCCAGAGCAGAGGTGTGTGTGTGTGTGTCTCTGCCACCCAGAGCAGAGGTGTGTGTGTGTGTCTCTGCCCCCAGAGCAGAGGTGTGTGTGTGTCTCTGCCCCCAGAGCAGAGGTGTGTGTGTGTCTCTGCCACCCAGAGCAGAGCTGTGTGTGTCTCTGCCACCCAGAGCGGAGCTGTGTGTGTCTCTGCCCTCTCTGCCACCCAGAGCAGAGGTGTGTGTGTGTGTCTCTGCCGCCCAGAGCGGAGGTGTGTGTGTGTGTGTCTCTGCCACCCAGAGCAGAGCTGTGTGTGTGTCTCTGCCCCCAGAGCAGAGCTGTGTGTGTGTCTCTGCCCCCAGAGCAGAGCTGTGTGTGTGTCTCTGCCTCCCAGAGCAGAGCTGTTTGTGTGTCTCTGCCTCCCAGAGCAGAGCTGTGTGTGTCTCTGCCACCCAGAGCGGAGCTGTGTGTGTCTCTGCCCTCTCTGCCGCCCAGAGCCGAGGTGTGTGTGTGTGTCTCTGCCACCCAGAGCAGAGGTGTGTGTGTGTGTCTCTGCCACCCAGAGCAGAGGTGCGTGTGTGTGTCTCTGCCGCCCAGAGCAGAGGTGTGTGTGTGTGTGTCTCTGCCGCCCAGAGCAGAGGTGTGTGTGTGTGTGTCTCTGCCGCCCAGAGCAGAGGTGTGTGTGTGTGTGTCTCTGCCACCCAGAGCAGAGGTGTGTGTGTGTGTGTCTCTGCCACCCAGAGCAGAGGTGTGTGTGTGTGTGTGTCTCTGCCACCCAGAGCAGAGTTGTGTGTGTGTGTGTGTCTCTGCCACCCAGAGCAGAGTTGTGTGTGTGTGTGTGTCTCTGCCACCCAGAGCAGAGTTGTGTGTGTGTGTGTGTGTGTGTCTCTGCCACCCAGAGCAGAGCTGTGTGTGTGTGTGTCTCTGCCACCCAGAGCAGAGCTGTGTGTGTGTGTGTCTCTGCCACCCAGAGCAGAGCTGTGTGTGTGTGTGTCTCTGCCACCCAGAGCAGAGCTGTGTGTGTGTGTGTGTCTCTGCCACCCAGAGCAGAGCTGTGTGTGTGTGTGTGTCTCTGCCACCCAGAGCAGAGCTGTGTGTGTGTGTGTCTCTGCCACCCAGAGCAGAGCTGTGTGTGTGTGTGTCTCTGCCACCCAGAGCAGAGCTGTGTGTGTGTGTGTCTCTGCCACCCAGAGCAGAGCTGTGTGTGTGTGTGTGTCTCTGCCACCCAGAGCAGAGCTGTGTGTGTCTCTGCCCTCTCTGCCCCCAGAGCAGAGCTGTGTGTGTGTGTGTGTCTCTGCCACCCAGAGCGGAGCTGTGTGTGTCTCTGCCCTCTCTGCCCCCAGAGCAGAGTTGTGTGTGTCTCTGCCCCCAGAGCAGAGGTGTGTGTGTGTGTGTGTCTGCCGCCCAGAGCAGAGGTGTGTGTGTGTGTCTCTGCCACCCAGAGCAGAGGTGTGTGTGTGTGTGTGTCTCTGCCGCCCAGAGCAGAGGTGTGTGTGTGTGTGTCTCTGCCGCCCAGAGCAGAGGTGTGTGTGTGTGTCTCTGCCACCCAGAGCAGAGCTGTGTGTGTGTGTGTCTCTGCCACCCAGAGCAGAGCTGTGTGTGTGTGTGTGTCTCTGCCACCCAGAGCAGAGCTGTGTGTGTGTTTGTGTCTCTGCCACCCAGAGCAGAGCTGTGTGTGTGTGTGTGTCTCTGCCACCCAGAGCAGAGCTGTGTGTGTGTGTGTCTCTGCCACCCAGAGCAGAGCTGTGTGTGTGTGTGTCTCTGCCACCCAGAGCAGAGCTGTGTGTGTGTGTGTCTCTGCCACCCAGAGCAGAGCTGTGTGTGTCTCTGCCCTCTCTGCCCCCAGAGCAGAGCTGTGTGTGTCTCTGCCCCCAGAGCAGAGGTGTGTGTGTGTGTCTCTGCCACCCAGAGCAGAGGTGTGTGTGTGTGTGTGTCTCTGCCACCCAGAGCAGAGGTGTGTGTGTGTGTGTCTCTGCCACCCAGAGCAGAGGTGTGTGTGTGTGTCTCTGCCACCCAGAGCAGAGGTGTGTGTGTGTGTCTCTGCCACCCAGAGCAGAGGTGTGTGTGTGTGTCTCTGCCACCCAGAGCAGAGGTGTGTGTGTGTGTCTCTGCCGCCCAGAGCAGAGGTGTGTGTGTGTGTCTCTGCCGCCCAGAGCAGAGGTGTGTGTGTGTCTCTGCCCCCAGAGCAGAGCTGTGTGTGTGCCTCTACCCCCAGAGCAGAGCTGTGTGCGTGTCTCTGCCCCCAGAGCAGTGCTGTGTCTGTGTGTGTGTGTGTGTGTGTCTCTGCCCCTAGAGCAGAGCTGTGTGTGTGTCTCTGCCCCTAGAGCAGAGCTGTGTGTGTGTCTCTGCCTTAGATCAGAGCTGTGTGCATCTCTGCCCCAGAGCAGAGCTGTGTGTGTCTCTGCCCCCTCTGCCCCCAGAGCAGAGCTGTGTGTCTGTGTGCGTGTGTCTCTGCGACCCAGAGCAGAGCTGTGCGTGTGTCTCTGCCACTCAGAGCAGAGCTGTGTGTGCGTGTGTCTCTTCCACCCAGAGCAGAGCTGTGTGCGTGTGTCTCTGCCACCCAGAGCAGAGGTGTGTGTGTGCGTCTCTGCCACCCAGAGCAGAGGTGTGTGTGTGTGTGTGTCTCTGCCACCCAGTGCAGAGCTTTGTGTGTGTGTCTCTGCCACCCAGAGCAGAGCTGTGTGTGTGTGTGTGTGTGTGTGTCTCTGCCACCCAGAGCAGAGCTGTGTGTGTGTGTGTGTGTGTTTCTCTGCCACCCAGAGCAGAGCTGTGTGTGTGTGTCTCTGCCACCCCGAGCAGAGCTGTGTGTGTGTGTCTCTGCCACCCCGAGCAGAGCTGTGTGTGTGTGTGTCTCTGCCACCCAGAGCAGAGCTGTGTGTGTGTGTGTCTCTGCCACCCAGAGCAGAGCTGTGTGTGTGTCTCTGCCACCCAGAGCAGAGCTGTGTGTGTGTGTGTCTCTGCCACCCAGAGCAGAGCTGTGTGTGTGTGTGTCTCTGCCACCCAGAGCAGAGCTGTGTGTGTGTGTGTCTCTGCCACCCAGAGCAGAGCTGTGTGTGTGTGTGTCTCTGCCACCCAGAGCAGAGCTGTGTGTGTGTGTGTCTCTGCCACCCAGAGCAGAGCTGTGTGTGTCTCTGCCCCCAGAGCAGAGCTGTGTGTGTGTCTCTGCCCCCAGAGCAGAGGTGTGTGTGTGTGTGTGTCTCTGCCACCCAAAGCAGAGGTGTGTGTGTGTGTGTCTCTGCCACCCAGAGCAGAGGTGTGTGTGTGTGTGTCTCTGCCACCCAGAGCAGAGGTGTGTGTGTCTCTGCCCCCAGAGCAGAGGTGTGTGTGTGTGTCTCTGCCACCCAGAGCAGAGGTGTGTGTGTGTGTGTGTGTCTCTCCCGCCCAGAGCAGAGGTGTGTGTGTGTGTCTCTGCCACCCAGAGCAGAGGTGTGTGTGTGTGTCTCTGCCGCCCAGAGCAGAAGTGTGTGTGTGTTTCTCTGCCACCCAGAGCAGAGGTGTGTGTGTGTGTCTCTGCCGCCCAGAGCAGAGGTGTGTGTGTGTGTCTCTGCCGCGCAGAGCAGAGGTGTGTGTGTGTGTGTCTCTGCCGCCCAGAGCAGAGGTGTGTGTGTGTGTGTCTCTGCCGCCCAGAGCAGAGGTGTGTGTGTGTGTGTCTCTGCCGCCCAGAGCAGAGGTGTGTGTGTGTGTGTCTCTGCCGCCCAGAGCAGAGGTGTGTGTGTGTGTGTCTCTGCCACCCAGAGCAGAGGTGTGTGTGTGTGTGTGTCTCTGCCGCCCAGAGCAGAGGTGTGTGTGTCTCTGCCGCCCAGAGCAGAGGTGTGTGTGTGTGTGTCTCTGCCCCCAGAGCAGAGGTGTGTGTGTGTGTCTCTGCCCCCAGAGCAGAGCTGTGTGTGTGCCTCTACCCCCAGAGCAGAGCTGTGTGCGTGTCTCTGCCCCCAGAGCAGTGCTGTGTGTGTGTGTGTGTGTGTGTGTGTGTGTCTCTGCCCCTAGAGCAGAGCTGTGTGTGTGTCTCTGCCTTAGATCAGAGCTGTGTGCATCTCTGCCCCCAGAGCAGAGCTGTGTGTGTCTCTGCCCCCAGAGCAGAGGTGTGTGTGTGTGTGTGTCTCTGCCACCCAGAGCAGAGGTGTGTTTGTGTGTGTGTGTCTCTGCCACCCAGAGCAGAGGTGTGTGTGTGTGTGTGTGTGTGTGTGTGTCTCTGCCACCCAGAGCAGAGGTGTATGTGTGTGTGTGTGTCTCTGCCACCCAGAGCAGAGGTGTGTGTGTGTGTGTCTCTGCCACCCAGAGCAGAGCTGTGTGTGTGTGTCTCTGCCACCCAGAGCAGAGCTGTGTGTGTGTGTGTGTTTCTCTGCCACCCAGAGCAGAGCTGTGTGTGTGTGTCTCTGCTACCCAGAGCAGAGCTGTGTGTGTCTCTACCCTCTCTGCCCCCAGAGCAGAGCTGTGTGTGTGTCTCTGCCCCCAGAGCAGAGGTGTGTGTGTGTGTGTGTCTCTGCCACCCAGAGCAGAGGTGTGTGTGTGTGTCTCTGCCACCCAGAGCAGAGGTGTGTGTGTGTGTCTCTGCCACCCAGAGCAGAGGTGTGTGTGTGTGTGTGTGTGTGTGTGTCTCTGCCACCCAGAGCAGAGGTGTATGTGTGTGTGTGTGTCTCTGCCACCCAGAGCAGAGGTGTGTGTGTGTGTGTCTCTGCCACCCAGAGCAGAGCTGTGTGTGTGTGTCTCTGCCACCCAGAGCAGAGCTGTGTGTGTGTGTCTCTGCCACCCAGAGCAGAGCTGTGTGTGTGTGTCTCTGCCACCCAGAGCAGAGCTGTGTGTGTGTGTGTGTTTCTCTGCCACCCAGAGCAGAGATGTGTGTGTGTGTGTCTCTGCCACCCCGAGCAGAGCTGTGTGTGTGTGTGTCTCTGCCACCCCGAGCAGAGCTGTGTGTGTGTGTCTCTGCCACCCAGAGCAGAGCTGTGTGTGTGTGTGTCTCTGCCACCCAGAGCAGAGCTGTGTGTGTGTGTGTCTCTGCCACCCAGAGCAGAGCTGTGTGTGTGTGTGTCTCTGCCACCCAGAGCAGAGCTGTGTGTGTGTGTGTCTTTGCCCCCAGAGCAGAGGTGTGTGTGTGTGTCTCTGCCCCCAGAGCAGAGCTGTGTGTGTGCCTCTACCCCCAGAGCAGAGCTGTGTGCGTGTCTCTGCCCCCAGAGCAGTGCTGTGTGTGTGTGTGTGTGTGTGTGTGTGTGTGTGTGTGTGTCTCTGCCCCTAGAGCAGAGCTCTGTGTGTGTCTCTGCCTTAGATCAGAGCTGTGTGCATCTCTGCCCCAGAGCAGAGCTGTGTGTGTCTCTGCCCCCAGAGCAGAGCTGTGTGTGTTTCTGCCCCAGAGTAGAGCTGTGTGTGTCTCTGCCCCCTCTGCCCCCAGAGCAGAGCTGTGTGCGTGTGTCTCTGCCACCCAGAGCAGAGGTGTGTGTGTGTGTGTGTGTGTGTGTGTGTGTCTCTGCCACCCAGAGCAGAGGTGTGTTTGTGTGTGTGTGTCTCTGCCACCCAGAGCAGAGGTGTGTGTGTGTGTGTGTGTGTGTGTGTGTGTCTCTGCCACCCAGAGCAGAGGTGTGTGTGTGTGTGTCTCTGCCACCCAGAGCAGAGCTGTGTGTGTGTGTCTCTGCCACCCAGAGCAGAGCTGTGTGTGTGTGTGTGTTTCTCTGCCACCCAGAGCAGAGCTGTGTGTGTGTCTCTGCCACCCCGAGCAGAGCTGTGTGTGTGTGTGTCTCTGCCACCCCGAGCAGAGCTGTGTGTGTGTGTGTCTCTGCCACCCCGAGCAGAGCTGTGTGTGTGTGTGTCTCTGCCACCCAGAGCAGAGCTGTGTGTGTGTGTGTCTCTGCCACCCAGAGCAGAGCTGTGTGTGTGTGTGTCTCTGCCACCCAGAGCAGAGCTGTGTGTGTGTGTGTCTCTGCTACCCAGAGCAGAGCTGTGTGTGTCTCTGCCCTCTCTGCCCCCAGAGCAGAGCTGTGTGTGTGTCTCTGCCCCCAGAGCAGAGGTGTGTGTGTGTGTCTCTGCCACCCAGAGCAGAGGTGTGTGTGTGTGTGTGTGTCTCTGCCACCCAGAGCAGAGGTGTGTGTGTGTGTCTCTGCCACCCAGAGCAGAGGTGTGTGTGTGTGTCTCTGCCACCCAGAGCAGAGGTGTGTGTGTGTCTCTGCCACCCATAGCAGAGGGGTGTGTGTGTGTGTCTCTGCCACCCAGAGCAGAGGGGTGTGTGTGTGTGTGTCTCTGCCACCCAGAGCAGAGGTGTGTGTGTGTGTCTCTGCCACCCAGAGGTGTGTGTGTGTGTGTCTCTGACACCCAGAGCAGAGCTGTGTGTGTGTCTCTGCCCCCAGAGCAGAGCTGTGTGTGTGTCTCTGCCCCCAGAGCAGAGCTGTGTGTGTGTCTCTGCCCCTAGAGCAGAGCTGTGTGTGTCTTTGCCCCCAGAGCAGAGCTGTGTGTGTTTCTGCCCCAGAGTAGAGCTGTGTGTGTCTCTGCCCCCTCTGCCCCCAGAGCAGAGCTGTGTGTCTGTGTGTGTGTGTCTCTGCGACCCAGAGCAGAGCTGTGTGTGTTTGTTTTCCACCCAGATCAGAGCTGTGCGTGTGTCTCTGCCACTCAGAGCAGAGCTGTGTGTGCGTGTGTCTCTGCCACCCAGTGCAGAGCTGTGTGTGTGTGTCTCTGCCACCCAGAGCAGAGCTGTGTGTGTGTGTCTCTGCCACCCAGAGCAGAGGTGTGTGTGTGTGTGTGTGTCTCTGCCACCCAGAGCAGAGGTGTGTGTGTGTGTGTGTGTGTATCTGCCACCCAGAGCAGAGCTGTGTGTGTGTGTCTCTGCCACCCAGACCGGAGCTGTGTGTGTCTCTGCCCTCTCTGCCCCCAGAGCAGAGGTGTGTGTGTGTGTGTGTGTGTGTGTCTCTGCCACCCAGAGCAGAGGTGTGTGTGTGTGTCTCTGCCACCCAGAGCAGAGGTGTGTGTGTGTGTGTGTGTCTCTGCCACCCAGAGCAGAGGTGTGTGTGTGTGTGTGTGTCTCTGCCACCCAGAGCAGAGGTGTGTGTGTGTGTGTGTGTGTGTCTCTGCCACCCAGAGCAGAGGTGTGTGTGTGTGTGTGTGTCTCTGCCACCCAGAGCAGAGGTGTGTGTGTCTCTGCCACCCAGAGCAGAGGTGTGTGTGTGTGTGTGTGTCTCTGCCACCCAGAGCAGAGCTGTGTGTGTGTGTGTGTCTCTGCCACCCAGAGCAGAGCTGTGTGTGTGTGTGTGTCTCTGCCACCCAGAGCAGAGCTGTGTGTGTGTGTGTCTCTGCCACCCAGAGCAGAGGTGTGTGTGTGTGTCTCTGCCACCCAGAGCAGAGGTGTGTGTGTGTGTGTGTGTTTGTGTCTCTGCCACCCAGAGCAGAGGTGTGTGTGTGTGTCTCTGCCGCCCAGAGCAGAGCTGTGTGTGTGCCTCTGCCCCCAGAGCAGGGCTGTGCGTGTGCCTCTGCCCCCAGAGCATAGCAGTGTGTGTGTCTCTGCCACCCCGAGCAGAGCTGTGTGTGTGTGTCTCTGCCACCCAGAGCAGAGCTGTGTGTGTGTGTGTCTCTGCCACCCAGAGCAGAGCTGTGTGTGTGTGTGTCTCTGCCACCCAGAGCAGAGCTGTGTGTGTGTGTGTGTCTCTGCCACCCAGAGCAGAGCTGTGTGTGTGTGTGTGTGTCTCTGCCACCCAGAGCAGAGCTGTGTGTGTGTGTGTCTCTGCCACCCAGAGCAGAGCTGTGTGTGTGTGTGTCTCTGCCACCCAGAGCAGAGCTGTGTGTCTCTGCCCTCTCTGCCCCCAGAGCAGAGCTGTTGTGTGTCTCTGCCCCCAGAGCAGAGGTGTGTGTGTGTGTGTGTCTCTGCCACCCAGAGCAGAGGTGTGTGTGTGTGTGTGTGTCTCTGCCATCCAGAGCAGAGGTGTGTGTGTGTGTGTCTCTTGCCACCCAGAGCAGAGGTGTGTGTGTGTGTCTCTGCCCCCAGAGCAGAGCTGTGTGTGTGCCTCTACCCCCAGAGCAGATCTGTGTGCGTGTCTCTGCCCCCAGAGCAGTGCTGTGTGTGTGTGTGTGTGTGTCTCTGCGACCCAGAGCAGAGCTGTGTGTGTTTCTGCCCCAGAGTAGAGCTGTGTGTGTCTCTGCCCCCTCTGCCTCCAGAGCAGAGCTGTGTGTCTGTGTGTGTGTGTCTCTGCGACCCAGAGCAGAGCTGTGTGTGTTTGTTTTCCACCCAGAGCAGAGCTGTGCGTGTGTCTCTGCCACTCAGAGCAGAGCTGTGTGTGCGTGTGTCTCTTCCACCCAGAGCAGAGCTGTGTGCGTGTCTCTGCCACCCAGAGCAGAGCTGTGTGCGTGTGTCTCTGCCACCCAGAGCAGAGGTGTGTTTGTGTGTGTGTGTCTCTGCCACCCAGAGCAGAGGTGTGTTTGTGTGTGTGTGTCTCTGCCACCCAGAACAGAGGTGTGTGTGTGTGTGTGTGTGTGTGTGTCTCTGCCACCCAGAGCAGAGGTGTATGTGTGTGTGTGTGTCTCTGCCACCCAGAGCAGAGGTGTGTGTGTGTGTGTCTCTGCCACCCAGAGCAGAGCTGTGTGTGTGTGTCTCTGCCACCCAGAGCAGAGCTGTGTGTGTGTGTCTCTGCCACCCAGAGCAGAGCTGTGTGTGTGTGTGTCTCTGCCACCCAGAGCAGAGGTGTGTGTGTGTGTGTCTCTGCCACCCAGAGCAGAGCTGTGTGTGTGTGTGTCTCTGCCACCCAGAGCAGAGCTGTGTGTGTGTGTGTCTCTGCCACCCAGAGCAGAGCTGTGTGTGTGTGTGTCTCTGCTACCCAGAGCAGAGCTGTGTGTGTCTCTGCCCTCTCTGCCCCCAGAGCAGAGCTGTGTGTGTGTCTCTGCCCCCAGAGCAGAGGTGTGTGTGTGTGTCTCTGCCACCCAGAGCAGAGGTGTGTGTGTGTGTGTGTCTCTGCCACCCAGAGCAGAGGTGTGTGTGTGTGTCTCTGCCACCCAGAGCAGAGGTGTGTGTGTGTCTCTGCCACCCAGAGCAGAGGTGTGTGTGTGTGTGTGTCTCTGCCACCCAGAGCAGAGGTGTATGTGTGTGTGTGTGTCTCTGCCACCCAGAGCAGAGGTGTGTGTGTGTGTGTCTCTGCCACCCAGAGCAGAGCTGTGTGTGTGTGTCTCTGCCACCCAGAGCAGAGCTGTGTGTGTGTGTGTGTTTCTCTGCCACCCAGAGCAGAGCTGTGTGTGTGTCTCTGCCACCCCGAGCAGAGCTGTGTGTGTGTGTGTCTCTGCCACCCCGAGCAGAGCTGTGTGTGTGTGTGTCTCTGCCACCCCGAGCAGAGCTGTGTGTGTGTGTGTCTCTGCCACCCAGAGCAGAGCTGTGTGTGTGTGTGTCTCTGCCACCCAGAGCAGAGCTGTGTGTGTTTGTGTCTCTGCCACCCAGAGCAGAGCTGTGTGTGTGTGTGTCTCTGCCCCCAGAGCAGAGGTGTGTGTGTGTGTCTCTGCCCCCAGAGCAGAGCTGTGTGTGTGCCTCTACCCCCAGAGCAGAGCTGTGTGCGTGTCTCTGCCCCCAGAGCAGTGCTGTGTGTGTGTGTGTGTGTGTGTGTGTGTGTCTCTGCCCCTAGAGCAGAGCTGTGTGTGTGTCTCTGCCTTAGATCAGAGCTGTGTGCATCTCTGCCCCAGAGCAGAGCTGTGTGTGTTTCTGCCCCAGAGTAGAGCTGTGTGTGTCTCTGCCCCCTCTGCCCCCAGAGCAGAGCTGTGTGTCTGTGTGTGTGTGTCTCTGCGACCCAGAGCAGAGCTGTGTGTGTTTGTTTTCCACCCAGAGCAGAGCTGTTCGTGTGTCTCTGCCACTCAGAGCAGAGCTGTGTGTGCGTGTGTCTTTTCCACCCAGAGCAGAGCTGTGTGCGTGTGTCTCTGCCACCCAGAGCAGAGCTGTGTGCGTGTGTCTCTGCCACCCAGAGCAGAGGTGTGTGTGTGTGTGTGTGTGTGTGTGTGTGTGTGTGTGTGTGTGTGTGTCTCTGCCACCCAGAGCAGAGGTGTGTTTGTGTGTGTGTGTCTCTGCCACCCAGAGCAGAGGTGTGTGTGTGTGTGTGTGTGTGTGTGTCTCTGCCACCCAGAGCAGAGGTGTATGTGTGTGTGTGTGTCTCTGCCACCCAGAGCAGAGGTGTGTGTGTGTGTGTCTCTGCCACCCAGAGCAGAGCTGTGTGTGTGTGTCTCTGCCACCCAGAGCAGAGCTGTGTGTGTGTCTCTGCCACCCCGAGCAGAGCTGTGTGTGTGTGTGTGTCTCTGCCACCCCGAGCAGAGCTGTGTGTGTGTGTGTGTGTCTCTGCCACCCAGAGCAGAGCTGTGTGTGTGTGTGTCTCTGCCACCCAGAGCAGAGCTGTGTGTGTGTGTGTCTCTGCTACCCAGAGCAGAGCTGTGTGTGTCTCTGCCCTCTCTGCCCCCAGAGCAGAGCTGTGTGTGTGTCTCTGCCACCCAGAGCAGAGGTGTGTGTGTGTGTGTGTCTCTGCCACCCAGAGCAGAGGTGTGTGTGTGTCTCTGCCACCCAGAGCAGAGGTGTGTGTGTGTGTCTCTGCCACCCAGAGCAGAGGTGTGTGTGTGTGTCTCTGCCCCCAGAGCAGAGCTGTGTGTGTGTCTCTGCCCCCATAGCAGAGGTGTGTGTGTGTGTCTCTGCCACCCAGAGCAGAGGTGTGTGTGTGTGTGTGTGTGTGTCTCTGCCACCCAGAGCAGAGGTGTGTGTATGTGTCTCTGCCACCCAGAGCAGAGGTGTGTGTGTGTCTCTGCCACCCAGAGCAGAGGTGTGTGTGTGTCTCTGCCACCCAGAGCAGAGGGGTGTGTGTGTGTCTCTGCCACCCAGAGCAGAGGGGTGTGTGTGTGTGTCTCTGCCACCCAGAGCAGAGGTGTGTGTGTGTGTCTCTGCCACCCAGAGGTGTGTGTGTGTGTGTGTCTCTGACACCCAGAGCAGAGGTTTATGTGTGTGTGTCTTTGCCGCCCAGAGCAGAGGTGTGTGTGTGTGTGTCTCTGCCGCCCAGAGCAGAGCTGTGTGTGTGTCTCTGCCACCCAGAGCAGAGCTGTGTGTGTCTCTACCCTCTCTGCCGCCCAGAGCAGAGGTGTGTGTGTGTGTCTCTGCCACCCAGAGCAGAGCTGTGTGTGTGTGTGTCTCTGCCACCCAGAGCAGAGGTGTGTGTGTGTGTGTCTCTGCCACCCAGAGCAGAGCTGTGTGTGTGTGTGTCTCTGCCACCCAGAGCAGAGCTGTGTGTGTGTGTGTCTCTGCCACCCAGAGCAGAGCTGTGTGTGTGTGTGTCTCTGCTACCCAGAGCAGAGCTGTGTGTGTCTCTGCCCTCTCTGCCCCCAGAGCAGAGCTGTGTGTGTGTCTCTGCCCCCAGAGCAGAGGTGTGTGTGTGTGTCTCTGCCACCCAGAGCAGAGGTGTGTGTGTGTGTGTGTCTCTGCCACCCAGAGCAGAGGTGTGTGTGTGTGTCTCTGCCACCCAGAGCAGAGGTGTGTGTGTGTGTCTCTGCCACCCAGAGCAGAGGTGTGTGTGTGTCTCTGCCACCCAGAGCAGAGGTGTGTGTGTGTGTGTGTCTCTGCCACCCAGAGCAGAGGTGTATGTGTGTGTGTGTGTCTCTGCCACCCAGAGCAGAGGTGTGTGTGTGTGTGTCTCTGCCACCCAGAGCAGAGCTGTGTGTGTGTGTCTCTGCCACCCAGAGCAGAGCTGTGTGTGTGTGTGTGTTTCTCTGCCACCCAGAGCAGAGCTGTGTGTGTGTCTCTGCCACCCCGAGCAGAGCTGTGTGTGTGTGTGTCTCTGCCACCCCGAGCAGAGCTGTGTGTGTGTGTGTCTCTGCCACCCCGAGCAGAGCTGTGTGTGTGTGTGTCTCTGCCACCCCGAGCAGAGCTGTGTGTGTGTGTGTCTCTGCCACCCCGAGCAGAGCTGTGTGTGTGTGTGTCTCTGCCACCCAGAGCAGAGCTGTGTGTGTGTGTGTCTCTGCCACCCAGAGCAGAGCTGTGTGTGTGTGTGTCTCTGCCCCCAGAGCAGAGGTGTGTGTGTGTGTCTCTGCCCCCAGAGCAGAGCTGTGTGTGTGCCTCTACCCCCAGAGCAGAGCTGTGTGCGTGTCTCTGCCCCCAGAGCAGTGCTGTGTGTGTGTGTGTGTGTGTGTGTGTGTGTCTCTGCCCCTAGAGCAGAGCTGTGTGTGTGTCTCTGCCTTAGATCAGAGCTGTGTGCATCTCTGCCCCAGAGCAGAGCTGTGTGTGTTTCTGCCCCAGAGTAGAGCTGTGTGTGTCTCTGCCCCCTCTGCCCCCAGAGCAGAGGTGTGTGTGTGTGTGTGTGTGTGTGTGTCTCTGCCACCCAGAGCAGAGGTGTATGTGTGTGTGTGTGTCTCTGCCACCCAGAGCAGAGGTGTGTGTGTGTGTGTCTCTGCCACCCAGAGCAGAGCTGTGTGTGTGTGTCTCTGCCACCCAGAGCAGAGCTGTGTGTGTGTCTCTGCCACCCCGAGCAGAGCTGTGTGTGTGTGTGTGTCTCTGCCACCCCGAGCAGAGCTGTGTGTGTGTGTGTGTCTCTGCCACCCAGAGCAGAGCTGTGTGTGTGTGTGTCTCTGCCACCCAGAGCAGAGCTGTGTGTGTGTGTGTCTCTGCTACCCAGAGCAGAGCTGTGTGTGTCTCTGCCCTCTCTGCCCCCAGAGCAGAGCTGTGTGTGTGTCTCTGCCACCCAGAGCAGAGGTGTGTGTGTGTGTGTGTCTCTGCCACCCAGAGCAGAGGTGTGTGTGTGTCTCTGCCACCCAGAGCAGAGGTGTGTGTGTGTGTCTCTGCCACCCAGAGCAGAGGTGTGTGTGTGTGTCTCTGCCCCCAGAGCAGAGCTGTGTGTGTGTCTCTGCCCCCATAGCAGAGGTGTGTGTGTGTGTCTCTGCCACCCAGAGCAGAGGTGTGTGTGTGTGTGTGTGTGTGTCTCTGCCACCCAGAGCAGAGGTGTGTGTATGTGTCTCTGCCACCCAGAGCAGAGGTGTGTGTGTGTCTCTGCCACCCAGAGCAGAGGTGTGTGTGTGTCTCTGCCACCCAGAGCAGAGGGGTGTGTGTGTGTCTCTGCCACCCAGAGCAGAGGGGTGTGTGTGTGTGTCTCTGCCACCCAGAGCAGAGGTGTGTGTGTGTGTCTCTGCCACCCAGAGGTGTGTGTGTGTGTGTGTCTCTGACACCCAGAGCAGAGGTTTATGTGTGTGTGTCTTTGCCGCCCAGAGCAGAGGTGTGTGTGTGTGTGTCTCTGCCGCCCAGAGCAGAGCTGTGTGTGTGTCTCTGCCACCCAGAGCAGAGCTGTGTGTGTCTCTACCCTCTCTGCCGCCCAGAGCAGAGGTGTGTGTGTGTGTCTCTGCCACCCAGAGCAGAGGTGTGTGTGTGTGTCTCTGCCGCCCAGAGCAGAGGTGTGTGTGTGTGTCTCTGCCCCCAGAGCAGAGCTGTGTGTGTGTCTCTGCCCCCAGAGCAGAGCTGTGTGTGTGTCTCTGCCCCTAGAGCAGAGCTGTGTGTGTCTCTGCCCCCAGAGCAGAGCTGTGTGTGTTTCTGCCCCAGAGTAGAGCTGTGTGTGTCTCTGCCCCCTCTGCCCCCAGAGCAGAGCTGTGTGTCTGTGTGTGTGTGTCTCTGCGACCCAGAGCAGAGCTGTGTGTGTTTGTTTTCCACCCAGATCAGAGCTGTGCGTGTGTCTCTGCCACTCAGAGCAGAGCTGTGTGTGCGTGTGTCTCTGCCACCCAGTGCAGAGCTGTGTGTGTGTGTCTCTGCCACCCAGAGCAGAGCTGTGTGTGTGTGTCTCTGCCACCCAGAGCAGAGCTGTGTGTGTGTGTGTGTCTCTGCCACCCAGAGCAGAGGTGTGTGTGTGTGTGTGTGTCTCTGCCACCCAGAGCAGAGGTGTGTGTGTGTGTGTGTGTATCTGCCACCCAGAGCAGAGCTGTGTGTGTGTGTCTCTGCCACCCAGACCGGAGCTGTGTGTGTCTCTGCCCTCTCTGCCCCCAGAGCAGAGGTGTGTGTGTGTGTCTCTGCCCTCTCTGCCCCCAGAGCAGAGGTGTGTGTGTGTGTGTGTGTGTGTCTCTGCCACCCAGAGCAGAGGTGTGTGTGTGTGTCTCTGCCACCCAGAGCAGAGGTGTGTGTGTGTGTGTGTGTGTCTCTGCCACCCAAAGCAGAGGTGTGTGTGTGTGTGTGTGTCTCTGCCACCCCGAGCAGAGGTGTGTGTGTGTGTGTGTGTGTCTCTGCCACCCAGAGCAGAGGTGTGTGTGTGTGTGTGTGTCTCTGCCACCCAGAGCAGAGGTGTGTGTGTGTGTGTCTCTGCCACCCAGAGTAGAGGTGTGTGTGTGTGTGTGTGTCTCTGCCACCCAGAGCAGAGGTGTGTGTGTGTGTGTCTCTGCCACCCAGAGCAGAGGTGTGTGTGTCTCTGCCACCCAGAGCAGAGGTGTGTGTGTGTGTGTGTGTGTGTCTCTGCCACCCAGAGCAGAGCTGTGTGTGTGTGTGTCTCTGCCACCCAGAGCAGAGCTGTGTGTGTGTGTGTCTCTGCCACCCAGAGCAGAGCTGTGTGTGTGTGTGTCTCTGCCAGCCAGAGCAGAGCTGTGTGTGTCTCTGCCAGCCAGAGCAGAACTGTGTGTGTCTCTGCCACCCAGAGCAGAGCTGTGTGTGTGTCTTTGCCACCCAGAGCGGAGCTGTGTGTGTCTCTGCCCTCTCTGCCATCCAGAGCAGAGCTGTTTGTGTGTGTCTCTGCCACCCAGAGCAGAGGTGTGTGTGTGTGTCTCTGCCACCCAGAGCAGAGGTGTGTGTGTGTGTGTGTGTGTTTGTGTCTCTGCCACCCAGAGCAGAGGTGTGTGTGTGTGTCTCTGCCGCCCAGAGCAGAGCTGTGTGTGTGCCTCTGCCCCCAGAGCAGGGCTGTGCGTGTGCCTCTGCCCCCAGAGCATAGCAGTGTGTGTGTCTCTGCCACCCAGAGCAGAGCTGTGTGTGTGTGTGTCTCTGCCACCCAGAGCAGAGCTGTGTGTGTGTGTGTCTCTGCCACCCAGAGCAGAGCTGTGTGTGTGTGTGTCTCTGCCACCCAGAGCAGAGCTGTGTGTGTGTGTGTCTCTGCCACCCAGAGCAGAGCTGTGTGTGTGTGTGTGTGTCTCTGCCACCCAGAGCAGAGCTGTGTGTGTGTGTGTGTCTCTGCCACCCAGAGCAGAGCTGTGTGTGTGTGTGTGTCTCTGCCACCCAGAGCAGAGCTGTGTGTGTGTGTGTCTCTGCCACCCAGAGCAGAGCTGTGTGTGTGTGTGTCTCTGCCACCCAGAGCAGAGCTGTGTGTCTCTGCCCTCTTTGCCCCCAGAGCAGAGCTGTTGTGTGTCTCTGCCCCCAGAGCAGAGGTGTGTGTGTGTGTGTGTCTCTGCCACCCAGAGCAGAGGTGTGTGTGTGTGTGTCTCTGCCACCCAGAGCAGAGGTGTGTGTGTGTGTGTCTCTTGCCACCCAGAGCAGAGGTGTGTGTGTGTGTCTCTGCCACCCAGAGCAGAGGTGTGTGTGTGTGTCTCTGCCACCCAGAGCAGAGGTGTGTGTGTGTGTCTCTGCCACCCAGAGGTGTGTGTGTGTGTCTCTGCCACCCAGAGCAGAGGTTTATGTGTGTGTGTCTCTGCCGCCCAGAGCAGAGGTGTGTGTGTATGTCTCTGCCGCCCAGAGCAGAGGTGTGTGTGTGTGTCTCTGCCGCCCAGAGCAGAGGTGTGTGTGTGTGTCTCTGCCGCCCAGAGCAGAGGTGTGTGTGTGTGTCTCTGCCACCCAGAGCAGAGGTGTGTGTGTGTGTCTCTGCCACCCAGAGCAGAGGTGTGTGTGTGTGTGTGTGTGTGTGCCTCTGCCCCCAGAGCAGAGCAGTGCGTGTGCCTCTGCCCCCAGAGCAGAGCAGTGCGTGTGCCTCTGCCCCCAGAGCAGAGCTGTGTGTGTTCCTCTGCCTTAGATCAGAGCTGTGTGCGTCTCTGCCCCCAGAGCAGAGCTGTGTGTGTGTCTCTGCCCCCAGAGCAGAGCTGTGTGTGTTTCTGCCCCAGAGTAGAGCTGTGTGTGTCTCTGCCCCCTCAGCCCCCAGAGCAGATCTGTGTGTCTGTGTGTGTGTGTCTCTGCCACCCAGAGTAGAGCTGTGTGTGTGTGTGTCTCTGCCACCCAGAGCAAAGGTGTGTGTGTGTGTCTCTGCCACCCAGAGCAGAGGTGTGTGTGTGTGTTTCTGCCACCCAGAGCAGAGGTGTGTGTGTGTGTGTCTCTGCCACACAGAGCAGAGCTGTGTGTGTTTCTGCCCCAGAGTAGAGCTGTGTGTGTCTCTGCCCCCTCAGCCCCCAGAGCAGATCTGTGTGTCTGTGTGTGTGTGTCTCTGCCACCCAGAGTAGAGCTGTGTGTGTGTGTGTCTCTGCCACCCAGAGCAAAGGTGTGTGTGTGTCTCTGCCACCCAGAGCAGAGGTGTGTGTGTGTGTGTCTCTGCCACCCAGAGTAGAGCTGTGTGTGTGTGTGTCTCTGCCACCCAGAGCAGAGGTGTGTGTGTGTCTCTGCCACCCAGAGCAGAGGTGTGTGTGTGTCTCTGCCACCCAGAGCAGAGGTGTGTGTGTGTGTGTCTCTGCCACCCAGAGCAGAGGTGTGTGTGTGTGTGTCTCTGCCACCCAGAGCAGAGGTGTGTGTGTGTGTGTCTCTGCCACCCAGAGCAGAGGTGTGTGTGTGTGTGTCTCTGCCACCCAGAGCAGAGCTGTGTGTGTGTGTGTGTGTTTCTCTGCCGCCCAGAGCAGAGCTGTGTGTGTTTCTCTGCCACCCAGAGCAGAGCTGTGTGTGTGTCTCTGCCACCCAGAGCAGAGCTGTGTGTGTGTGTCTCTGCCACCCAGAGCAGAGCTGTGTGTGTGTGTCTCTGCCACCCAGAGCAGAGGTGTGTGTGTGTGTGTGTGTGTGTGTGTGTCTCTGCCACCCAGAGCAGAGGTGTGTGTGTGTGTGTGTGTGTCTCTGCCACCCAAAGCAGAGGTGTGTGTGTGTGTGTGTGTGTGTCTCTGCCACCCAGAGCAGAGGTGTGTGTGTGTGTGTGTGTGTGTCTCTGCCACCCAGAGCAGAGGTGTGTGTGTGTGTGTCTCTGCCACCCAGAGCAGAGATGTGTGTGTGTGTGTGTGTGTCTCTGCCACCCAGAGCAGAGCTGTGTGTGTCTCTGCCACCCAGAGCAGAGCTGTGTGTGTCTCTGCCACCCAGAGCAGAGCTGTGTGTGTATCTGCCACCCAGAGCAGAGCTGTGTGTGTGTGTGTCTCTGCCACCCAGAGCAGAGCTGTGTGTGTGTGTGTGTGTGTGTGTGTCTCTGCCACCCAGAGCAGAGTTGTGTGTGTGTGTGTGTGTGTCTCTGCCACCCAGAGCAGAGCTGTGTGTGTCTCTGCCACCCCGAGCAGAGCTGTGTGTGTGTGTCTCTGCCACCCAGAGCAGAGCTGTGTGTGTGTGTCTCTGCCACCCAGAGCAGAGCTGTGTGTGTGTGTGTCTCTGCCACCCAGAGCAGAGCTGTGTGT
Organism: Amia ocellicauda; assembly: GCF_036373705.1. Taxonomy (NCBI): domain Eukaryota; kingdom Metazoa; phylum Chordata; class Actinopteri; order Amiiformes; family Amiidae; genus Amia; species Amia ocellicauda. Next base: position 47,416,496 of record NC_089851.1, on the reverse strand, counting down.
GTGTGTGTCTCTGCCACCCAGAGCAGAGCTGTGTGTGTGTGTGTCTCTGCCACCCAGAGCAGAGGTGTGTGTGTGTGTGTGTCTCTGCCACCCAGAGCAGAGGTGTGTGTGTGTGTGTCTCTGCCACCCAGAGCAGAGGTGTGTGTGTGTGTGTCTCTGCCACCCAGAGCAGAGGTGTGTGTGTGTGTGTCTCTGCCACCCAGAGCAGAGCTGTGTGTGTGTGTCTCTGCCACCCAGAGCAGAGCTGTGTGTGTGTGTCTCTGCCACCCAGAGCAGAGCTGTGTGTGTGTGTCTCTGCCACCCAGAGCAGAGCTGTGTGTGTGTGTCTCTGCCACCCAGAGCAGAGCTGTGTGTGTGTGTCTCTGCCACCCAGAGCAGAGCTGTGTGTGTGTGTGTGTCTCTGCCACCCAGAGCAGAGGTGTGTGTGTGTGTGTGTGTCTCTGCCACCCAGAGCAGAGCTGTGTGTGTGTGTGTGTTTCTCTGCTACCCAGAGCAGAGCTGTGTGTGTGTTTCTGCCCCCAGAGCAGAGCTGTGTGTGTGTCTCTGCCACCCAGAGCAGAGCTGTGTGTCTCTGCCCTCTCTGCCGCCCAGAGCAGAGGTGTGTGTGTGTGTCTCTGCCCCCAGAGCAGAGCTGTGTGTGTGTCTCTGCCCCCAGAGCAGAGCTGTGTGTGTGCCTCTACCCCCAGAGCAGAGCTGTGTGCGTGTCTCTGCCCCCAGAGCAGTGCTGTGTGTGTGTGTGTGTCTCTGCCCCTAGAGCAGAGCTGTGTGTGTGTGTCTCTGCCTTAGATCAGAGCTGTGTGCATCTCTGCCCCAGAGCAGAGCTGTGTGTGTCTCTGCCCCCAGAGCAGAGCTGTGTGTGTTTCTTCCCCAGAGTAGAGCTGTGTGTGTCTCTGCCCCCTCTGCCCCCAGAGCAGAGCTGTGTGTCTGTGTGTGTGTGTCTCTGCGACCCAGAGCAGAGCTGTGTGTGTTTGTTTTCCACCCAGAGCAGAGCTGTGCGTGTGTCTCTGCCACTCAGAGCAGAGCTGTGTGTGCGTGTGTCTCTTCCACCCAGAGCAGAGCTGTGTGCGTGTGTCTCTGCCACCCAGAGCAGAGCTGTGTGCGTGTGTCTCTGCCACCCAGAGCAGAGCTGTGTGCGTGTGTCTCTGCCACCCAGAGCAGAGGTGTGTGTGTGTGTGTCTCTGCCACCCAGAGCAGAGGTGTGTGTGTGTGTGTCTCTGCCACCCAGAGCAGAGCTGTGTGTGTGTGTCTCTGCCACCCAGAGCAGAGCTGTGTGTGTGTGTCTCTGCCACCCAGAGCAGAGCTGTGTGTGTGTGTCTCTGCCACCCAGAGCAGAGCTGTGTGTGTGTGTCTCTGCCACCCAGAGCAGAGCTGTGTGTGTGTGTCTCTGCCACCCAGAGCAGAGCTGTGTGTGTGTGTGTGTCTCTGCCACCCAGAGCAGAGGTGTGTGTGTGTGTGTGTGTCTCTGCCACCCAGAGCAGAGCTGTGTGTGTGTGTGTGTTTCTCTGCTACCCAGAGCAGAGCTGTGTGTGTGTCTCTGCCACCCCGAGCAGAGCTGTGTGTGTGTGTCTCTGCCACCCCGAGCAGAGCTGTGTGTGTGTGTCTCTGCCACCCCGAGCAGAGCTGTGTGTGTGTGTCTCTGCCACCCAGAGCAGAGCTGTGTGTGTGTGTCTCTGCCACCCCGAGCAGAGCTGTGTGTGTGTGTCTCTGCCACCCCGAGCAGAGCTGTGTGTGTGTCTCTGCCACCCAGAGCAGAGCTGTGTGTGTGTGTCTCTGCCACCCAGAGCAGAGCTGTGTGTGTGTGTCTCTGCCACCCAGAGCAGAGCTGTGTGTGTGTGTCTCTGCCACCCAGAGCAGAGCTGTGTGTGTGTGTCTCTGCCACCCCGAGCAGAGCTGTGTGTGTGTGTCTCTGCCACCCCGAGCAGAGCTGTGTGTGTGTGTCTCTGCCACCCCGAGCAGAGCTGTGTGTGTGTGTGTGTGTGTTTGTGTGTGTGTGTGTGTGTGTGTGTGTGTGTCTCTGCGACCCAGAGCAGAGCTGTGCGTGTGTCTCTGCCACTCAGAGCAGAGCTGTGTGTGCGTGTGTCTCTTCCACCCAGAGCAGAGCTGTGTGCGTGTGTCTCTGCCACCCAGAGCAGAGGTGTGTGTGTGTGTGTGTGTGTGTCTCTGCCACCCAGAGCAGAGGTGTGTGTGTGTGTGTCTCTGCCACCCAGAGCAGACCTGTGTGTGTGTGTCTCTGCCACCCAGAGCAGAGCTGTGTGTGTGTGTGTGTGTGTGTGTGTGTGTGTCTCTGCCACCCCGAGCAGAGCTGTGTGCGTGTGTCTCTGCCACCCAGAGCAGAGCTGTGTGCGTGTGTCTCTGCCACCCAGAGCACAGGTGTGTGTGTGTGTGTGTGTGTGTGTGTGTGTCTCTGCCACCCAGAGCAGAGGTGTGTGTGTGTGTGTGTGTCTCTGCCACCCCGAGCAGAGCTGTGTGTGTGTGTGTCTCTGCCACCCCGAGCAGAGCTGTGTGTGTGTGTCTCTGCCGCCCAGAGCAGAGCTGTGTGTGTGTTTCTGCCCCCAGAGCAGAGCTGTGTGTGTGTCTCTGCCACCCAGAGCAGAGCTGTGTGTCTCTGCCCTCTCTGCCGCCCAGAGCAGAGGTGTGTGTGTGTGTCTCTGCCCCCAGAGCAGAGCTGTGTGTGTGTCTCTGCCCCCAGAGCAGAGCTGTGTGTGTGCCTCTACCCCCAGAGCAGAGCTGTGTGCGTGTCTCTGCCCCCAGAGCAGTGCTGTGTGTGTGTGTGTGTCTCTGCCCCTAGAGCAGAGCTGTGTGTGTGTGTCTCTGCCTTAGATCAGAGCTGTGTGCATCTCTGCCCCAGAGCAGAGCTGTGTGTGTCTCTGCCCCCAGAGCAGAGCTGTGTGTGTTTCTTCCCCAGAGTAGAGCTGTGTGTGTCTCTGCCCCCTCTGCCCCCAGAGCAGAGCTGTGTGTCTGTGTGTGTGTGTCTCTGCGACCCAGAGCAGAGCTGTGTGTGTTTGTTTTCCACCCAGAGCAGAGCTGTGCGTGTGTCTCTGCCACTCAGAGCAGAGCTGTGTGTGCGTGTGTCTCTTCCACCCAGAGCAGAGCTGTGTGCGTGTGTCTCTGCCACCCAGAGCAGAGCTGTGTGCGTGTGTCTCTGCCACCCAGAGCAGAGCTGTGTGCGTGTGTCTCTGCCACCCAGAGCAGAGGTGTGTGTGTGTGTGTCTCTGCCACCCAGAGCAGAGGTGTGTGTGTGTGTGTCTCTGCCACCCAGAGCAGAGCTGTGTGTGTGTGTCTCTGCCACCCAGAGCAGAGCTGTGTGTGTGTGTCTCTGCCACCCAGAGCAGAGCTGTGTGTGTGTGTCTCTGCCACCCAGAGCAGAGCTGTGTGTGTGTGTCTCTGCCACCCAGAGCAGAGCTGTGTGTGTGTGTCTCTGCCACCCAGAGCAGAGCTGTGTGTGTGTGTGTGTCTCTGCCACCCAGAGCAGAGGTGTGTGTGTGTGTGTGTGTCTCTGCCACCCAGAGCAGAGCTGTGTGTGTGTGTGTGTTTCTCTGCTACCCAGAGCAGAGCTGTGTGTGTGTTTCTGCCCCCAGAGCAGAGCTGTGTGTGTGTCTCTGCCACCCAGAGCAGAGCTGTGTGTCTCTGCCCTCTCTGCCGCCCAGAGCAGAGGTGTGTGTGTGTGTCTCTGCCCCCAGAGCAGAGCTGTGTGTGTGCCTCTACCCCCAGAGCAGAGCTGTGTGCGTGTCTCTGCCCCCAGAGCAGTGCTGTGTGTGTGTGTGTGTCTCTGCCCCTAGAGCAGAGCTGTGTGTGTGTGTCTCTGCCTTAGATCAGAGCTGTGTGCATCTCTGCCCCAGAGCAGAGCTGTGTGTGTCTCTGCCCCCAGAGCAGAGCTGTGTGTGTTTCTTCCCCAGAGTAGAGCTGTGTGTGTCTCTGCCCCCTCTGCCCCCAGAGCAGAGCTGTGTGTCTGTGTGTGTGTGTCTCTGCGACCCAGAGCAGAGCTGTGTGTGTTTGTTTTCCACCCAGAGCAGAGCTGTGCGTGTGTCTCTGCCACTCAGAGCAGAGCTGTGTGTGCGTGTGTCTCTTCCACCCAGAGCAGAGCTGTGTGCGTGTGTCTCTGCCACCCAGAGCAGAGCTGTGTGCGTGTGTCTCTGCCACCCAGAGCAGAGCTGTGTGCGTGTGTCTCTGCCACCCAGAGCAGAGGTGTGTGTGTGTGTGTCTCTGCCACCCAGAGCAGAGGTGTGTGTGTGTGTGTCTCTGCCACCCAGAGCAGAGCTGTGTGTGTGTGTCTCTGCCACCCAGAGCAGAGCTGTGTGTGTGTGTCTCTGCCACCCAGAGCAGAGCTGTGTGTGTGTGTCTCTGCCACCCAGAGCAGAGCTGTGTGTGTGTGTCTCTGCCACCCAGAGCAGAGCTGTGTGTGTGTGTCTCTGCCACCCAGAGCAGAGCTGTGTGTGTGTGTGTGTGTCTCTGCCACCCAGAGCAGAGGTGTGTGTGTGTGTGTGTGTCTCTGCCACCCAGAGCAGAGCTGTGTGTGTGTGTGTGTTTCTCTGCCACCCCGAGCAGAGCTGTGTGTGTGTCTCTGCCACCCCGAGCAGAGCTGTGTGTGTGTGTCTCTGCCACCCCGAGCAGAGCTGTGTGTGTGTGTCTCTGCCACCCAGAGCAGAGCTGTGTGTGTGTGTCTCTGCCACCCCGAGCAGAGCTGTGTGTGTGTGTCTCTGCCACCCCGAGCAGAGCTGTGTGTGTGTCTCTGCCACCCAGAGCAGAGCTGTGTGTGTGTGTCTCTGCCACCCAGAGCAGAGCTGTGTGTGTGTGTCTCTGCCACCCAGAGCAGAGCTGTGTGTGTGTGTCTCTGCCACCCCGAGCAGAGCTGTGTGTGTGTGTCTCTGCCACCCCGAGCAGAGCTGTGTGTGTGTGTCTCTGCCACCCCGAGCAGAGCTGTGTGTGTGTGTGTGTGTGTTTGTGTGTGTGTGTGTGTGTGTGTGTGTGTGTCTCTGCGACCCAGAGCAGAGCTGTGCGTGTGTCTCTGCCACTCAGAGCAGAGCTGTGTGTGCGTGTGTCTCTTCCACCCAGAGCAGAGCTGTGTGCGTGTGTCTCTGCCACCCAGAGCAGAGGTGTGTGTGTGTGTGTGTGTGTGTCTCTGCCACCCAGAGCAGAGGTGTGTGTGTGTGTGTCTCTGCCACCCAGAGCAGACCTGTGTGTGTGTGTCTCTGCCACCCAGAGCAGAGCTGTGTGTGTGTGTGTGTGTGTGTGTGTGTGTGTCTCTGCCACCCCGAGCAGAGCTGTGTGTGTGTGTCTCTGCCACCCAGAGCAGAGCTGTGTGCGTGTGTCTCTGCCACCCAGAGCACAGGTGTGTGTGTGTGTGTGTGTGTGTGTGTGTCTCTGCCACCCAGAGCAGAGGTGTGTGTGTGTGTGTGTGTGTCTCTGCCACCCCGAGCAGAGCTGTGTGTGTGTGTGTCTCTGCCACCCCGAGCAGAGCTGTGTGTGTGTGTGTCTCTGCCACCCAGAGCAGAGCTGTGTGTGTGTGTGTCTCTGCCACCCAGAGCAGATCTGTGTGTGTGTGTGTGTCTCTGCCACCCAGAGCAGATCTGTGTGTGTGTGTGTGTCTCTGCCGCCCAGAGCAGAGCTGTGTGTGTGTCTCTGCCCCCAGAGCAGAGCTGTGTGTGTGTCTCTGCCACCCAGAGCAGAGCTGTGTGTGTCTCTGCCCTCTCTGCCGCCCAGAGCAGAGGTGTGTGTGTGTGTCTCTGCCGCTCAGAGCAGAGGTGTGTGTGTGTGTGTCTCTGCCGCCCAGAGCAGAGGTGTGTGTGTGTGTCTCTGCCGCCCAGAGCAGAGGTGTGTGTGTGTGTCTCTGCCCCCAGAGCAGAGGTGTGTGTGTGTGTCTCTGCCACCCCGAGCAGAGGTGTGTGTGTGTGTCTCTGCCACCCCGAGCAGAGGTGTGTGTGTGTGTCTCTGCCACCCCGAGCAGAGCTGTGTGTGTGTGTCTCTGCCACCCCGAGCAGAGCTGTGTGTGTGTCTCTGCCACCCAGAGCAGAGCTGTGTGTGTGTGTCTCTGCCACCCAGAGCAGAGCTGTGTGTGTGTGTCTCTGCCACCCAGAGCAGAGCTGTGTGTGTGTGTCTCTGCCACCCCGAGCAGAGCTGTGTGTGTGTGTCTCTGCCACCCCGAGCAGAGCTGTGTGTGTGTGTGTGTGTGTGTTTGTGTGTGTGTGTGTGTGTGTGTCTCTGCGACCCAGAGCAGAGCTGTGCGTGTGTCTCTGCCACTCAGAGCAGAGCTGTGTGTGCGTGTGTCTCTTCCACCCAGAGCAGAGCTGTGTGCGTGTGTCTCTGCCACCCAGAGCAGAGGTGTGTGTGTGTTTGTGTGTGTGTCTCTGCCACCCAGAGCAGAGCTGTGTGTGTGTGTGTCTCTGCCACCCAGAGCAGAGCTGTGTGTGTGTGTCTCTGCCACCCAGAGCAGAGCTGTGTGTGTGTGTGTGTGTGTGTGTGTGTGTGTGTCTCTGCCACCCCGAGCAGAGCTGTGTGTGTGTGTCTCTGCCACCCCGAGCAGAGCTGTGTGTGTGTGTCTCTGCGACCCAGAGCAGAGCTGTGTGTGTTTGTTTTCCACCCAGAGCAGAGCTGTGCGTGTGTCTCTGCCACTCAGAGCAGAGCTGTGTGTGTGTGTGTCTCTGCCACCCAGAGCAGAGGTGTGTGTGTGTGTGTGTCTCTGCCACCCCGAGCAGAGCTGTGTGTGCGTGTGTCTCTGCCACCCTGAGCAGAGCTGTGTGTGCGTGTGTCTCTGCCACCCTGAGCAGAGCTGTGTGTGTGTGTGTCTCTGCCACCCAGAGCAGATCTGTGTGTGTGTGTGTGTCTCTGCCACCCAGAGCAGATCTGTGTGTGTGTGTGTGTGTGTCTCTGCCACCCAGAGCAGATCTGTGTGTGTGTGTGTGTCTCTGCCACCCAGAGCAGATCTGTGTGTGTGTGTGTGTCTCTGCCACCCAGAGCAGATCTGTGTGTGTGTGTGTGTCTCTGCCACCCAGAGCAGAGCTGTGTGTGTCTCTGCCCTCTCTGCCCCCAGAGCAGAGCTGTGTGTGTGTCTCTGCCCCCAGAGCAGAGGTGTGTGTGTGTGTGTCTCTGCCGCCCGGAGCAGAGGTGTGTGTGTGTGTCTCTGCCGCCCAGAGCAGAGGTGTGTGTGTGTGTCTCTGCCGCCCAGAGCAGAGCTGTGTGTGTGTCTCTGCCCCCAGAGCAGAGCTGTGTGTGTGTCTCTGCCACCCAGAGCAGAGCTGTGTGTGTCTCTGCCCTCTCTGCCGCCCAGAGCAGAGGTGTGTGTGTGTGTCTCTGCCGCTCAGAGCAGATGTGTGTGTGTGTGTCTCTGCCGCCCAGAGCAGAGGTGTGTGTGTGTGTCTCTGCCGCCCAGAGCAGAGGTGTGTGTGTGTGTCTCTGCCCCCAGAGCAGAGCTGTGTGTGTGTCTCTGCCCCCAGAGCAGAGCTGTGTGCGTGTCTCTGCCCCCAGAGCAGTGCTGTGTGTGTGTGTGTGTGTGTGTGTCTCTGCCCCTAGAGCAGAGCTGTGTGTGCATCTCTGCCCCAGAGCAGAGCTGTGTGTGTCTCTGCCCCCAGAGCAGAGCTGTGTGTGTTTCTGCCCCAGAGTAGAGCTGTGTGTGTCTCTGCCCCCTCTGCCCCCAGAGCAGAGCTGTGTGTGTTTGTTTTCCACCCAGAGCAGAGCTGTGCGTGTGTCTCTGCCACCCAGAGCAGAGGTGTGTGTGTGTGTGTCTCTGCCACCCAGAGCAGAGCTGTGTGTGTGTGTCTCTGCCACCCAGAGCAGAGCTGTGTGTGTGTGTCTCTGCCACCCAGAGCAGAGCTGTGTGTGTGTGTCTCTGCCACCCAGAGCAGAGCTGTGTGTGTGTGTGTGTCTCTGCCACCCAGAGCAGAGGTGTGTGTGTGTGTGTCTCTGCCACCCAGAGCAGAGGTGTGTGTGTGTGTGTGTCTCTGCCACCCAGAGCAGAGCTGTGTGTGTGTGTGTGTGTGTGTGTGTGTGTGCCTCTACCCCCAGAGCAGAGCTGTGTGCGTGTCTCTGCCCCCAGAGCAGTGCTGTGTGTGTGTGTGTGTGTGTGTGTCTCTGCCCCTAGAGCAGAGCTGTGTGTGCATCTCTGCCCCAGAGCAGAGCTGTGTGTGTCTCTGCCCCCAGAGCAGAGCTGTGTGTGTTTCTGCCCCAGAGTAGAGCTGTGTGTGTCTCTGCCCCCTCTGCCCCCAGAGCAGAGCTGTGTGTGTTTGTTTTCCACCCAGAGCAGAGCTGTGCGTGTGTCTCTGCCACCCAGAGCAGAGGTGTGTGTGTGTGTGTCTCTGCCACCCAGAGCAGAGCTGTGTGTGTGTGTCTCTGCCACCCAGAGCAGAGCTGTGTGTGTGTGTGTGTCTCTGCCACCCAGAGCAGAGCTGTGTGTGTGTGTGTGTCTCTGCCACCCAGAGCAGAGCTGTGTGTGTGTGTGTGTCTCTGCCACCCAGAGCAGAGGTGTGTGTGTGTGTGTCTCTGCCACCCAGAGCAGAGGTGTGTGTGTGTGTGTGTGTGTGTGTGTGTGTGTGTGTGTCTCTGCCACCCAGAGCAGAGCTGTGTGTGTGTGTGTGTGTGTGTGTGTGTGTGTGTGCCTCTACCCCCAGAGCAGAGCTGTGTGCGTGTCTCTGCCCCCAGAGCAGTGCTGTGTGTGTGTGTGTGTGTGTGTCTCTGCCCCTAGAGCAGAGCTGTGTATGCATCTCTGCCCCAGAGCAGAGCTGTGTGTGTCTCTGCCCCCAGAGCAGAGCTGTGTGTGTTTCTGCCCCAGAGTAGAGCTGTGTGTGTCTCTGCCCCCTCTGCCCCCAGAGCAGAGCTGTGTGTGTTTGTTTTCCACCCAGAGCAGAGCTGTGCGTGTGTCTCTGCCACCCAGAGCAGAGGTGTGTGTGTGTGTGTCTCTGCCACCCAGAGCAGAGCTGTGTGTGTGTGTCTCTGCCACCCAGAGCAGAGCTGTGTGTGTGTGTCTCTGCCACCCAGAGCAGAGCTGTGTGTGTGTGTGTGTGTCTCTGCCACCCAGAGCAGAGGTGTGTGTGTGTGTGTCTCTGCCACCCAGAGCAGAGGTGTGTGTGTGTGTGTGTGTGTGTGTGTGTGTGTCTCTGCCACCCAGAGCAGAGCTGTGTGTGTGTGTGTGTGTGTGTGTGTGTGTGTGTGTGTGTGTGTGTCTCTGCCACCCAGAGCAGAGCTGTGTGTGTGTGTGTGTGTGTGTGTGTGTGTCTCTGCCACCCAGAGCAGAGCTGTGTGTGTGTGTGTGTGTTTCTCTGCCACCCAGAGCAGAGCTGTGTGTGTGTCTCTGCCACCCAGAGCAGAGCTGTGCGTGTGTCTCTGCCACCCCGAGCAGAGCTGTGTGTGTGTGTCTCTGCCACCCCGAGCAGAGCTGTGTGTGTGTGTCTCTGCCACCCAGAGCAGAGGTGTGTGTGTGTGTCTCTGCCACCCAGACCGGAGCTGTGTGTGTCTCTGCCCTCTCTGCCCCCAGAGCAGAGGTGTGTGTGTGTGTCTCTGCCACCCAGAGCAGAGGTGTGTGTGTGTGTCTCTGCCACCCAGAGCAGAGGTGTGTGTGTGTGTGTCTGCCACCCAAAGCAGAGGTGTGTGTGTGTGTGTGTGTGTGTGTCTCTGCCACCCAGAGCAGAGGTGTGTGTGTGTGTGTGTCTCTGCCACCCAGAGCAGAGGTGTGTGTGTGTGTGTGTCTCTGCCACCCAGAGCAGAGGTGTGTGTGTGTGTGTGTCTCTGCCACCCAGAGCAGAGGTGTGTGTGTCTCTGCCACCCAGAGCAGAGGTGTGTGTGTGTGTGTCTCTGCCACCCAGAGCAGAGCTGTGTGTGTGTGTGTCTCTGCCACCCAGAGCAGAGCAGAGCTGTGTGTGTGTGTGTCTCTGCCACCCAGAGCAGAGCTGTGTGTGTGTCTCTGCCACCCAGAGCAGAGCTGTGTGTGTGTCTCTGCCACCCAGAGCAGAGCTGTGTGTGTGTCTCTGCAACCCAGAGCGGAGCTGTGTGCGTCTCTGCCCTCTCTGCCATCCAGAGCAGAGGTGTGTGTGTGTGTCTCTGCCACCCAGAGCAGAGGTGTGTGTGTGTGTCTCTGCCACCCAGAGCAGAGGTGTGTGTGTGTGTCTCTGCCACCCAGAGTAGAGGTGTGTGTGTGTGTCTCTGCCCCCAAAGCAGAGCTGTGTGTGTTTCTGCCCCAGAGTAGAGCTGTGTGTGTGTGTGTGTGTGTCTCTGCCCCCTCAGCCCCCAGAGCAGATCTGTGTGTCTGTGTGTGTCTCTGCCACCCAGAGCAGAGCTGTGTGTGTGTGTGTCTCTGCCACCCAGAGCAGAGCTGTGTGTGTGTGTGTCTCTGCCACCCAGAGCAGAGCTGTGTGTGTGTGTGTCTCTGCCACCCAGAGCAGAGCTGTGTGTGTGTGTCTCTGCCACCCAGAGCAGAGCTGTGTGTGTGTGTGTCTCTGCCACCCAGAGCAGAGCTGTGTGTGTCTCTGCCACCCAGAGCAGAACTGTGTGTGTCTCTGCCACCCAGAGCAGAGCTGTGTGTGTCTCTGCCCTCTCTGCCCCCAGAGCAGAGGTGTGTGTGTGTGTCTCTGCCACCCAGAGCAGAGGTGTGTGTGTGTGTGTGTGTCTCTGCCACCCAGAGCAGAGGTGTGTGTGTGTGTGTGTCTCTGCCACCCAGAGCAGAGGTGTGTGTGTGTGTGTGTCTCTGCCACCCAGAGCAGAGGTGTGTGTGTGTGTGTCTCTGCCACCCAGAGCAGAGGTGTGTGTGTGTGTGTCTCTGCCACCCAGAGCAGAGCTGTGTGTGTGTGTGTCTCTGCCACCCAGAGCAGAGCTGTGTGTGTGTGTCTCTGCCACCCAGAGCAGAGCTGTGTGTGTGTGTGTCTCTGCCACCCAGAGCAGAGCTGTGTGTGTCTCTGCCACCCAGAGCAGAGCTGTGTGTGTGTCTCTGCCACCCAGAGCGGAGCTGTGTGCGTCTCTGCCCTCTCTGCCATCCTGAGCAGAGCTGTTTGTGTGCGTCTCTGCCACCCAGAGCAGAGGTGTGTGTGTGTGTCTCTGCCACCCAGAGCAGAGGTGTGTGTGTGTGTCTCTGCCACCCAGAGCAGAGGTGTGTGTGTGTGAGTGTGTGTGTCTCTGCCACCCAGAGCAGAGGTGTGTGTGTGTGTGTGTCTCTGCCGCCCAGAGCAGAGCTGTGTGTGTGCCTCTGCCCCCAGAGCAGGGCTGTGTGTGTGCCTCTGCCCCCAGAGCAGAGCTGTGTGTGCGTGTCTCTGCCTTAGATCAGAGCTGTGTGTGCGTCTCTGCCCCCAGAGCAGAGCTGTGTGTGTGTCTCTGCCCCCAAAGCAGAGCTGTGTGTGTTTCTGCCCCAGAGTAGAGCTGTGTGTGTGTGTGTGTGTGTCTCTGCCCCCTCAGCCCCCAGAGCAGATCTGTGTGTCTGTGTGTGTGTGTCTCTGCCACCCAGAGCAGAGCTGTGTGTGTGTGTGTCTCTGCCACCCAGAGCAGAGCTGTGTGTGTGTGTGTCTCTGCCACCCAGAGCAGAGCTGTGTGTGTGTGTGTTTCTCTGCCACCCAGAGCAGAGGTGTGTGTGTGTCTCTGCCACCCAGAGCAGAGGTGTGTGTGTGTGTGTGTCTCTGCCACCCAGAGCGGAGCTGTGTGTGTGTGTGTGTGTCTCTGCCACCCAGAGCGGAGCTGTGTGTGTCTCTGCCCTCTCTGCCCCCAGAGCAGAGCTGTTTGTGTGCGTCTCTGCGACCCAGAGCAGAGGTGTGTGTGTGTGACTCTGCCCCCAGAGCAGAGGTGTGTGTGTGTGTCTCTGCCACCCAGAGCAGAGGTGTGTGTGTGTGTGTGTGTGTCTCTGCCACCCAGAGCAGAGGTGTGTGTGTGTGTGTGTGTGTGTCTCTGCCACCCAGAGCAGAGGTGTGTGTGTGTGTGTGTGTCTCTGCCACCCAGAGCAGAGGTGTGTGTGTGTGTCTCTGCCACCCAGAGCAGAGGTGTGAGTGTGTGTGTGTCTCTGCCACCCAGAGCAGAGGTGTGTGTGTGTGTGTGTGTCTGCCACCCAGAGCAGAGGTGTGTGTGTGTGTCTCTGCCACCCAGAGCAGAGGTGTGTGTGTGTGTGTGTCTCTGCCACCCAAAGCAGAGGTGTGTGTGTGTGTGTGTCTCTGCCACCCAGAGCAGAGGTGTGTGTGTGTGTGTCTCTGCCACCCAGAGCAGAGGTGTGTGTGTGTGTGTCTCTGCCACCCAGAGCAGAGGTGTGTGTGTGTGTGTCTCTGCCACCCAGAGCAGAGGTGTGTGTGTCTCTGCCACCCAGAGCAGAGCTGTGTGTGTGTGTGTCTCTGCCACCCAGAGCAGAGGTGTGTGTGTCTCTGCCACCCAGAGCAGAGGTGTGTGTGTCTCTGCCACCCAGAGCAGAGCTGTGTGTGTGTGTGTCTCTGCCACCCAGAGCAGAGCTGTGTGTGTGTGTGTCTCTGCCACCCAGAGCAGAGGTGTGTGTGTGTGTGTGTGTGTGTATGTGTCTCTGCCACCCAGAGCAGAGGTGTGTGTGTGTGTGTGTGTCTCTGCCACCCAGAGCAGAGGTGTATGTGTCTCTTCCGCCCAGAGCAGAGCTGTGTGTGTGTGTCTCTGCCACCCAGAGCAGAGCTGTGTGTGTGTGTCTCTGCCACCCAGAGCAGAGCTGTGTGTGTGTGTCTCTGCCACCCAGAGCAGAGGTGTGTGTGTGTGTGTGTCTCTGCCACCCAGAGCAGAGCTGTGTGTGTGTGTCTCTGCCACCCCGAGCAGAGCTGTGTGTGTGTGTCTCTGCCACCCCGAGCAGAGCTGTGTGTGTGTGTCTCTGCCACCCCGAGCAGAGCTGTGTGTGTGTGTCTCTGCCACCCAGACCGGAGCTGTGTGTGTCTCTGCCCTCTCTGCCCCCAGAGCAGAGGTGTGTGTGTGTGTGTGTGTCTCTGCCACCCAGAGCAGAGGTGTGTGTGTGTGTGTGTGTCTCTGCCACCCAGAGCAGAGGTGTGTGTGTGTGTGTGTCTCTGCCACCCAGAGCAGAGGTGTGTGTGTGTGTGTGTCTCTGCCACCCAGAGCAGAGGTGTGTGTGTGTGTGTGTGTGTCTCTGCCACCCAGAGCAGAGGTGTGTGTGTGTGTGTGTGTGTGTGTCTCTGCCACCCAGAGCAGAGGTGTGTGTGTCTCTGCCACCCAGAGCAGAGCTGTGTGTGTGTGTGTCTCTGCCACCCAGAGCAGAGCTGTGTGTGTCTCTGCCACCCAGAGCAGAGCTGTGTGTGTCTCTGCCACCCAGAGCAGAACTGTGTGTGTCTCTGCCACCCAGAGCAGAGCTGTGTGTGTGTCTCTGCCACCCAGAGCGGGGCTGTGTGCGTCTCTGCCCTCTCTGCCATCCAGAGCAGAGCTGTTTGTGTGTGTCTCTGCCACCCAGAGCAGAGGTGTGTGTGTGTGTCTCTGCCACCCAGAGCAGAGGTGTGTGTGTGTGTCTCTGCCACCCAGAGCAGAGGTGTGTGTGTGTGTGTCTCTGCCGCCCAGAGCAGAGCTGTGTGTGTGCCTCTGCCCCCAGAGCAGGGCTGTGTGTGTGCCTCTGCCCCCAGAGCAGGGCTGTGTGTGTGCCTCTGCCCCCAGAGCACAGCAGTGCGTGTGCCTCTGCCCCCAGAGCAGATCTGTGTGTGTGCCTCTACCCCCAGAGCAGAGCTGTGTGTGCGTGTCTCTGCCTTAGATCAGAGCTGTGTGCGTCTCTGCCCCCAGAGCAGAGCTGTGTGTGTGTCTCTGCCCCCAGAGCAGAACTGTGTGTGTTTCTGCCCCAGAGTAGAGCTGTGTGTGTGTGTGTCTCTGCCCCCTGAGCCCCCAGAGCAGATCTGTGTGTCTGTGTGTGTGTGTCTCTGCCACCCAGAGCAGAGCTGTGTGTGTGTGTGTCTCTGCCACCCAGAGCAGAGCTGTGTGTGTGTGTGTGTGTGTCTCTGCCACCCAGAGCAGAGGTGTGTGTGTGTCTCTGCCTCCCAGAGCAGAGGTGTGTGTGTGTGTGTCTCTTCCGCCCAGAGCAGAGCTGTGTGTGTGTGTCTCTGCCACCCAGAGCAGAGCTGTGTGTGTGTGTCTCTGCCACCCAGAGCAGAGCTGTGTGTGTGTGTCTCTGCCACCCAGAGCAGAGGTGTGTGTGTGTGTGTGTCTCTGCCACCCAGAGCAGAGGTGTGTGTGTGTGTGTGTCTCTGCCACCCAGAGCAGAGGTGTGTGTGTGTGTGTCTCTGCCACCCCGAGCAGAGCTGTGTGTGTGTGTCTCTGCCACCCCGAGCAGAGCTGTGTGTGTGTGTCTCTGCCACCCAGAGCAGAGGTGTGTGTGTGTGTGTGTGTGTCTCTGCCACCCAGAGCAGAGGTGTGTGTGTCTCTGCCACCCAGAGCAGAGGTGTGTGTGTGTGTGTCTCTGCCACCCAGAGCAGAGCTGTGTGTGTGTGTGTCTGCCACCCAGAGCAGAGCTGTGTGTGTGTGTCTGCCACCCAGAGCAGAGCTGTGTGTGTGTGTCTGCCACCCAGAGCAGAGCTGTGTGTGTGTGTCTGCCACCCAGAGCAGAGCTGTGTGTGTGTCTGCCACCCAGAGCAGAGGTGTGTGTGTGTGTGTCTGCCACCCAGAGCAGAGGTGTGTGTGTGTGTGTCTGCCACCCAGAGCAGAGGTGTGTGTGTGTGTGTCTGCCACCCAGAGCAGAGGTGTGTGTGTGTGTGTGTGTGTGTGTGTGTCTGCCACCCAGAGCAGAGGTGTGTGTGTGTGTGTGTGTCTGCCACCCAGAGCAGAGGTGTGTGTGTGTGTGTGTCTCTGCCACCCAGAGCAGAGGTGTGTGTGTGTCTCTGCCACCCAGAGCAGAGGTGTGTGTGTGTGTGTCTCTGCCACCCAGAGCAGAGGTGTGTGTGTCTCTGCCACCCAGAGCAGAGCTGTGTGTGTGTGTGTCTCTGCCACCCAGAGCAGAGGTGTGTGTGTGTGTGTGTGTGTGTGTCTCTGCCACCCAGAGCAGAGCTGTGTGTGTGTGTCTCTGCCACCCAGAGCAGAGCTGTGTGTGTGTGTGTCTGCCACCCAGAGCAGAGCTGTGTGTGTGTGTCTGCCACCCAGAGCAGAGCTGTGTGTGTGTGTCTGCCACCCAGAGCAGAGGTGTGTGTGTGTGTCTGCCACCCAGAGCAGAGCTGTGTGTGTGTTTGCCACCCAGAGCATAGCTGTGTGTGTGTCTGCCCCCAGAGCAGAGCTGTGTGTGTGTCTCTGCCCCCAGAGCAGAGCTGTGTGTGTTTCTGCCCCAGAGTAGAGCTGTGTGTGTGTGTGTCTCTGCCCCCTCAGCCCCCAGAGCAGATCTGTGTGTCTGTGTGTGTGTGTCTCTGCCACCCAGAGCAGAGCTGTGTGTGTGTGTGTGTCTCTGCCACCCAGAGCAGAGCTGTGTGTGTGTGTGTCTCTGCCACCCAGAGCAGAGCTGTGTGTGTGTGTGTGTGTGTCTCTGCCACCCAGAGCAGAGGTGTGTGTGTGTCTCTGCCTCCCAGAGCAGAGGTGTGTGTGTGTGTGTCTCTTCCGCCCAGAGCAGAGCTGTGTGTGTGTGTCTCTGCCACCCAGAGCAGAGGTGTGTGTGTCTCTGCCACCCAGAGCAGAGGTGTGTGTGTGTGTGTCTCTGCCACCCAGAGCAGAGCTGTGTGTGTGTGTCTCTGCCACCCAGAGCAGAGCAGAGCTGTGTGTGTGTGTGTCTCTGCCACCCAGAGCAGAGCTGTGTGTGTGTCTCTGCCACCCAGAGCAGAGCTGTGTGTGTGTCTCTGCCACCCAGAGCAGAGCTGTGTGTGTGTCTCTGCAACCCAGAGCGGAGCTGTGTGCGTCTCTGCCCTCTCTGCCATCCAGAGCAGAGCTGTTTGTGTGTGTCTCTGCCACCCAGAGCAGAGGTGTGTGTGTGTGTCTCTGCCACCCAGAGCAGAGGTGTGTGTGTGTGTCTCTGCCACCCAGAGTAGAGGTGTGTGTGTGTGTCTCTGCCACCCAGAGCAGAGGTGTGTGTGTGTGACTCTGCCACCCAGAGTAGAGGTGTGAGTGTGTGTGTGTCTCTGCCACCCAGAGCAGAGGTGTGTGTCTGTGTGTGTCTCTGCCACCCAGAGCAGAGGTGTGTGTGTGTGTGTGTCTCTGCCACCCAAAGCAAAGGTGTGTGTGTGTGTGTGTGTCTCTGCCACCCAGAGCAGAGCTGTGTGTGTGTGTCTCTGCCACCCCGAGCAGAGCTGTGTGTGTGTGTGTCTCTGCCACCCCGAGCAGAGCTGTGTGTGTGTGTGTCTCTGCCACCCAGAGCAGAGGTGTGTGTGTGTGTCTCTGCCACCCAGACCGGAGCTGTGTGTGTCTCTGCCCTCTCTGCCCCCAGAGCAGAGGTGTGTGTGTGTGTCTCTGCCACCCAGAGCAGAGGTGTTTGTGTGTGTGTGTGTCTCTGCCACCCAGAGCAGAGGTGTGTGTGTGTGTGTGTCTCTGCCACCCAGAGCAGAGGTGTGTGTGTGTGTGTGTCTCTGCCACCCAGAGCAGAGGTGTGTGTGTGTGTGTGTCTCTGCCACCCAGAGCAGAGGTGTGTGTGTGTGTGTCTCTGCCACCCAGAGCAGAGCTGTGTGTGTGTGTGTCTCTGCCACCCAGAGCAGAGCTGTGTGTGTGTGTCTCTGCCACCCAGAGCAGAGCTGTGTGTGTCTCTGCCACCCAGAGCAGAGCTGTGTGTGTCTCTGCCACCCAGAGCAGAACTGTGTGTGTCTCTGCCACCCAGAGCAGAGGTGTGTGTGTGTGTCTCTGCCACCCAGAGCAGAGGTGTGTGTGTGTGAGTGTGTGTGTCTCTGCCACCCAGAGCAGAGGTGTGTGTGTGTGTGTGTCTCTGCCGCCCAGAGCAGAGCTGTGTGTGTGCCTCTGCCCCCAGAGCAGGGCTGTGTGTGTGCCTCTGCCCCCAGAGCAGAGCTGTGTGTGCGTGTCTCTGCCTTAGATCAGAGCTGTGTGTGCGTCTCTGCCCCCAGAGCAGAGCTGTGTGTGTGTCTCTGCCCCCAAAGCAGAGCTGTGTGTGTTTCTGCCCCAGAGTAGAGCTGTGTGTGTGTGTGTGTGTGTCTCTGCCCCCTCAGCCCCCAGAGCAGATCTGTGTGTCTGTGTGTGTGTGTCTCTGCCACCCAGAGCAGAGGTGTGTGTGTGTGTGTCTCTGCCACCCAGAGCAGAGCTGTGTGTGTGTGTGTCTCTGCCACCCAGAGCAGAGCTGTGTGTGTGTGTGTTTCTCTGCCACCCAGAGCAGAGGTGTGTGTGTGTCTCTGCCACCCAGAGCAGAGGTGTGTGTGTGTGTGTGTGTGTGTGTCTCTGCCACCCAGAGCGGAGCTGTGTGTGTGTGTGTGTCTCTGCCACCCAGAGCGGAGCTGTGTGTGTCTCTGCCCTCTCTGCCCCCAGAGCAGAGCTGTTTGTGTGCGTCTCTGCGACCCAGAGCAGAGATGTGTGTGTGTGACTCTGCCCCCAGAGCAGAGGTGTGTGTGTGTGTCTCTGCCACCCAGAGCAGAGGTGTGTGTGTGTGTGTGTGTGTGTGTCTCTGCCACCCAGAGCAGAGGTGTGTGTGTGTGTGTGTGTGTGTCTCTGCCACCCAGAGCAGAGGTGTGTGTGTGTGTGTGTGTCTCTGCCACCCAGAGCAGAGGTGTGTGTGTGTGTCTCTGCCACCCAGAGCAGAGGTGTGAGTGTGTGTGTGTCTCTGCCACCCAGAGCAGAGGTGTGTGTGTGTGTCTCTGCCACCCAGAGCAGAGGTGTGTGTGTGTGTGTGTCTCTGCCACCCAAAGCAGAGGTGTGTGTGTGTGTGTGTGTGTGTCTCTGCCACCCAGAGCAGAGGTGTGTGTGTCTCTGCCACCCAGAGCAGAGCTGTGTGTGTGTGTGTCTCTGCCACCCAGAGCAGAGCTGTGTGTGTCTCTGCCACCCAGAGCAGAGCTGTGTCTGTCTCTGCCACCCAGAGCAGAACTGTGTGTGTCTCTGCCACCCAGAGCAGAGCTGTGTGTGTGTCTCTGCCACCCAGAGCGGGGCTGTGTGCGTCTCTGCCCTCTCTGCCATCCAGAGCAGAGCTGTTTGTGTGTGTCTCTGCCACCCAGAGCAGAGGTGTGTGTGTGTGTCTCTGCCACCCAGAGCAGAGGTGTGTGTGTGTGTCTCTGCCACCCAGAGCAGAGGTGTGTGTGTGTGTGTCTCTGCCGCCCAGAGCAGAGCTGTGTGTGTGCCTCTGCCCCCAGAGCAGGGCTGTGTGTGTGCCTCTGCCCCCAGAGCACAGCAGTGCGTGTGCCTCTGCCCCCAGAGCAGAGCTGTGTGTGTGCCTCTACCCCCAGAGCAGAGCTGTGTGTGCGTGTCTCTGCCTTAGATCAGAGCTGTGTGCGTCTCTGCCCCCAGAGCAGAGCTGTGTGTGTGTCTCTGCCCCCAGAGCAGAGCTGTGTGTGTTTCTGCCCCAGAGTAGAGCTGTGTGTGTGTGTGTCTCTGCCCCCTCAGCCCCCAGAGCAGATCTGTGTGTCTGTGTGTGTGTGTGTCTCTGCCACCCAGAGCAGAGCTGTGTGTGTGTGTGTCTCTGCCACCCAGAGCAGAGCTGTGTGTGTGTGTGTCTCTGCCACCCAGAGCAGAGCTGTGTGTGTGTGTGTGTGTGTCTCTGCCACCCAGAGCAGAGGTGTGTGTGTGTCTCTGCCTCCCAGAGCAGAGGTGTGTGTGTGTGTGTCTCTTCCGCCCAGAGCAGAGCTGTGTGTGTGTGTCTCTGCCACCCAGAGCAGAGCTGTGTGTGTGTGTCTCTGCCACCCAGAGCAGAGCTGTGTGTGTGTGTCTCTGCCACCCAGAGCAGAGGTGTGTGTGTGTCTCTGCCACCCAGAGCAGAGGTGTGTGTGTGTGTGTGTCTCTGCCACCCAGAGCAGAGGTGTGTGTGTGTGTGTCTCTGCCACCCCGAGCAGAGCTGTGTGTGTGTGTCTCTGCCACCCCGAGCAGAGCTGTGTGTGTGTGTCTCTGCCACCCAGAGCAGAGGTGTGTGTGTGTGTGTGTGTCTCTGCCACCCAGAGCAGAGGTGTGTGTGTCTCTGCCACCCAGAGCAGAGCTGTGTGTGTGTGTGTCTCTGCCACCCAGAGCAGAGCTGTGTGTGTGTGTGTCTGCCACCCAGAGCAGAGCTGTGTGTGTGTGTCTGCCACCCAGAGCAGAGGTGTGTGTGTGTGTGTCTGCCACCCAGAGCAGAGGTGTGTGTGTGTGTGTCTGCCACCCAGAGCAGAGGTGTGTGTGTGTGTGTGTGTGTGTGTCTGCCACCCAGAGCAGAGGTGTGTGTGTGTGTGTGTCTGCCACCCAGAGCAGAGGTGTGTGTGTGTGTGTCTCTGCCACCCAGAGCAGAGGTGTGTGTGTGTCTCTGCCACCCAGAGCAGAGGTGTTTGTGTGTGTGTCTCTGCCACCCAGAGCAGAGGTGTGTGTGTCTCTGCCACCCAGAGCAGAGCTGTGTGTGTGTGTGTCTCTGCCACCCAGAGCAGAGGTGTGTGTGTGTGTGTGTGTGTGTGTCTCTGCCACCCAGAGCAGAGCTGTGTGTGTGTGTCTCTGCCACCCAGAGCAGAGCTGTGTGTGTGTGTGTCTGCCACCCAGAGCAGAGCTGTGTGTGTGTGTCTGCCACCCAGAGCAGAGCTGTGTGTGTGTGTCTGCCACCCAGAGCAGAGCTGTGTGTGTGTGTTTGCCACCCAGAGCAGAGGTGTGTGTGTGTGTCTGCCACCCAGAGCAGAGCTGTGTGTGTGTTTGCCACCCAGAGCAGAGCTGTGTGTGTGTCTGCCCCCAGAGCAGAGCTGTGTGTGTGTCTCTGCCCCCAGAGCAGAGCTGTGTGTGTTTCTGCCCCAGAGTAGAGCTGTGTGTGTGTGTGTCTCTGCCCCCTCAGCCCCCAGAGCAGATCTGTGTGTCTGTGTGTGTGTGTCTCTGCCACCCAGAGCAGAGCTGTGTGTGTGTGTGTGTCTCTGCCACCCAGAGCAGAGCTGTGTGTGTGTGTGTCTCTGCCACCCAGAGCAGAGCTGTGTGTGTGTGTGTGTGTGTCTCTGCCACCCAGAGCAGAGGTGTGTGTGTGTGTGTCTCTTCCGCCCAGAGCAGAGCTGTGTGTGTGTGTCTCTGCCACCCAGAGCAGAGGTGTGTGTGTGTGTGTGTGTGTCTCTGCCTCCCAGAGCAGAGGTGTGTGTGTGTGTGTCTCTTCCGCCCAGAGCAGAGCTGTGTGTGTGTGTCTCTGCCACCCAGAGCAGAGCTGTGTGTGTGTGTCTCTGCCACCCAGAGCAGAGCTGTGTGTGTGTGTCTCTGCCACCCAGAGCAGAGGTGTGTGTGTGTGTGTGTCTCTGCCACCCAGAGCAGAGGTGTGTGTGTGTGTGTGTCTCTGCCACCCAGAGCAGAGGTGTGTGTGTGTGTGTCTCTGCCACCCCGAGCAGAGCTGTGTGTGTGTGTCTCTGCCACCCCGAGCAGAGCTGTGTGTGTGTGTCTCTGCCACCCAGAGCAGAGGTGTGTGTGTGTGTGTGTGTCTCTGCCACCCAGAGCAGAGGTGTGTGTGTCTCTGCCACCCAGAGCAGAGGTGTGTGTGTCTCTGCCACCCAGAGCAGAGCTGTGTGTGTGTGTGTCTCTGCCACCCAGAGCAGAGCTGTGTGTGTGTGTGTCTGCCACCCAGAGCAGAGCTGTGTGTGTGTGTCTGCCACCCGGAGCAGAGCTGTGTGTGTGTCTGCCACCCAGAGCAGAGGTGTGTGTGTGTGTGTCTGCCACCCAGAGCAGAGGTGTGTGTGTGTGTGTCTGCCACCCAGAGCAGAGGTGTGTGTGTGTGTGTGTGTGTGTGTCTGCCACCCAGAGCAGAGGTGTGTGTGTGTGTGTGTCTGCCACCCAGAGCAGAGGTGTGTGTGTGTGTGTGTCTGCCACCCAGAGCAGAGGTGTGTGTGTGTGTGTCTCTGCCACCCAGAGCAGAGGTGTGTGTGTGTGTGTCTCTGCCACCCAGAGCAGAGGTGTGTGTGTCTCTGCCACCCAGAGCAGAGCTGTGTGTGTGTGTGTCTCTGCCACCCAGAGCAGAGGTGTGTGTGTGTGTGTGTGTGTGTGTCTCTGCCACCCAGAGCAGAGCTGTGTGTGTGTCTCTGCCACCCAGAGCAGAGCTGTGTGTGTGTCTCTGCCACCCAGAGCAGAGCTGTGTGTGTGTCTCTGCCACCCAGAGCAGAGGTGTGTGTGTGTGTGTCTGCCACCCAGAGCAGAGGTGTGTGTGTGTGTCTGCCACCCAGAGCAGAGGTGTGTGTGTGTGTCTGCCACCCAGAGCAGAGCTGTGTGTGTGTTTGCCACCCAGAGCAGAGCTGTGTGTGTGTCTCTGCCCCCAGAGCAGAGCTGTGTGTGTGTCTCTGCCCCCAGAGCAGAGCTGTGTGTGTTTCTGCCCCAGAGTAGAGCTGTGTGTGTGTGTGTCTCTGCCCCCTCAGCCCCCAGAGCAGATCTGTGTGTCTGTGTGTGTGTGTCTCTGCCACCCAGAGCAGAGCTGTGTGTGTGTGTGTGTCTCTGCCACCCAGAGCAGAGCTGTGTGTGTGTGTGTCTCTGCCACCCAGAGCAGAGCTGTGTGTGTGTGTGTGTGTGTCTCTGCCACCCAGAGCAGAGGTGTGTGTGTGTCTCTGCCTCCCAGAGCAGAGGTGTGTGTGTGTGTGTCGCTTCCGCCCAGAGCAGAGCTGTGTGTGTGTGTCTCTGCCACCCAGAGCAGAGCTGTGTGTGTGTGTCTCTGCCACCCAGAGCAGAGCTGTGTGTGTGTGTCTCTGCCACCCAGAGCAGAGGTGTGTGTGTGTGTGTGTCTCTGCCACCCCGAGCAGAGGTGTGTGTGTCTCTGCCACCCAGAGCAGAGCTGTGTGTGTGTGTGTCTCTGCCACCCAGAGCAGAGCTGTGTGTGTGTGTGTCTGCCACCCAGAGCAGAGCTGTGTGTGTGTGTCTGCCACCCGGAGCAGAGCTGTGTGTGTGTCTGCCACCCAGAGCAGAGGTGTGTGTGTGTGTGTCTGCCACCCAGAGCAGAGGTGTGTGTGTGTGTGTCTGCCACCCAGAGCAGAGGTGTGTGTGTGTGTGTGTGTGTGTGTCTGCCACCCAGAGCAGAGGTGTGTGTGTGTGTGTGTCTGCCACCCAGAGCAGAGGTGTGTGTGTGTGTGTCTCTGCCACCCAGAGCAGAGGTGTGTGTGTGTCTCTGCCACCCAGAGCAGAGGTGTGTGTGTGTGTGTCTCTGCCACCCAGAGCAGAGGTGTGTGTGTCTCTGCCACCCAGAGCAGAGCTGTGTGTGTGTGTGTCTCTGCCACCCAGAGCAGAGGTGTGTGTGTGTGTGTGTGTGTGTGTCTCTGCCACCCAGAGCAGAGCTGTGTGTGTGTGTCTCTGCCACCCAGAGCAGAGCTGTGTGTGTGTGTGTCTGCCACCCAGAGCAGAGGTGTGTGTGTGTGTCTGCCACCCAGAGCAGAGGTGTGTGTGTGTGTCTGCCACCCAGAGCAGAGCTGTGTGTGTGTTTGCCACCCAGAGCAGAGCTGTGTGTGTGTCTCTGCCCCCAGAGCAGAGCTGTGTGTGTGTCTCTGCCCCCAGAGCAGAGCTGTGTGTGTTTCTGCCCCAGAGTAGAGCTGTGTGTGTGTGTGTCTCTGCCCCCTCAGCCCCCAGAGCAGATCTGTGTGTCTGTGTGTGTGTGTCTCTGCCACCCAGAGCAGAGCTGTGTGTGTGTGTGTGTCTCTGCCACCCAGAGCAGAGCTGTGTGTGTGTGTGTCTCTGCCACCCAGAGCAGAGCTGTGTGTGTGTGTGTGTGTGTCTCTGCCACCCAGAGCAGAGGTGTGTGTGTGTCTCTGCCTCCCAGAGCAGAGGTGTGTGTGTGTGTGTCTCTTCCGCCCAGAGCAGAGCTGTGTGTGTGTGTCTCTGCCACCCAGAGCAGAGCTGTGTGTGTGTGTCTCTGCCACCCAGAGCAGAGCTGTGTGTGTGTGTCTCTGCCACCCAGAGCAGAGGTGTGTGTGTGTGTGTGTCTCTGCCACCCCGAGCAGAGGTGTGTGTGTGTGTGTCTCTGCCACCCCGAGCAGAGCTGTGTGTGTGTGTCTCTGCCACCCCGAGCAGAGCTGTGTGTGTGTGTCTCTGCCACCCAGAGCAGAGGTGTGTGTGTGTGTGTGTGTCTCTGCCACCCAGAGCAGAGGTGTGTGTGTCTCTGCCACCCAGAGCAGAGGTGTGTGTGTCTCTGCCACCCAGAGCAGAGCTGTGTGTGTGTGTGTCTCTGCCACCCAGAGCAGAGGTGTGTGTGTGTGTGTGTGTGTGTGTGTCTCTGCCACCCAGAGCAGAGCTGTGTGTGTGTGTGTCTGCCACCCAGAGCAGAGCTGTGTGTGTGTGTCTGCCACCCAGAGCAGAGCTGTGTGTGTGTGTCTGCCACCCAGAGCAGAGCTGTGTGTGTGTGTCTGCCACCCAGAGCAGAGCTGTGTGTGTGTGTCTGCCACCCAGAGCAGAGCTGTGTGTGTGTCTGCCACCCAGAGCAGAGGTGTGTGTGTGTGTGTCTGCCACCCAGAGCAGAGGTGTGTGTGTGTGTCTCTGCCACCCAGAGCAGAGGTGTGTGTGTGTGTCTCTGCCACCCAGAGCAGAGGTGTGTGTGTGTGTGTCTCTGCCGCCCAGAGCAGAGGTGTGTGTGTGTGTGTGTGTGTCTGCCACCCAGAGCAGAGGTGTGTGTGTGTGTCTCTGCCACCCAGAGCAGAGGTGTGTGTGTCTCTGCCACCCAGAGCAGAGGTGTGTGTGTCTCTGCCACCCAGAGCAGAGCTGTGTGTGCGTGTGTGTGTGTGTGTGTCTCTGCCACCCAGAGCAGAGCTGTGTGTGTGTGTGTCTGCCACCCAGAGCAGAGCTGTGTGTGTGTGTGTCTCTGCCACCCAGAGCAGAGCTGTGTGTGTGTGTGTCTCTGCCACCCAGAGCAGAGGTGTGTGTGTGTGTCTCTGCCACCCAGAGCAGAGCTGTGTGTGTGTGTGTCTGCCACCCAGAGCAGAGCTGTGTGTGTGTGTCTGCCACCCAGAGCAGAGCTGTGTGTGTGTGTCTGCCACCCAGAGCAGAGCTGTGTGTGTGTTTGCCACCCAGAGCAGAGCTGTGTGTGTGTCTGCCACCCAGAGCAGAGGTGTGTGTGTGTGTGTGTCTGCCACCCAGAGCAGAGGTGTGTGTGTGTGTGTGTCTGCCACCCAGAGCAGAGGTGTGTGTGTGTGTGTGTCTGCCACCCAGAGCAGAGGTGTGTGTGTGTGTGTCTCTGCCACCCAGAGCAGAGGTGTGTGTGTGTGTGTGTGTGTCTCTGCCACCCAGAGCAGAGGTGTGTGTGTCTCTGCCACCCAGAGCAGAGGTGTGTGTGTCTCTGCCACCCAGAGCAGAGGTGTGTGTGTCTCTGCCACCCAGAGCAGAGGTGTGTGTGTGTGTGTGTCTCTGCCACCCAGAGCAGAGGTGTGTGTGTGTGTGTGTCTCTGCCACCCAGAGCGGAGGTGTGTGTGTGTGTGTGTCTCTGCCACCCAGAGCGGAGGTGTGTGTGTGTGTGTGTGTGTCTCTGCCACCCAGAGCGGAGGTGTGTGTGTGTGTGTGTGTCTCTGCCACCCAGAGCGGAGGTGTGTGTGTGTGTGTGTCTCTGCCACCCAGAGCGGAGGTGTGTGTGTGTGTGTGTGTCTCTGCCACCCAGAGCGGAGGTGTGTGTGTGTGTGTGTCTCTGCCACCCAGAGCAGAGGTGTGTGTGTGTGTGTCTGCCACCCAGAGCAGAGGTGTGTGTGTGTGTGTCTGCCACCCAGAGCAGAGCTGTGTGTGTGTGTGTGTCTGCCACCCAGAGCAGAGCTGTGTGTGTGTGTGTCTGCCACCCAGAGCAGAGCTGTGTGTGTGTCTGCCACCCAGAGCAGAGGTGTGTGTGTGTGTGTCTGCCACCCAGAGCAGAGGTGTGTGTGTGTGTGTCTCTGCCACCCAGAGCAGAGGTGTGTGTGTGTGTGTGTGTCTCTGCCACCCAGAGCAGAGGTGTGTGTGTGTCTGCCACCCAGAGCAGAGGTGTGTGTGTGTGTGTGTGTCTCTGCCACCCAGAGCAGAGGTGTGTGTGTGTGTGTGTGTGTCTCTGCCACCCAGAGCAGAGGTGTGTGTGTGTGTGTGTGTGTGTGTCTCTGCCACCCAGAGCAGAGGTGTGTGTGTGTGTGTGTGTGTCTCTGCCACCCATAGCAGAGGTGTGTGTGTGTGTGTGTGTGTGTGTGTGTGTCTCTGCCACCCAGAGCAGAGGTGTGTGTGTGTGTGTGTGTGTCTCTGCCACCCAGAGCAGAGGTGTGTGTGTGTGTGTGTGTGTCTCTGCCACCCAGAGCAGAGGTGTGTGTGTCTCTGCCACCCAGAGCAGAGGTGTGTGTGTCTCTGCCACCCAGAGCAGAGGTGTGTGTGTGTCTCTGCCACCCAGAGCAGAGGTGTGTGTGTGTCTCTGCCACCCAGAGCAGAGGTGTGTGTGTGTGTGTGTGTCTCTGCCACCCAGAGCAGAGGTGTGTGTGTGTGTGTCTCTGCCACCCAGAGCAGAGGTGTGTGTGTGTGTGTCTCTGCCACCCAGAGCAGAGGTGTGTGTGTCTCTGCCACCCAGAGCAGAGGTGTGTGTGTCTCTGCCACCCAGAGCAGAGGTGTGTGTGTGTCTCTGCCACCCAGAGCAGAGGTGTGTGTGTGTGTGCGTCTCTTCCACCCAGAGCAGAGGTGTGTGTGTGTGTGTGTCTCTGCCACCCAGAGCAGAGGTGTGTGTGTGTGTGTGTCTCTGCCACCCAGAGCAGAGGTGTGTGTGTGTGTGTCTCTGCCACCCAGAGCAGAGGTGTGTGTGTGTGTGTGTGTCTCTGCCACCCAGAGCAGAGGTGTGTGTGTGTGTGTGTGTCTCTGCCACCCAGAGCAGAGGTGTGTGTGTGTGTGTCTCTGCCACCCAGAGCAGAGGTGTGTGTGTGTGTGTGTGTGTCTCTGCCACCCAGAGCAGACGTGTGTGTGTGTGTGTGTGTGTGTGTCTCTGCCACCCAGAGCAGACTTGTGTGTGTGTGTGTGTGTGTGTGTGTGTGTGTGTCTCTGCCACCCAGAGCAGAGGTGTGTGTGTGTGTGTCTCTGCCACCCAGAGCAGAGGTGTGTGTGTGTGTGTCTCTGCCACCCAGAGCAGAGGTGTGTGTGTGTGTGTCTCTGCCACCCAGAGCAGAGGTGTGTGTGTGTCTCTGCCACCCAGAGCAGAGGTGTGTGTGTGTCTCTGCCACCCAGAGCAGAGGTGTGTGTGTGTGTGTCTCTGCCACCCAGAGCAGAGGTGTGTGTGTGTGCGTCTCATCCACCCAGAGCAGAGCTGTGTGTGTGTGTGTTTCTCTGCCACCCAGAGCAGAGGTGTGTGTGTGTGTGTCTCTGCCACCCATATCAGAGCTGTGTGTGTGTATGTCTCTGCCACCCAGAGCGGAGCTGTGTGTGTCTCTGCCCTCTCTGCCCCCAGAGCAGAGCTGTTTGTGTGTGTCTCTGCGACCCAGAGCAGAGGTGTGTGTGTGTGTGTCTCTGCCACCCAGAGCAGAGGTGCGTGTGTGTGTGTCTCTGCCACCCAGAGCAGAGGTGTGTGTGTGTGTCTCTGCCACCCAGAGCAGAGATGTGTGTGTGTGTGTCTCTGCCACCCAGAGCAGAGGTGTGTGTGTCTCTGCCACCCAGAGCAGAGGTGTGTGTGTCTCTGCCACCCAGAGCAGAGGTGTGTGTGTGTCTCTGCCACCCAGAGCAGAGGTGTGTGTGTGTCTCTGCCACCCAGAGCAGAGGTGTGTGTGTGTCTCTGCCACCCAGAGCAGAGGTGTGTGTGTGTCTCTGCCATCCAGAGCAGAGGTGTGTGTGTCTCTGCCACCCAGAGCAGAGGTGTGTGTGTGTGTGTGTCTCTGCCACCCAGAGCAGAGGTGTGTGTGTGTGTGTGTGTCTCTGCCACCCAGAGCAGAGGTGTGTGTGTGTGTGTGTCTCTGCCACCCAGAGCAGAGCTGTGTGTGTGTGTGTCTCATCCACCCAGAGCAGAGCTGTGTGTGTGTGTGTGTCTCTGCCACCCAGAGCAGAGGTGTGTGTGTGTGTGTGTGTGTGTGTGTGTGTGTGTGTGTGTCTCTGCCACCCAGAGCAGAGCTGTGTGTGTGTGTCTCTGCCACCCAGAGCAGAGCTGTGTGTGTGTGTGTGTCTGCCACCCAGAGCAGAGCTGTGTGTGTGTGTGTGTCTGCCACCCAGAGCAGAGCTGTGTGTGTGTGTGTGTCTGCCACCCAGAGCAGAGCTGTGTGTGTGTGTGTGTCTGCCACCCAGAGCAGAGCTGTGTGTGTGTGTGTGTCTGCCACCCAGAGCAGAGGTGTGTGTGTGTGTGTGTGTGTGTCTCTGCCACCCAGAGCAGAGCTGTGTGTGTGTGTCTCTGCCACCCAGAGCAGAGCTGTGTGTGTGTGTGTCTGCCACCCAGAGCAGAGGTGTGTGTGTGTGTCTGCCACCCAGAGCAGAGGTGTGTGTGTGTGTCTGCCACCCAGAGCAGAGCTGTGTGTGTGTTTGCCACCCAGAGCAGAGCTGTGTGTGTGTCTCTGCCCCCAGAGCAGAGCTGTGTGTGTGTCTCTGCCCCCAGAGCAGAGCTGTGTGTGTTTCTGCCCCAGAGTAGAGCTGTGTGTGTGTGTGTCTCTGCCCCCTCAGCCCCCAGAGCAGATCTGTGTGTCTGTGTGTGTGTGTCTCTGCCACCCAGAGCAGAGCTGTGTGTGTGTGTGTGTCTCTGCCACCCAGAGCAGAGCTGTGTGTGTGTGTGTCTCTGCCACCCAGAGCAGAGCTGTGTGTGTGTGTGTGTGTGTCTCTGCCACCCAGAGCAGAGGTGTGTGTGTGTCTCTGCCTCCCAGAGCAGAGGTGTGTGTGTGTGTGTCTCTTCCGCCCAGAGCAGAGCTGTGTGTGTGTGTCTCTGCCACCCAGAGCAGAGCTGTGTGTGTGTGTCTCTGCCACCCAGAGCAGAGCTGTGTGTGTGTGTCTCTGCCACCCAGAGCAGAGGTGTGTGTGTGTGTGTGTCTCTGCCACCCCGAGCAGAGGTGTGTGTGTGTGTGTCTCTGCCACCCCGAGCAGAGCTGT
This sequence comes from Amia ocellicauda, assembly GCF_036373705.1. Lineage (NCBI taxonomy): Eukaryota > Metazoa > Chordata > Actinopteri > Amiiformes > Amiidae > Amia > Amia ocellicauda. The sequence goes on along the minus strand of NC_089851.1, from coordinate 47,388,545 downwards.
GTGTGTGTGTCTCTGCCACCCCGAGCAGAGCTGTGTGTGTGTGTCTCTGCCACCCAGAGCAGAGGTGTGTGTGTGTGTGTGTGTCTCTGCCACCCAGAGCAGAGGTGTGTGTGTCTCTGCCACCCAGAGCAGAGGTGTGTGTGTCTCTGCCACCCAGAGCAGAGCTGTGTGTGTGTGTGTCTCTGCCACCCAGAGCAGAGGTGTGTGTGTGTGTGTGTGTGTGTGTGTCTCTGCCACCCAGAGCAGAGCTGTGTGTGTGTGTGTCTGCCACCCAGAGCAGAGCTGTGTGTGTGTGTCTGCCACCCAGAGCAGAGCTGTGTGTGTGTGTCTGCCACCCAGAGCAGAGCTGTGTGTGTGTGTCTGCCACCCAGAGCAGAGCTGTGTGTGTGTGTCTGCCACCCAGAGCAGAGCTGTGTGTGTGTCTGCCACCCAGAGCAGAGGTGTGTGTGTGTGTGTCTGCCACCCAGAGCAGAGGTGTGTGTGTGTGTCTCTGCCACCCAGAGCAGAGGTGTGTGTGTGTGTCTCTGCCACCCAGAGCAGAGGTGTGTGTGTGTGTGTCTCTGCCGCCCAGAGCAGAGGTGTGTGTGTGTGTGTGTGTGTCTGCCACCCAGAGCAGAGGTGTGTGTGTGTGTCTCTGCCACCCAGAGCAGAGGTGTGTGTGTCTCTGCCACCCAGAGCAGAGGTGTGTGTGTCTCTGCCACCCAGAGCAGAGCTGTGTGTGCGTGTGTGTGTGTGTGTGTCTCTGCCACCCAGAGCAGAGCTGTGTGTGTGTGTGTCTGCCACCCAGAGCAGAGCTGTGTGTGTGTGTGTCTCTGCCACCCAGAGCAGAGCTGTGTGTGTGTGTGTCTCTGCCACCCAGAGCAGAGGTGTGTGTGTGTGTCTCTGCCACCCAGAGCAGAGCTGTGTGTGTGTGTGTCTGCCACCCAGAGCAGAGCTGTGTGTGTGTGTCTGCCACCCAGAGCAGAGCTGTGTGTGTGTGTCTGCCACCCAGAGCAGAGCTGTGTGTGTGTTTGCCACCCAGAGCAGAGCTGTGTGTGTGTCTGCCACCCAGAGCAGAGGTGTGTGTGTGTGTGTGTCTGCCACCCAGAGCAGAGGTGTGTGTGTGTGTGTGTCTGCCACCCAGAGCAGAGGTGTGTGTGTGTGTGTGTCTGCCACCCAGAGCAGAGGTGTGTGTGTGTGTGTGTCTGCCACCCAGAGCAGAGGTGTGTGTGTGTGTGTCTCTGCCACCCAGAGCAGAGGTGTGTGTGTGTGTGTGTGTGTCTCTGCCACCCAGAGCAGAGGTGTGTGTGTCTCTGCCACCCAGAGCAGAGGTGTGTGTGTCTCTGCCACCCAGAGCAGAGGTGTGTGTGTGTGTGTGTCTCTGCCACCCAGAGCAGAGGTGTGTGTGTGTGTGTGTCTCTGCCACCCAGAGCGGAGGTGTGTGTGTGTGTGTGTCTCTGCCACCCAGAGCGGAGGTGTGTGTGTGTGTGTGTGTGTGTCTCTGCCACCCAGAGCGGAGGTGTGTGTGTGTGTGTGTGTCTCTGCCACCCAGAGCGGAGGTGTGTGTGTGTGTGTGTCTCTGCCACCCAGAGCGGAGGTGTGTGTGTGTGTGTGTGTCTCTGCCACCCAGAGCGGAGGTGTGTGTGTGTGTGTGTCTCTGCCACCCAGAGCAGAGGTGTGTGTGTGTGTGTCTGCCACCCAGAGCAGAGGTGTGTGTGTGTGTGTCTGCCACCCAGAGCAGAGCTGTGTGTGTGTGTGTGTCTGCCACCCAGAGCAGAGCTGTGTGTGTGTGTGTCTGCCACCCAGAGCAGAGCTGTGTGTGTGTCTGCCACCCAGAGCAGAGGTGTGTGTGTGTGTGTCTGCCACCCAGAGCAGAGGTGTGTGTGTGTGTGTCTCTGCCACCCAGAGCAGAGGTGTGTGTGTGTGTGTGTGTCTCTGCCACCCAGAGCAGAGGTGTGTGTGTGTCTGCCACCCAGAGCAGAGGTGTGTGTGTGTGTGTGTGTCTCTGCCACCCAGAGCAGAGGTGTGTGTGTGTGTGTGTGTGTCTCTGCCACCCAGAGCAGAGGTGTGTGTGTGTGTGTGTGTGTGTGTCTCTGCCACCCAGAGCAGAGGTGTGTGTGTGTGTGTGTGTGTCTCTGCCACCCAGAGCAGAGGTGTGTGTGTGTGTGTGTGTGTGTGTGTCTCTGCCACCCAGAGCAGAGGTGTGTGTGTGTGTGTGTGTGTCTCTGCCACCCAGAGCAGAGGTGTGTGTGTGTGTGTGTGTGTCTCTGCCACCCAGAGCAGAGGTGTGTGTGTCTCTGCCACCCAGAGCAGAGGTGTGTGTGTCTCTGCCACCCAGAGCAGAGGTGTGTGTGTGTCTCTGCCACCCAGAGCAGAGGTGTGTGTGTGTCTCTGCCACCCAGAGCAGAGGTGTGTGTATGTGTGTGTGTCTCTGCCACCCAGAGCAGAGGTGTGTGTGTGTGTGTCTCTGCCACCCAGAGCAGAGGTGTGTGTGTCTCTGCCACCCAGAGCAGAGGTGTGTGTGTCTCTGCCACCCAGAGCAGAGGTGTGTGTGTGTCTCTGCCACCCAGAGCAGAGGTGTGTGTGTGTGTGCGTCTCTTCCACCCAGAGCAGAGGTGTGTGTGTGTGTGTGTCTCTGCCACCCAGAGCAGAGGTGTGTGTGTGTGTGTGTCTCTGCCACCCAGAGCAGAGGTGTGTGTGTGTGTGTCTCTGCCACCCAGAGCAGAGGTGTGTGTGTGTGTGTGTGTCTCTGCCACCCAGAGCAGAGGTGTGTGTGTGTGTGTGTGTCTCTGCCACCCAGAGCAGAGGTGTGTGTGTGTGTGTCTCTGCCACCCAGAGCAGAGGTGTGTGTGTGTGTGTGTGTGTCTCTGCCACCCAGAGCAGACGTGTGTGTGTGTGTGTGTGTGTGTGTCTCTGCCACCCAGAGCAGACTTGTGTGTGTGTGTGTGTGTGTGTGTGTGTGTGTGTCTCTGCCACCCAGAGCAGAGGTGTGTGTGTGTGTGTCTCTGCCACCCAGAGCAGAGGTGTGTGTGTGTGTGTCTCTGCCACCCAGAGCAGAGGTGTGTGTGTGTCTCTGCCACCCAGAGCAGAGGTGTGTGTGTGTCTCTGCCACCCAGAGCAGAGGTGTGTGTGTGTGTGTCTCTGCCACCCAGAGCAGAGGTGTGTGTGTGTGCGTCTCATCCACCCAGAGCAGAGCTGTGTGTGTGTGTGTTTCTCTGCCACCCAGAGCAGAGGTGTGTGTGTGTGTGTCTCTGCCACCCATATCAGAGCTGTGTGTGTGTATGTCTCTGCCACCCAGAGCGGAGCTGTGTGTGTCTCTGCCCTCTCTGCCCCCAGAGCAGAGCTGTTTGTGTGTGTCTCTGCGACCCAGAGCAGAGGTGTGTGTGTGTGTGTCTCTGCCACCCAGAGCAGAGGTGCGTGTGTGTGTGTCTCTGCCACCCAGAGCAGAGGTGTGTGTGTGTGTCTCTGCCACCCAGAGCAGAGATGTGTGTGTGTGTGTCTCTGCCACCCAGAGCAGAGGTGTGTGTGTGTGTGTCTCTGCCACCCAGAGCAGAGGTGTGTGTGTCTCTGCCACCCAGAGCAGAGGTGTGTGTGTGTCTCTGCCACCCAGAGCAGAGGTGTGTGTGTGTCTCTGCCACCCAGAGCAGAGGTGTGTGTGTGTCTCTGCCACCCAGAGCAGAGGTGTGTGTGTGTCTCTGCCATCCAGAGCAGAGGTGTGTGTGTCTCTGCCACCCAGAGCAGAGGTGTGTGTGTGTGTGTGTCTCTGCCACCCAGAGCAGAGGTGTGTGTGTGTGTGTGTGTCTCTGCCACCCAGAGCAGAGGTGTGTGTGTGTGTGTGTCTCTGCCACCCAGAGCAGAGCTGTGTGTGTGTGTGTCTCATCCACCCAGAGCAGAGCTGTGTGTGTGTGTGTGTCTCTGCCACCCAGAGCAGAGGTGTGTGTGTGTGTGTGTGTGTGTGTGTGTGTGTGTGTCTCTGCCACCCAGAGCAGAGCTGTGTGTGTGTGTCTCTGCCACCCAGAGCAGAGCTGTGTGTGTGTGTGTGTCTGCCACCCAGAGCAGAGCTGTGTGTGTGTGTGTGTCTGCCACCCAGAGCAGAGCTGTGTGTGTGTGTGTGTCTGCCACCCAGAGCAGAGCTGTGTGTGTGTGTGTGTCTGCCACCCAGAGCAGAGCTGTGTGTGTGTGTGTGTCTGCCACCCAGAGCAGAGCTGTGTGTGTGTGTGTGTCTGCCACCCAGAGCAGAGCTGTGTGTGTGTGTGTGTCTGCCACCCAGAGCAGAGCTGTGTGTGTGTGTGTGTCTGCCACCCAGAGCAGAGCTGTGTGTGTGTGTGTCTGCCACCCAGAGCAGAGCTGTGTGTGTGTCTGCCACCCAGAGCAGAGCTGTGTGTGTGTCTGCCACCCAGAGCAGAGCTGTGTTTGTGTGTGTCTGCCACCCAGAGCAGAGGTGTGTGTGTGTGTGTCTCTGCCACCCAGAGCAGAGGTGTGTGTGTGTGTGTGTGTCTCTGCCACCCAGAGCAGAGGTGTGTGTGTGTGTGTCTCTGCCACCCAGAGCAGAGGTGTGTGTGTGTGTCTCTGCCACCCAGAGCAGAGGTGTGTGTGTGTGTGTCTCTGCCACCCAGAGCAGAGGTGTGTGTGTGTCTCTGCCACCCAGAGCAGAGGTGTGTGTGTGTCTCTGCCACCCAGAGCAGAGGTGTGTGTGTGTGTGTCTCTGCCACCCAGAGCAGAGGTGTGTGTGTGTGCGTCTCATCCACCCAGAGCAGAGCTGTGTGTGTGTGTGTTTCTCTGCCACCCAGAGCAGAGGTGTGTGTGTGTGTGTCTCTGCCACCCATATCAGAGCTGTGTGTGTGTATGTCTCTGCCACCCAGAGCGGAGCTGTGTGTGTCTCTGCCCTCTCTGCCCCCAGAGCAGAGCTGTTTGTGTGTGTCTCTGCGACCCAGAGCAGAGGTGTGTGTGTGTGTGTCTCTGCCACCCAGAGCAGAGGTGCGTGTGTGTGTGTCTCTGCCACCCAGAGCAGAGGTGTGTGTGTGTGTCTCTGCCACCCAGAGCAGAGATGTGTGTGTGTGTGTGTGTGTGTCTCTGCCACCCAGAGCAGAGGTGTGTGTGTGTGTGTCTCTGCCACCCATATCAGAGCTGTGTGTGTGTATGTCTCTGCCACCCAGAGCGGAGCTGTGTGTGTCTCTGCCCTCTCTGCCCCCAGAGCAGAGCTGTTTGTGTGTGTCTCTGCGACCCAGAGCAGAGGTGTGTGTGTGTGTGTCTCTGCCACCCAGAGCAGAGGTGCGTGTGTGTGTGTCTCTGCCACCCAGAGCAGAGGTGTGTGTGTGTGTCTCTGCCACCCAGAGCAGAGATGTGTGTGTGTGTGTCTCTGCCACCCAGAGCAGAGGTGTGTGTGTGTGTGTCTCTGCCACCCAGAGCAGAGGTGTGTGTGTCTCTGCCACCCAGAGCAGAGGTGTGTGTGTGTCTCTGCCACCCAGAGCAGAGGTGTGTGTGTGTCTCTGCCACCCAGAGCAGAGGTGTGTGTGTGTCTCTGCCACCCAGAGCAGAGGTGTGTGTGTGTCTCTGCCACCCAGAGCAGAGGTGTGTGTGTGTCTCTGCCACCCAGAGCAGAGGTGTGTGTGTGTCTCTGCCATCCAGAGCAGAGGTGTGTGTGTCTCTGCCACCCAGAGCAGAGGTGTGTGTGTGTGTGTGTCTCTGCCACCCAGAGCAGAGGTGTGTGTGTGTGTGTGTGTCTCTGCCACCCAGAGCAGAGGTGTGTGTGTGTGTGTGTCTCTGCCACCCAGAGCAGAGCTGTGTGTGTGTGTGTCTCATCCACCCAGAGCAGAGCTGTGTGTGTGTGTGTGTCTCTGCCACCCAGAGCAGAGGTGTGTGTGTGTGTGTGTGTGTGTGTGTGTGTGTGTGTGTGTGTGTCTCTGCCACCCAGAGCAGAGCTGTGTGTGTGTGTCTCTGCCACCCAGAGCAGAGCTGTGTGTGTGTGTGTGTCTGCCACCCAGAGCAGAGCTGTGTGTGTGTGTGTGTCTGCCACCCAGAGCAGAGCTGTGTGTGTGTGTGTGTCTGCCACCCAGAGCAGAGCTGTGTGTGTGTGTGTGTCTGCCACCCAGAGCAGAGCTGTGTGTGTGTGTGTGTCTGCCACCCAGAGCAGAGCTGTGTGTGTGTGTGTGTCTGCCACCCAGAGCAGAGCTGTGTGTGTGTGTGTGTCTGCCACCCAGAGCAGAGCTGTGTGTGTGTGTGTGTCTGCCACCCAGAGCAGAGCTGTGTGTGTGTCTGCCACCCAGAGCAGAGCTGTGTGTGTGTCTGCCACCCAGAGCAGAGCTGTGTTTGTGTGTGTCTGCCACCCAGAGCAGAGGTGTGTGTGTGTGTGTCTCTGCCACCCAGAGCAGAGGTGTGTGTGTGTGTGTGTGTCTCTGCCACCCAGAGCAGAGGTGTGTGTGTGTGTGTCTCTGCCACCCAGAGCAGAGGTGTGTGTGTGTGTCTCTGCCACCCAGAGCAGAGGTGTGTGTGTGTGTGTCTCTGCCACCCAGAGCAGAGGTGTGTGTGTGTCTCTGCCACCCAGAGCAGAGGTGTGTGTGTGTCTCTGCCACCCAGAGCAGAGGTGTGTGTGTGTGTGTCTCTGCCACCCAGAGCAGAGGTGTGTGTGTGTGCGTCTCATCCACCCAGAGCAGAGCTGTGTGTGTGTGTGTTTCTCTGCCACCCAGAGCAGAGGTGTGTGTGTGTGTGTCTCTGCCACCCATATCAGAGCTGTGTGTGTGTATGTCTCTGCCACCCAGAGCGGAGCTGTGTGTGTCTCTGCCCTCTCTGCCCCCAGAGCAGAGCTGTTTGTGTGTGTCTCTGCGACCCAGAGCAGAGGTGTGTGTGTGTGTGTCTCTGCCACCCAGAGCAGAGGTGCGTGTGTGTGTGTCTCTGCCACCCAGAGCAGAGGTGTGTGTGTGTGTCTCTGCCACCCAGAGCAGAGATGTGTGTGTGTGTGTGTGTGTCTCTGCCACCCAGACCAGAGGTGTGTGTGTGTGTGTCTCTGCCACTCAGAGCAGAGGTGTGTGTGTGTGTGTCTCTGCCACCCAGAGCAGAGGTGTGTGTGTCTCTGCCACCCAGAGCAGAGGTGTGTGTGTGTCTCTGCCACCCAGAGCAGAGGTGTGTGTGTGTCTCTGCCACCCAGAGCAGAGGTGTGTGTGTGTCTCTGCCACCCAGAGCAGAGGTGTGTGTGTGTCTCTGCCATCCAGAGCAGAGGTGTGTGTGTCTCTGCCACCCAGAGCAGAGGTGTGTGTGTGTGTGTGTCTCTGCCACCCAGAGCAGAGGTGTGTGTGTGTGTGTGTGTCTCTGCCACCCAGAGCAGAGGTGTGTGTGTGTGTGTGTCTCTGCCACCCAGAGCAGAGCTGTGTGTGTGTGTGTCTCATCCACCCAGAGCAGAGCTGTGTGTGTGTGTGTGTCTCTGCCACCCAGAGCAGAGGTGTGTGTGTGTGTGTGTGTGTGTGTGTGTGTGTGTGTGTGTGTGTCTCTGCCACCCAGAGCAGAGCTGTGTGTGTGTGTCTCTGCCACCCAGAGCAGAGCTGTGTGTGTGTGTGTGTCTGCCACCCAGAGCAGAGCTGTGTGTGTGTGTGTGTCTGCCACCCAGAGCAGAGCTGTGTGTGTGTGTGTGTCTGCCACCCAGAGCAGAGCTGTGTGTGTGTGTGTGTCTGCCACCCAGAGCAGAGCTGTGTGTGTGTGTGTGTCTGCCACCCAGAGCAGAGCTGTGTGTGTGTGTGTGTCTGCCACCCAGAGCAGAGCTGTGTGTGTGTGTGTGTCTGCCACCCAGAGCAGAGCTGTGTGTGTGTGTGTGTCTGCCACCCAGAGCAGAGCTGTGTGTGTGTCTGCCACCCAGAGCAGAGCTGTGTGTGTGTCTGCCACCCAGAGCAGAGCTGTGTGTGTGTCTGCCACCCAGAGCAGAGCTGTGTTTGTGTGTGTCTGCCACCCAGAGCAGAGGTGTGTGTGTGTGTGTCTCTGCCACCCAGAGCAGAGGTGTGTGTGTGTGTGTTTCTCATCCACCCAGAGCAGAGCTGTGTGTGTGTGTGTCTCTGCCACCCAGAGCAGAGGTGTGTGTGTGTGTCTCTGCCACCCAGAGCAGAGGTGTGTGTGTGTCTCTGCCACCCAGAGCAGAGGTGTGTGTGTGTCTCTGCCACCCAGAGCAGAGGTGTGTGTGTGTGTGTGTGTGTGTGTGTGTGTCTCTGCCACCCAGAGCAGAGGTGTGTGTGTGTCTCTGCCACCCAGAGCTGAGGTGTGTGTGTGTCTCTGCCACCCATAGCAGAGCTGTGTGTGTGTGTGTCTCTGCCACCCATAGCAGAGCTGTGTGTGTGTGTGTCTCTGCCAAGCAGAGCGGAGCTGTGTGTGTGTGTGTGTCTCTGCCACCCAGAGCAGAGGTGTGTGTGTCTGTGTGTCTCTGCCACCCAGAGCAGAGGTGTGTGTGTGTGTCTGTGTGTCTCTGCCACCCAGAGCACAGGTGTGTGTGTCTGTGTGTCTCTGCCACCCAGAGCACAGGCGTGTGTGTCTGTGTGTCTCTGCCACCCAGAGCACAGGTGTGTGTGTCTGTGTGTCTCTGCCACCCAGAGCAGAGGTGTGTGTGTGTGTCTCTGCCACCCAGAGCAGAGGTGTGTGTGTGTGTGTGTGTGTGTCTCTGCCACCCAAAGCAGAGGTGTGTGTGTGTGTCTCTGCCACCCAGAGCAGAGGTGTGTGTGTCTCTGCCACCCAGAGCAGAGGTGTGTGTGTCTCTGCCACCCAGAGCAGAGGTGTGTGTGTGTGTTTGTCTCATCCACCCAGAGCAGAGGTGTGTGTGTGTGTGTCTCTGCCACCCAGAGCAGAGGTGTGTGTGTGTGTCTCTACCACCCAGAGCAGAGGTGTGTGTGTGTGTGTGTGTGTGTGTGTGTCTGCCACCCAGAGCAGAGGTGTGTGTGTGTCTCTGCCACCCATAGCAGAGCTGTGTGTGTGTGTGTCTCTGCCACCCATAGCAGAGCTGTGTGTGTGTGTGTCTCTGCCAACCAGAGCGGAGCTGTGTGTGTGTGTGTGTCTCTGCCACCCAGAGCAGAGGTGTGTGTGTGTGTCTCTGCCACCCAGAGCAGAGGTGTGTGTGTGTGTGTCTCTACCACCCAGAGCAGAGGTGTGTGTGTCTGTGTGTCTCTGCCACCCAGAGCAGAGCTGTGTGTGTGTCTGCCACCCAGAGCAGAGCTGTGTGTGTGTCTGCCACCCAGAGCAGAGCTGTGTGTGTGTCTGCCACCCAGAGCAGAGGTGTGTGTGTGTCTGCCACCCAGAGCAGAGGTGTGTGTGTGTCTGCCACCCAGAGCAGAGGTGTGTGTGTGTGTGTCTGCCACCCAGAGCAGAGGTGTGTGTGTGTGTGTGTCTGCCACCCAGAGCAGAGGTGTGTGTGTGTGTGTGTCTCTGCCACCCAGAGCAGAGGTGTGTGTGTGTGTGTCTCTGCCACCCAGAGCAGAGCTGTGTGTGTGTGTGTCTCATCCACCCAGAGCAGAGGTGTGTGTGTGTGTGTGTGTGTGTGTGTCTGCCACCCAGATCAGAGCTGTGTGTGTGTGTGTCTGCCACCCAGATCAGAGCTGTGTGTGTGTGTGTCTGCCACCCAGAGCAGAGCTGTGTGTGTGTGTGTCTGCCACCCAGAGCAGAGCTGTGTGTGTGTGTGTCTGCCACCCAGAGCAGAGCTGTGTGTGTGTGTGTCTGCCACCCAGAGCAGAGCTGTGTGTGTGTGTGTGTCTGCCACCCAGAGCAGAGCTGTGTGTGTGTGTGTGTCTGCCACCCAGAGCAGAGCTGTGTGTGTGTGTGTGTCTGCCACCCAGAGCAGAGCTGTGTGTGTGTGTGTGTCTGCCACCCAGAGCAGAGCTGTGTGTGTGTGTGTGTCTGCCACCCAGAGCAGAGCTGTGTGTGTGTGTGTCTGCCACCCAGAGCAGAGCTGTGTGTGTGTGTGTCTGCCACCCAGAGCAGAGCTGTGTGTGTGTGTGTCTGCCACCCAGAGCAGAGCTGTGTGTGTGTGTGTCTGCCACCCAGAGCAGAGGTGTGTGTGTCTCTGCCACCCAGAGCAGAGGTGTGTGTGTGTGTCTCTGCCACCCAGAGCAGAGGTGTGTGTGTGTCTCTGCCACCCAGAGCAGAGGTGTGTGTGTGTGTGTGTGTGTGTGTGTGTGTGTCTCTGCCACCCAGAGCAGAGGTGTGTGTGTGTCTCTGCCACCCAGAGCAGAGGTGTGTGTGTGTCTCTGCCACCCAGAGCAGAGGTGTGTGTGTGTCTCTGCCAACCAGAGCGGAGCTGTGTGTGTGTGTGTGTCTCTGCCACCCAGAGCAGAGGTGTGTGTGTGTGTGTGTCTCTGCCACCCAGAGCAGAGGTGTGTGTGTGTGTGTGTGTCTGCCACCCAGAGCAGAGCTGTGTGTGTGTGTGTCTGCGTCTCTGCCACCCAGAGCAGAGGTGTGTGTGTGTGTGTGTGTGTCTCTGCCACCCAGAGCAGAGGTGTGTGTGTGTGTGTGTGTGTCTCTGCCACCCAGAGCAGAGGTGTGTGTGTGTGTGTGTGTGTGTCTCTGCCACCCAGAGCAGAGGTGTGTGTGTGTGTGTGTGTCTCTGCCACCCAGAGCAGAGGTGTGTGTGTCTCTGCCACCCAGAGCAGAGGTGTGTGTGTCTCTGCCACCCAGAGCAGAGGTGTGTGTGTGTCTCTGCCACCCAGAGCAGAGGTGTGTGTGTGTGTGTGTGTGTCTCTGCCACCCAGAGCAGAGGTGTGTGTGTGTGTGTGTGTCTCTGCCACCCAGAGCAGAGGTGTGTGTGTGTGTGTGTGTCTCTGCCACCCAGAGCAGAGGTGTGTGTGTGTGTGTCTCTGCCACCCAGAGCAGAGGTGTGTGTGTGTGTGTCTCTGCCACCCAGAGCAGAGGTGTGTGTGTGTGTGTGTCTCTGCCACCCAGAGCAGAGGTGTGTGTGTGTGTGTGTCTCTGCCACCCAGAGCAGAGGTGTATGTGTGTGTGTGTGTCTCTGCCACCCAGAGCAGAGGTGTGTGTGTGTGTGTCTCTGCCACCCAGAGCAGAGGTGTGTGTGTGTGTGTCTCTGCCACCCAGAGCAGAGGTGTGTGTGTGTGTGTCTCTGCCACCCATAGCAGAGCTGTGTGTGTGTATGTCTCTGCCACCCAGAGCGGAGCTGTGTGTGTCTCTGCCCTCTCTGCCCCCAGAGCAGAGCTGTTTGTGTGTGTCTCTGCGACCCAGAGCAGAGGTGCGTGTGTGTGTGTCTCTGCCACCCAGAGCAGAGGTGCGTGTGTGTGTGTCTCTGCCACCCAGAGCAGAGGTGTGTGTGTGTGTGTGTGTCTCTGCCACCCAGAGCAGAGGTGTGTGTGTGTGTGTGTCTCTGCCACCCAGAGCAGAGGTGTGTGTGTGTGTGTGTCTGCCACCCAGAGCAGAGCTGTGTGTGTGTCTGCCACCCAGAGCAGAGCTGTGTGTGTGTCTGCCACCCAGAGCAGAGCTGTGTGTGTGTCTGCCACCCAGAGCAGAGGTGTGTGTGTCTCTGCCACCCAGAGCAGAGGTGTGTGTGTCTCTGCCACCCAGAGCAGAGGTGTGTGTGTGTGTCTCTGCCACCCAGAGCAGAGGTGTGTGTGTGTGTGTCTCTGCCACCCAGAGCAGAGGTGTGTGTGTCTCTGCCACCCAGAGCAGAGGTGTGTGTGTGTGTGTCTGCCACCCAGAGCAGAGGTGTGTGTGTGTGTGTCTCTGCCACCCAGAGCAGAGGTGTGTGTGTGTGTGTGTCTCTGCCACCCAGAGCAGAGGTGTGTGTGTGTGTGTCTCTGCCACCCAGAGCAGAGGTGTGTGTGTGTGTGTCTCTGCCACCCAGAGCAGACGTGTGTGTGTGTCTCTGCCACCCAGAGCAGAGGTGTGTGTGTCTCTGCCACCCAGAGCAGAGGTGTGTGTGTGTGTGTGTCTCATCCACCCAGAGCAGAGCTGTGTGTGTGTGTGTCTCTGCCACCCAGAGCAGAGCTGTGTGTGTGTGTCTCTGCCACCCAGAGCAAAGGTGTGTGTGTGTCTCTGCCACCCAGAGCGGAGGTGTGTGTGTGTGTGTGTGTGTGTGTGTGTGTCTCTGCCACCCAGAGCAGAGGTGTGTGTGTGTCTCTGCCACCCAGAGCAGAGGTGTGTGTGTGTCTCTGCCAACCAGAGCGGAGCTGTGTGTGTGTGTGTGTCTCTGCCACCCAGAGCGGAGCTGTGTGTGTGTGTGTGTCTCTGCCACCCAGAGCAGAGGTGTGTGTGTGTGTCTCTGCCACCCAGAGCAGAGGTGTGTGTGTGTGTGTGTCTCTGCCACCCAGAGCAGAGGTGTGTGTGTGTGTGTGTCTCTGCCACCCAGAGCAGAGGTGTGTGTGTGTGTCTCTGCCACCCAGAGCACAGGTGTGTGTGTCTGTGTGTCTCTGCCACCCAGAGCAGAGGTGTGTGTGTGTGTCTCTGCCACCCAGAGCAGAGGTGTGTGTGTGTGTCTCTGCCACCCAAAGCAGAGGTGTGTGTGTGTGTCTCTGCCACCCAGAGCAGAGCTGTGTGTGTGTGTGTCTCTACCACCCAGAGCAGAGCTGTGTGTCTGTGCATCTCTGCCACCAGAGCAGAACTGTGTCTGTGTGTGTGTGTGTGTCTCTGCCACCCAGAGCAGAGCTGTGTGTGTGTGTGTCTGCCACCCAGAGCAGAGCTGTGTGTGTGTTTGTCTGCCACCCAGAGCAGAGCTGTGTGTGTGTGTGTCTGCCACCCAGAGCAGAGCTGTGTGTGTGTGTGTGTCTGCCACCCAGAGCAGAGCTGTGTGTGTGTGTGTCTGCCACCCAGAGCAGAGCTGTGTGTGTGTGTGTCTGCCACCCAGAGCAGAGCTGTGTGTGTGTGTGTCTGCCACCCAGAGCAGAGCTGTGTGTGTGTGTGTCTGCCACCCAGAGCAGAGCTGTGTGTGTGTGTGTCTGCCACCCAGAGCAGAGCTGTGTGTGTGTGTGTCTGCCACCCAGAGCAGAGCTGTGTGTGTGTGTCTCTGCCACCCAGAGCAGAGGTGTGTGTGTGTGTGTCTCTGCCACCCAGAGCAGAGGTGTGTGTGTGTGTGTCTCTGCCACCCAGAGCAGAGGTGTGTGTGTCTCTGCCACCCAGAGCAGAGGTGTGTGTGTCTCTGCCACCCAGAGCAGAGGTGTGTGTGTCTCTGCCACCCAGAGCAGAGGTGTGTGTGTGTGTGTCTGCCACCCAGAGCAGAGGTGTGTGTGTGTGTGTGTCTGCCACCCAGAGCAGAGGTGTGTGTGTGTGTGTGTGTGTCTCTGCCACCCAGAGCAGAGGTGTGTGTGTGTGTGTCTCTGCCACCCAGAGCAGACGTGTGTGTGTCTCTGCCACCCAGAGCAGAGGTGTGTGTGTCTCTGCCACCCAGAGCAGAGGTGTGTGTGTCTCTGCCACCCAGAGCAGAGGTGTGTGTGTCTCATCCACCCAGAGCAGAGGTGTGTGTGTGTGTGTCTCTGCCACCCAGAGCAGAGGTGTGTGTGTGTGTGTCTCTGCCACCCAGAGCAGAGGTGTGTGTGTGTGTGTGTCTCTGCCACCCAGAGCAGAGCTGTGTGTCTGTGCATCTCTGCCACCAGAGCAGAACTGTGTCTGTGTGTGTGTGCGTCTCTGCCCCCAGAGCAGAGGTGTGTGTGTGTCTCTGCCACCCAGAGCAGAGGTGTGTGTGTGTGTCTCTGCCACCCAGAGCACAGGTGTGTGTGTGTGTCTCTGCCACCCAGAGCACAGGTGTGTGTGTGTGTCTCTGCCACCCAGAGCACAGGTGTGTGTGTGTGTCTCTGCCACCCAGAGCAGAGGTGTGTGTGTGTGTCTCTGCCACCCAAAGCAGAGGTGTGTGTGTGTGTGTGTGTGTGTGTGTGTGTGTGTCTCTGCCACCCAGAGCAGAGGTGTGTGTGTGTCTCTGCCACCCAGAGCAGAGGTGTGTGTGTGTCTCTGCCACCCAGAGCAGAGGTGTGTGTGTGTCTCTGCCAACCAGAGCGGAGCTGTGTGTGTGTGTGTGTCTCTGCCACCCAGAGCGGAGCTGTGTGTGTGTGTGTGTCTCTGCCACCCAGAGCAGAGGTGTGTGTGTGTGTGTGTCTCTGCCACCCAGAGCAGAGGTGTGTGTGTGTGTGTGTCTCTGCCACCCAGAGCAGAGGTGTGTGTGTGTGTGTGTCTCTGCCACCCAGAGCAGAGCTGTGTGTCTGTGCATCTCTGCCACCAGAGCAGAACTGTGTCTGTGTGTGTGTGCGTCTCTGCCCCCAGAGCAGAGGTGTGTGTGTGTCTCTGCCACCCAGAGCAGAGGTGTGTGTGTGTGTGTCTCTGCCACCCAGAGCACAGGTGTGTGTGTGTGTCTCTGCCACCCAGAGCACAGGTGTGTGTGTGTGTCTCTGCCACCCAGAGCAGAGGTGTGTGTGTGTGTCTCTGCCACCCAAAGCAGAGGTGTGTGTGTGTGTCTCTGCCACCCAGAGCAGAGCTGTGTGTGTGTGTGTCTCTACCACCCAGAGCAGAGCTGTGTGTCTGTGCATCTCTGCCACCAGAGCAGAACTGTGTCTGTGTGTGTGTGCGTCTCTGCCCCCAGAGCTGAGCTGTGTGTCTGTGTGTGTGTGTGTGTCTCTGCCACCCAGAGCAGAGCTGTGTGTGTGTGTGTCTGCCACCCAGAGCAGAGCTGTGTGTGTGTGTGTGTCTGCCACCCAGAGCAGAGCTGTGTGTGTGTGTGTCTGCCACCCAGAGCAGAGCTGTGTGTGTGTGTGTCTGCCACCCAGAGCAGAGCTGTGTGTGTGTGTGTCTGCCACCCAGAGCAGAGCTGTGTGTGTGTGTGTCTGCCACCCAGAGCAGAGCTGTGTGTGTGTGTGTCTGCCACCCAGAGCAGAGCTGTGTGTGTGTGTGTCTGCCACCCAGAGCAGAGCTGTGTGTGTGTGTGTCTGCCACCCAGAGCAGAGGTGTGTGTGTGTGTGTGTGTCTGCCACCCAGAGCAGAGGTGTGTGTGTGTGTGTGTGTGTCTCTGCCACCCAGAGCAGAGGTGTGTGTGTGTGTCTCTGCCACCCAGAGCAGAGCTGTGTGTGTGTGTGTCTCTACCACCCAGAGCAGAGCTGTGTGTCTGTGCATCTCTGCCACCAGAGCAGAACTGTGTCTGTGTGTGTGTGCGTCTCTGCCCCCAGAGCTGAGCTGTGTGTCTGTGTGTGTGTGTGTGTCTCTGCCACCCAGAGTAGAGCTGTGTGTGTGTGTGTGTCTGCCACCCAGAGCAGAGCTGTGTGTGTGTGTGTGTCTGCCACCCAGATCAGAGGTGTGTGTGTGTGTGTGTGTCTCTGCCACCCAGAGCAGAGGTGTGTGTGTGTGTGTGTCTCTGCCACCCAGAGCAGAGGTGTGTGTGTGTGTGTGTGTCTCTGCCACCCAGAGCAGAGGTGTGTGTGTGTCTCTGCCACCCAGAGCAGAGGTGTGTGTGTGTGTGTGTCTCATCCACCCAGAGCAGAGGTGTGTGTGTGTGTGTGTCTCTGCCACCCAGAGCAGAGGTGTGTGTGTGTGTGTCTCTGCCACCCATATCAGAGCTGTGTGTGTGTATGTCTCTGCCACCCAGAGCGGAGCTGTGTGTGTCTCTGCCCTCTCTGCCCCCAGAGCAGAGCTGTTTGTGTGTGTCTCTGCGACCCAGAGCAGAGGTGTGTGTGTGTGTGTGTGTCTCTGCCACCCAGAGCAGACGTGTGTGTGTTTGTGTGTGTGTGTCTCTGCCCCCTGGAGCAAAGCTGTGTGCTGCAGTCCATTAAATCTAATCTTAAACCAGAAAGCAATGATAAAGTCCAAAGAAAAGTTTATTCGTTACGAGATCAGACAAAGGAATCATGTATGCAGGACTTTTTAGCTAGCATTGATGACCATAATCAAGGCAGTTATCCATCAGTTAAAACCAGTAAAATGAACTCCACAAACAACCAGAGCTAATAGCTGTTAGAGTCTTCTTAAATTTTGTTAGTGATGTTAGTTTTCAAGGATTAATTGTATTAATGCAGTTATTTCACAATGGGCATGATTCAGGTAATTTAGGGATGGTGTGAGAGAACACTCATGCTTTCAAAGTACAAATAAAAAATCTAAAACAAACAGTACCCTGAACTCAGACTCCACATTTATGTGTCTTAAGAAAGGTAAAAAATAGGTTTGGAAACCATGGTAAAAAGTAGTAAATATTGCTGAATTAAGTATTAATTTGACAATGCACTTTGTAAATGTAGTTCACATATATAAAATACCTTGATGAGATATCTTGATACTATGTTTTACTGATGTTTTTCTAATCAGTTTTATTGCAATTCAAAAAGAAAATGGCATGTACTTTAATGTATTCATTTTGATTTTGTTTATTACATTATTGGGAGTTACAATATGGCACAACTTATTTCACAATGCACATTTAAAAACAAATGTTTTGAAAGCTACAACAAAAAAGTTTTCTCTGAAACAAACAATTTAAGTGCTTAAGACAAATTACATTCACTGCAACTTTTCTTTGTAGAATATTCTCCCTTTCTTTCAGGCACTGGTCAAGAATGTAACTGTATACATTCAGAAGAATTCCACCCAAACCATGTGTGACCAAGTCAAAGCTTTCCAACTGTGTAGATAATGTAGTTTTTAATTTGTTCAGATTGTTCCTAGAAACAATAAAATCCAGCACATAAGTATTCTTGTTATGATGTTTATCTCCTTTGTGAACTAAATTCTGTTTAGAGGCAATTAGAAAATCACATATCCTAGACATAACTAGAGCTGAATTTCTCTGGGCCTGTGAGAATTACATTAACATATTGACACATGGTATTAGAGGTGTTATGACAGTGTGTAGTGGTTAATAGTCAATAGAAGATATAAATAGTGATTTGTGTTTTTTCCAGATAGAAAACTTTTTCCATTGGTGTATGTTAATTCCAGGCATATGATCACACAAACATTATACATTATTTATATTATTTTACATTCAAAATTTGCTTAAAGTTCTTAAGATATACAATGAACATGACAATAAATTTTTTAAACCATAACTCGGTTATAGTGTAACAGAGTTTTCTGAACTGTTGGATGTCAGCAGCTCTTGAATGGTGTTGGAATCAGCACTCAATGTTGGAAAGTTGTTGGCAATGCTTTTAAAGTCAATAAACTTGCTAGCCAGAATGCCAACATCTTTGGATAGATCAGCAGGTTCTCCTGAAAAAATAAATCTATTTGAGTAATACTAAGCATTATTATTATTATTATGTATACTAATATTTATATTTATTTCAAGACTTACTAAACTTTTAATACATACAAAGATATAAAACCTTCTATTTCATGCAAGTATACATAATTTATATTTTATGCTAATCAACATATAATAGCTTACAAATACATAATTAGTTAATTCATGCAAATGTTTTTCATTGCAATGTATTGCAACTCTTTGTTTTTAAACTTACGTATGCTGTCCTAGATATTTAAATTATTCAAGTTGGCTATACCCTCAGTCATTTTCAAGCGAGCACAGGGAGGTAACCCTCGATTTTACTGCAGTTTTTATCCCTGCTGTTTTTTAAAACTGTTTTATTTCTTGATTTTTGGTTTTGACTCTCCTTAGGTAAGCTACCACTCCATTCATAGAGAGTTTCTCTGGGCTGCTGCATCTCCTCCTCACTTCATCTATGCTTACTTCATAACTATCAAGAATATATACGTCATGACAATCATAGCGGCATACATATTGCTTTCCAAATCAGGTAACAGTACCATCATTTACACTGAAGGATTTATACTGAAAAATATGTACATGGTATCTTTTACTCACACACTTTTCCAAAACTGCTTATCCTTACAGGGTTGTGGTTAACTATCTCTGCTAACATTGGGAACACCCTGGATTGGATGCCAGTCTATTTCAGGGCATACACGCACAAGCACACATTAACATAAACACCTTGGGGCAATTCATAGTAGCCGATTACCCTTCTAACGCGTTTCTGTGTGGTGGGATGAAAAGAGCCTCTCTTAACTGTTTTATGCAGTAGACAATAAATGTTTAATCATTTCAGCCAAAGGTTGCTTTACCCTTTATGATATTTATGAAAATCACTTAAAATACTAAATATAGAATGAA
Organism: Amia ocellicauda; assembly: GCF_036373705.1. NCBI lineage: Eukaryota > Metazoa > Chordata > Actinopteri > Amiiformes > Amiidae > Amia > Amia ocellicauda. Next base: position 47,370,493 of record NC_089851.1, on the reverse strand, counting down.
ATACATTGTAAACTGAATTGTTTAAATATATTACATACATATTTCATACCTTCTTTGCTGCTTGAAGTTTGATGGCTTCAGCAAAGATTCAACTGTAAATCCACCTGTGGCTTCATTTGAGCTATGAGAAAATAAGTACTGGTAATTAATATATTGCACTTTACAAGCTAAATCCTTCACCGTTGTCTAAATTCCTTTTGACTTGTCCATGTAAGATAAACTAAATGTATGTTTATGCTTAATTAATCACAGGTTGAATTGGACCAACATAATTCATTCAACATTTTAATATATACAGAACATATTATAGGCAGTAATGTTAATTTAATACAAACAATGTGTTTAAAACACACAGTTTTTAATATATTTGACAATATAGAGGAATTATAAACATTTGCCTTACTTTGATAATTTCTTCTACATTCTTCTATTGGTGAATCCGGTGACCTATTAGCAAAATGTGGATATCAGTTAATTCAGTAAAAAAGTAAAACAAAATATCCACTACTACTCTATTAACCTTTACTGATTTGTATATATGTTATGCATCTGATTGCAGAGAGTTTTAGGGATTTAACAGGAAAACTTCTACAAAATTATCCAGACAGGAAAAAGTATACTGTAAAACTGACTTTGACACACTCTCTTTTCTTTTACGGACCCTTGATTTTCCTCCCTTCACCATGGTATCTACAATGAAAATTATGACTTTATGATAAATATCTGAAATGATACAGCTCTGCTCTGAGGGCAGACACACACACACAGGTCTGCTCTGGGGGCAGAGACACATACACACAGGTCTGCTCTGGGGGTAGACACACGCACAGCTCTGCTCTGGGGGCAGACACACACACACAGCTCTGCTCTGGGGGTAGACACACACACACACACACACAGCTCTGCTCTGGGGTCAGAGACACACACACAGCTCTGCTCTGGGGGCAGAGACACACACACACACTGCCCTGCTCTGGGGGCAGAGACACACACACACACACACAGCTCTGCTCTGGGGGCAGAGACACACACACACACTGCCCTGCTCTGGGGGCAGAGACACACACACACACACAGCTCTGCTCTGGGGGCAGAGACACACACACACACAAAGGGATACAGAGAATCCTTGGTATGACAAGATATCAAGCACAGTATATACCAAACAAGGCTGATATCACGACTCCACTTAGACTGTTGCTACATAAAGACATAATCTGGCCACTGAACAGTTGGCCAAGCAACAACATAAGCAGAAAGTTTTTTATGATAGGAAGGCTGCACCCCTGAAACCATTTACAGCAGGTGATCCTGTATGCCTAGAAACTACACAGGGTTGGGTCCCGGCC